>NC_081760.1:5507208-5867208 GCF_963082965.1 Carassius carassius
TGTATATATTTGTTAATAGAGACAATCCGGGTTTTCTCTGTGTGTGTGTACGTGTGTGTGTACGTGTGTGTTTGGTTTTAAATATGTGTATTATGTTATCTTATGTTTTTTTTATTTTAAATTTTTTTGCTTCTAAAGAATAAAATAAAAATATAATAAAAACAAATAAATTAAACTTGTTTTTGCTCAGATGGCCTCAAATGTCCGCCCAGCAGAAAAAAAAAATATATATATATATATATATATTTTTTTTTTTTTTTAAATGTAGGGAACATTGGATTTGACTAAATCTTTACATAAGATGCATTCCCAATGGTAATATTTACACAGTGGCGATTGGTAAATATTTAATTAACACGTAATGATAGTCAATAAAGGCTTTGTATTGCATATATTTTTATTGAAATAAAAATGAGCCTGTTTCATTCTTACAATGCTTGAAAGCAAGTCTGAAATATAAAGTATTAGGATGCGCAATGCTGGAGTCATTATTTAAACAGGTCAGGTCAAATATGCAAATGAGAATATTAACCCAGGGTTTCGGAATGCACATCCGTTTCTGAATACCCATGATTTATTTTCCCTGGGTTAATTATAATGAACAGTGTGAATTGTGAAGCAAGGAGCCAGGATTGCGATTACCAGTGGTTTAGAACGATAAAGGGTGAAATATTTCAAGCCCTAGTGGGTTCCAGAATCCTCTCTTTGTGTTCTTTTGGTTCTGACCTCAGTGTAAGTACAGAAATCTGAATTCTGCAGTGTCTGTGTTTTCACTGCAGTCATGGAAAGTGTGTTCAATGAGGCGTAGCTCACTTCATCTTCACCCTGTGAAAAAAAATATTATTATATATATATATATATATATATATATATATATATATATATATATATATATATATATATATATATATATATATATATTGTACTTAATATAGATATACAAAATACAAACTAGAATGTTTGATGAGGAAAAAAAGAAATGTTATACTGGGATGTCATGCACATGTGATGCAGTACCTTGTAATATCTGTTCTCAGTCTGTGTTGCTGCAGCAACTATAATTAAAATAGCTTAATTCAGATGAAATAACAAAGCATTTTAAAATGCATTTCATTGTTCACAAACCTCTACAATTGTGACATTTTATACTTTCCCTTTTTCATTAAGCAAATCTTGCGACATCAGAATGATCAAAGCTGCTGTCTGACACATCATAAGTTCAAGAGTTCAGGAGTGAAAGATCACCTGTAGTTTTCCTCCGACAGAGGCAGAGAACACAGACGGAGAAGAGGAGAACACACACTGAACAGCGGGTTCCAGCAGGGCTCTGATACAGGAGATGTGGAGGTGCTGTTTAACCTCTCAGCATGAGGAGACGCTGGTTCTTAATGGAACACAAGTGAAAGTAAGTACACATTTTTTTATATAGACATATTCTTAGTTTCACATATTTTATGGTATATATATTTTAAAGGATGTTTTACTTTACTATCTGTATATTTTGCACACACATTACATCCTTTTGGGAAAGTGTAGATGAATGTTAACAAACACTAGGGTTGTTTTGTGATTTTTTTCTTCTATTTTGCATTTTTTTTCCATTTCATGAAATGTATTTTTTTTAAGTATATTATCCACATAAAAAAACTCAATCACCAAGATATTTTCTTACCCAAGACAGATAGCCGAGTCGTTCTGTTTCCATACTGGTAATCAGAGCCTACGATGTTGTGTACATCGTGTACTTTTCTTTCTTTTATTGCACAATAATACAGTCCCTCGTCAGAGACACTGAAGTTTGTAATGTGTAGATCATAAGAGTTACTGGAGCTGTTGAGCACGAAATTAAAACGTGGAAATGTCCCCTGGAACAGGTTATCAGCCTCTATTAACAGAGATGGTTGATGCTCATGTGAGCAGTTTCTCAACCAAAAAACGTGCGATCCTAATGGCATGACACAGTCACCGTAGAGAGTGATGCTGTCTCCTGCTTTAACTCTCATGTCCATTTCTGTCCCAAAGACTCTTTGCTGTTCACAGACCAAAACACCTGCAAAAGAAAATACAAGCTCAAATACATGAAAGAGGACTGTAAGTCAAATCAAAAGAACGCAAAAAAAACACTTAAACAGACTTACATACAAGCGTGATGACAATAACTATTGGTTGCTCCATCTCTGTGACTGATAAGATAGCAAAGGGTCTTCAGTGTAAATGTCATCTGGCTGACTCTGGTGGGAGGGATTTCTGATAAAGGGCTTTGAAATGCTTAAAGGTTGGGGATTTTTTCTTTTGCTTAGATTTTGGGTTTTATCAAATTCATTAGTACAAATCTGCTTGTTAAACTCAAAGAAAGTTTCATTTCATAAAACTCTTAAAGTAAAATTGTTAAAAAAAAAAAAAAACTTTGATAGTGATCTTTAAAATTTTTAAAATGCATAAAATGTTATATTGTTGCCAGCACATCACATTTGTGCAAATCAGTTCATGCCTAACAGAAGCTGAATTGATATATATATATATATATATATATATATATATATATATATATATATATATAGTGACAACATGTTGAGATTTAACTTTTGTTATAAAAGCCCTATAGCAGAATTTCAGTGAAAACATTAAAGCGGGCCGTAACAGGAAGCATACTGTCACATCCTGTTATACCACTTTCTAAAAATCTTTATTGATAACTCTTTCTTCAGTTAAGATCAGAATATTTGCTTCGGCCTCTAAATGTCTGAAATAGTTGAATGTGAGCATGTTTTGTATGTTTTATGAGTATGTTTTTGCTTTTGATATGTATTGCTCTGCATGATGACGTACAATTGCTTGTTTCCATAACTATATCCGCTACCCACATATTCAGGTTTGTCATCTAAACAAACCTAGCTCTAAATGCACTAGTGCAGTGAGATTTGAAAGTTGTGGTTTTCCTGTTTCAGCATTAAAGAATTTAACATGCTTACTTGAATTCGTAGTTAAAAAAAAAATCAGTGTCTGCAGGTTAAAACTTTTGACCTCAAATATGCAATTGATTAGTCTTTTTTATAATAATAATAATTATAATAATAATAATGAAGACAATATAGCTATATATCAACAAACACACATAAAATGAAACAGAAAAAAATAAATAAAAAATAATAACCACTGGAAACATTTGTGGTTAAACATCAAATGACTTACCACTTTACAAGAACCTGCAGCACTAAATCATCAAAAGATACTGGAAAAAAACCTTTTTGTTGACATCAAACATTTCTAAAATTAGTAAGAAAAATGCAGAATCAAATATTGACTAAGAGCTTTCAGTGAGATCTATATTTAATCTGGCAGAATTTCTTAGATTAGCCAACAAAGTGGTTGCTCTTTCAAAATAATGGCAGACAACAACTAAGAAAAAAAAATGTATTTTGTGTATGTAGAGTATGTTGTGGTTACAACTTCCACCTATCCACAAATAGGCCAATAGCTTTTTTTTTTTTTCCATTGCTTCAGATGGTATATATTTGAAACATTTCCAATCACATTCTTTATCTAAAATATTCACAAACTTTGTCATTTTAATCATGCAAATTTGCGAAAATACACTAACTTGACTTGACATTTTTTATGGCTATTTTCAAGGTGATTAAGATCTATAAACCATTGACTGCTATAATGCACATTTCCAGCCAGGTTTAATCAACATTTTGATTAAAAAGATAGCTCACCCCCAAAAACAATTTAATTTGCTGAATATTTACTCAAACTCAAGCCATCCAAGTTTTAGATGAGTTTGTTTCTTCATTGGAACAGATTTGGAGAAATTTAGCATTACTTCACTTGCTCATAAGTTTATCTCCTGCAGAAGTAGAGTCCAAACCACTGATCTATAATATAGATCAGTGGTCCAAACAGTTGATAAAGCATCACAATAATCCACACCACTCCAGTCCATCAGTTAACCCCTGTAAAATTACCCTAAAACGCCCATTTGGAGTATATGCATGGTTTTGGTCTCTTTTGAAATGTGGCACTCAGAGGTTTATTCTGTTTAGGGAAAAGAATTATCATTTGAATCACAAGAATCTTAGTTTTCCACAGATATGACATGTTTATCTTCTTTTTTTAGCCTCATTAGAACCAAACCCAACACACTGAAACGGTAGGCTCATATTTTTATACACACATGTTGCTAGTCCTGTTGTAAATACAGTATCTTAGGAAATGTTTAGTAGTTATATGGTTTTGTCTTTTTTGACATTTTGTGAAAACAAGTAAATCAAATAAATAATAAATTGTGCATGTTGTGATTGTGTCTTCAATGCTACAATGATTTGTTAATATGCAAAAGTCTCAGTTCATCAGAGCAAAAACTCCACAAGTCCATGACATTGCAAATGATTTCAAATGATAAATAGATCCAAAATAAAAAAAAGTGCAATTAATATCTCTGGACAGAACATCTTACGTAATACAGTATCTCTGAATCCAAGTTGGAAAAGTGCAGTTCTGGTCTTTGTTTCACAAGATTGCATCCATTTAGCTGAGGGCCCTGCTTATCGAAGAAAAATCTTTGGCAAGGAAATCCAAGGTTACTCCATTCAGCATGTTTAGCTGTGCTTATGTTCTAGTTTACAAGGCAGCTTTCCAAGTTTTATAAGAGACTTTGGCCTTTTAAAAGTGTTTGAATTCCTACTTGTCGTTGACCTTTATGGGTTTTTATCTTTTTCCTTTTGAATATATTCTTGAGCTCTGAAGATTTCTTGCCCTTGTCTTTACCGCCAGATTCTTAAGAAAACAAATTTGCAGATTGACCTTCATTTCCGAGAAGGCTTTGGGAAGAGCAAGACACTGAAGACGCATGACTGATATTAATAGGAGTAGGCATGAGAGGGTTCCCGTAAGACTTTTCTAGAATGCCGTCGTACACTAGTATGCTGAGCGAGTCTGAGGCTGGTTTCCAGAGCATCAAGGAACAAACGGTGAGGTCAGGCAGGCCAAACTGTCTTGGGTTCGTAACCAGGAATTCTTCCTGACATATCTTATGACTTGGAGCCTCCACAGATAGACCCACCATCTCCCTCTGTATTTTACCAGTGGGAGTTTCCACAGAGCTGTCTATCTTGCTTTGCATTTATCGTGACTCCATTGCTATGTCTTGCTCATCTTGAGAGATTTTTTTGAGGGGATTTCCCTATTCTCTTTAAAGGATTTGCTTCTCTCAAACTCCTGTTTCAGTATGTTTTTTGAAGCCATATCCATTGAAATATCTGTTATTTTCTGCTCTTGTCGAAATCCGTGGGCACATCAACTTCATCTTTTGCCATCATTTGTGAAGGGATGTCTTTGGATGAATAAGTTTTGCCTAACATTTTTAATTGTTTGGAGCTTTCCACTGAACTATCAAAGGAGTTTTCCCTAAACACTCCTCGCTGGATACTGGTTGGAAAATCCAGGTTTTCTTTGTGTTTAATGGAAATTTTCATTAAGGCATCTAAATATCTTGTTCCACTTGTAGTATCTATATTGAGCTCTGCTTTTGGTATCACTCTTGAAATGCTGTCCATATGATCTTTTCTGTCTCTGAGCGATCGTTGTCTCTGACTATTCATGCTAATTGCTGCTGGACATATTTTTTCTGTAGAGTAGTACCTCATTGTGGAATCCAAAGGTAGATCCCTGGGTAATTTTCTTGAATCGATCCTAGCCTCAGTTTCTCCTCTACCCAGTTGTTTAGTATGGTCCACAGTGGCCTCAATTTCATCTCTAGATGTCTTTCTTGATGAAGTATTTATGTCCAGTTCGTCTCGTGAAACTTTTCTTAAGATGTTCACCAAAGATTCATCCATTTCTTCCTCTGAGATCTTGCGGGAGGGGCAGTACTCTTGTTCATCGAGGGAGGAGATATTTCGGGGTATCTTGTCAGAGAAAATGTGTTTTCTTCGAGGAGAAACATCAAGGGTGCTGTACATTCTGTTGATGGAGGACCCGATAGAATCTGTAACTGAAGATGTTTCCATAGACTCCCTGTCAGAAAGAGGGACACTCAGCAAATGTTCACACAAAGAAGATATTCATAAATTAACTTTAACCTGGATTAATAATTGCTGTAAAAATTGTTAGTTGATAATACCTAATACATTAGCTAACCTTATTGTAAAGTAATAGTATTTTTAAGAATCTCTGAGCTGCTCTTTTCAATGCAATGAAAAATCAAAGGACAAAAATTCTGGCTGACATACTGTCTCACACAAGAGGGGAGAATTTGATATGCTCTTCTTCTTCATCTCCATATCGGCGAACTGGAGTTAGTATGGTAATCAGGAGGTCTGGGTCAGCTCATAATATGCCCAGATCGGCGAGAGCATACCAGAGATTGTGGGGAACATTTCAGAGGTGCAACTGTTACTGAAAAATATATGAATAATTAATGCCTGTTATAATAATCTAACAGTTAAAATTATTTAAATCCACTGCAATGTGTTGGAATTTTTTTTCTACCTGATGGAAAACAAGCAGTAAAACAAATGTAATTCTTACACATTTTGTTCATCAAAGATAATCTTCAAAAATTAGCACAATTTGTATGAATTGTAAAGCCTAAATAGAATTGGCAGAAGTAATAATTATAAACTAAACTACACATGACTTCAGTGTCACCACCTCTAAGCTTCTGACAAATATTTTAATCTTGATGAAAGTGAAAGTGACACGATGTGTGGCCAAGTATGGAGTCCCATTCTCTGAGTTTATGCTCTTCATTTAATCCAAGACCAGTTGGGGGCTCAGTGGCTTGCTCGAGGGTCTCACCTCAGTCGTGGTATTGAGGGTGGATGGGAGTACTGGTCATTCACTCCCACAAGACTCTAATCCGTGACCTTTGGGTTACAAGTCCGACTCTATCACCATTAGGCCACGGCTGCCCCACAGTTGATGATGGTTAATGTCAATGACAAACTCTCTAGGCTCATTTAGCCACTTGTTAGCAACCGGCTTTTTGAAGATGCCTTAAAGAAAACCCTGAGTGGGGTATTACTATGCAAACACCTTTTTTCAAGCATTTTCAACTATCAACTATTGACTTCATGACAACAGAGCCACAAGTGCATTTCCCGGTTTTGGTACTCATTCCTGCAGCCAAATGAGCAATGCACCTTTTTTTAATCAGTCAGAAAACTCTCACAGCTTTTTACTTTTTTTAATAGTCTCATTGGTTGACATATTTAAATATATATATATATATATATATATATATAAATATATATAAAACAGAAAAAAAAGAAACTGTAATAAACTAATAACGAAAAAACAACCAACCAGGAATCTGCTGCATTTCTTCCTCCATGTCCTCCACCGAAACAGGCACTTGATAGGACTGAATTGCAGCCCGGGGCATCAGCATCCAGTTGGGGTCTGGGTAGAGTAAAGCAGTGAGACTGGGTAGGCCTGCATTTTTCATCACAGGAAAACCACAAAAGCTCTCAATCTGCTGCCATCGGTGCAGACGCTCCCGTAGACAAGCAGTCACCTCTGCTAGTGCATTCCTTTAACAAAATACATGCAGGTCAATGTAAGCCCGTTCCCTATTGAAATATGAAATTTAGCATAGACAAATACTAGCTCCCAAAATCTTTTGGACAAACATTGACAATTTTATATACTTCATTGCATTATTTTTTCAGAATGGCAATGGAATGAAAGTTTTAAATGTGATAAAACTAATTACTTGGCCTCCAGAATTCTCTGATCCACATGATCCAGTGAGGAGCTGTGAGCAACATGTAGTGTACCAATCACAGAACACATTTTTTTCTTGATCTTCTCAGCCTGTGCAAAAAGTGAATAAATAATTATAGACTGCAAATATTTTAGGAATAGTTTACAAAAAAAAGAACATTTGCTGAGAATTTACTCACCCTCGGGCCATCCAAGATGTAGATGAGTTTGTTTCTTCTGCAAACGAAGTGATGTAATTCTTAATTTCTCCAAATCTGTACCGATGAACAAACCAACTCATCTACAGCTTGGATGACCTGAGGGTAAGTAAATCTTCAGCAAATTTTCATTTCAGGGTGAACAATTGCTTTAATTCAAACCTGAAAATATGATTCAAACTGACCCAATGCATGTTAATACATCTTCATCTTTAAAATACCTCATCTTTAGCTGTAACGAGTTGTTGTTCTGCACTTTGCTTCTTGACATTGTAGTACTGGACCTCCACCTCATGGGTGAGCTGTAGCCACAGCTGAAAAGTTTCAGAAACTGACCAGAGGGTCTGCATGTCATTTTCGGCCCTCTTCAATGCATCAAGCACCTTTACAAGGAGCACAGAGAACCATCAGGTGTAGTGGAGTCTTGCTGGGAGATGTTTAACAGTGAGAAATGCAGATCCTAACCTGTCTTAGCTCTTCTTCTGCATACCGAAGACGGGTGAGTTCACTCACTGCTCCATCTCGGAGTTTGTGCAGGATGTTGGCCTCTTCCTGAGCACCCTGAATCTCATCCCTCATCTTTTCCTCTAGATTCTTCTTCTCTACCGTCACGGTGCGCTTCTCTTCCTGGGCCTTTTCCAACCTTTTCAAAACACATACAAAATGCGGTGTTTGTGCTTTAAGATCCAAAAAAAGCTCTCAAATGCCACTCACAGTGACAGTGAATTGATTCCTTATGATTTAAATAAACGGGTTTAAAAATGAATTATGGATTTAAAAAAAAAAATTAAAATATTTTGAATATTGACCCGTTTTTGCTGCTCTTTAGTGTAAATGCAATGTTGATGGTTAATGAGGTTTCCTAATCAAGGACCTCAGTATTTTAGTGCTAGAACTTTTTTTTAAATATTTAAAATATTTTTAAACATATATACCATACACATACACAAATGTTCAAAAGTTTATGGTCTGTAATATTTTTATGTAATATAATAGAAGATAAGCCCAGCAAAAACTACTACTAGTCTGAATTATGAAAAATTATAAACTGTGACTTGTTGAATCAAGTGCAAATAAAACAGCTTTATTTATTTTGGGGAATAATCATATGGTTCAAACTGATGCTGAATGTGGAGATTTGGGATTCTAGAAGATGTACTCACTGCTCCTGTAAGTCTCTGAGGCTTTGTTCAGCTCTCTGCAAGCTTTCCAGGTCCTTCATCATCTTTGTAATATGTATCTTAGATGCTTTATTCTGTACTTGTGCAAACCAGCATCCACCAACACCCATTAATACTGACACTATCAGAACCAGGTCTTTCATCCAGTTGTATGGGGGTCCTGGAGCAAAGGGAATATTATTCAGACAGCCAATAAATATATTATGTGACATCTGTGTGTTTATTTCGCCTGTTGACTGGATATCTCCTGAATATATTTTACACTGTGAGAGAGTCATTCTACTGTGTGTTCTCAACAGGTGTGCATGCGGATATTTGATTTCACATGTGCTCAAATGTTACACATCAGTCAGAACTATATATAATAATGACATTTAAAAAGCCACGGCTGTTTGATCAGAATTCATTATACCATGGCTTCAGTCATTTAATGATCTGATTTCCAACTGAATCACTGCAAAAAGACCAAATTTAGGAGTTTTTTAGTGCAGCAATTTAACTTCCTAATTCATTTTCACAATAAGTGTTCATATCCTGAGAGAGCTTGGAAAATGGTTCTTTAAAAATAATTAGCCTACGTTTTATGTCAATATATGTAAAGTTGACACATACGTGTAGGTGGGCCAAACAGCACTACATCCAGAGCTTTGAGCTTAAGTTTTTGTTTGTGTTGCTGGTCATGGATCTTCAGATAAGTGCTCATAAATGATGGCTCATTGGCAGCAATTCTGTAAATGCAAAACAAGAAACTATTAGCTGTGTAATTTCATAAAGCTGTTTATTGTTTGTAATCAATGCAATTAACTACATACATTAACTGTAAAGACATTTATGTTACAAAATATCTCGGTTTTAAATAAATACTGGTGTTTTTTCACAAAAAAGCAGCACATCATTGATAATTAAAAAAAATAATAATTATTGAGCAGCAAATCAGCATATTAGAATGATTTCTAAAGGATCATGTGACACTGAAGACTGGAATAATGATGCTGAAAATTCAGCTTTGCATCACAGTATTAAAAATGTATTAAAACCGAAACAGTTATTTTAAATCATATTTCACTGCTTTTACTGTATATTTCTCTCACATTATTTCAGCCTGGGGAGCATAAGAGACTTGTTTTTAAGACATCATATCACCCCTATACTTTTGAACTGTAGTTATATTCAGTGTAATCATTTACATATGCATTATAACATTTTCAGTCTGTTTTCTGGTGCTGTTTTGAATATATATATATATATAAAATAGTATACTGTAACTTAAATGATTAGCACTGAAGATTTATATGCCTTTTATGGTTTTAACTGTTGAGAACTGTTGAATTTTCATTCAGTTCGGTCTTGATTTGTCTCACCTGGGCAAGGTGTTCCCATTGACATGCAGCTCTTTGAAACCCTTTACATATTGAGCCAACTCAACAAACTCTCTTAGCCATCTCAAGACATCCTCCTGAGTCCAGTTATGAACTGACAGAAGGAAAGAAAGCAGTGAAAGAACCAAAAGAGTGGCAGAACGTGACTATTTTTACATCAAGAACATATTAAGACTCGATCATTGAAGACCATCTTACCCTCAGAAGATTTCCAGCCTTTCCAAAGCTCATCCAAAGTGATATGCTGGTCCTCATGATGGAGTTTACTGTGTTTGTTTGCCTGTTGTTGTTGCTGCATATCTTCAATGATGAACTACAGTCAAAGAAGAGTTGCATGAGAAATTTTTGAAATTACCTTCAGACAGCCAAATCCTACAAATGCAGTGACACACACTTAAAACAACAGCTGAGTAAGCATTCAAGATCAAAAGAGCTCAAGTGTCTGTAAATGTGTTTTGGTATCTGTCGCTGCTGTAATCAGATGCACCATGTGATTCCAGGATTCTTCGCTGCTTCGATCTTCCTAAACCATATCTACATTATAGCAACGAGGAAAAGAAACCCAATACCAGAGACAGGGACGTACTTCAGGACATTACTTGGAAACTCATCCCCCTCTGCTATGTTCTCCCAGAGCCAAGCCTGAACAGTTTGTCTCAGGTGCTGGATGGAAACATGTATTTCTAAATTGCCCAACAGGCTTAAGAAAGTAACTCGAGGGTGCTTTGGCATAACACTTCAGCTCTTACACAAACATCACACAGACATACCAAAATAGTTATGCTGAGCTTATTAGTCTTTAGACCTCACAACATTTGTGCTACACCACCACCACCACCACCAACACCAAAAAAACACTAAAGACAGAGTAACTAAACTACTCCGAGGAGAGCCGTGTTCATCAGAGTAAGTAGCCATTATTTTACTAACCAGCCCTATTTGCACGGGATTAGTATTATCTATAAAAATCCTAACAAAACATATTACTAATAAAATACTATAAAAATAATTTGACTGATATCCAACCACCCTCGTCCCCAAGGATTCTATATCATGATATATCGACATTGAGAATTCTTATGTCCACAATAACCGTGATATGTATGATTAGGGCTGTCACGATAATAGATTTTTCATATGTTATACTGTAACTGTTGAGAAGTGGTTTGATTATGGTAAGGGTGGGATTAGAGTCTCAAAATGGTCTATATATATTTACATGTATAATACAAATAGAATGTAAAGGATTTGTACAGTTTGCATTTTAGAACCTGTTGTTTTGTATTATTGTTGTATATTGTATGTTTCAATATTCACAGCAGAATTCCTGGTCTGCTCTGTTTGTTTTGGAGGCTTCACAGTTTGGGTGAAATTGAGTGATTATTTATAAGTTTTACCTCCCTATTCTTGTTGTTATTATTATTGTTACTACTACTATTAAATAAAATATAAAAATGTGCTTACTAAATAAAAACTAAAATAAGAAGTATTATCTTGTAATATTTCAATATAAAAGTCATTTTATTTTACATTACAATTGTAAAATTGCAATACTGATCTTAATTTCTTCATTTTCAAATGTTTAACATCATGCTTCACATTGAAAAATGGAGCATGTATATTTAGTTAATTGAATTGTAACCTTTGAAATAAACACACTAAGCCATAATGCAATTTTAGTCTATTTCAATGAATCGTCCAGCCCCAGTTTCATGGCTTTGAAAAGTAATTGAACATTCTATAAATTTTTACTGTTATTCTCAAACACATTTTCTAGTTAAGATCTGTAAGACTGTAACATTAAAATGCATTGGCCATGAGGTGTGGAAACCCTGCAGGGTTCACCTTCAGGTGTGAGGAAACTTTTTTCTGACTTCTGATTGTAACGTGTGAATGTTGATTACCTCGACACTCTCCTCCACCTCAATGCCTCCATCCTTATCGTCATCCATGTCTCTGTGGATGTGCTGAAGAGCCTCCAGGCTGAAGCGGTCAGCCTCTGTCATACATGGAGGGCTCACTTGCAGACATGGATCTGTTATGAAAAGTGGGCAGAGTTCGATGTTTCACTACAGCAATTTCACCAAGAGGTGTCATGGCAGTAGGCAATTGTATTATAATTATTATATTCTTATCCATTTGACTGCAAATTGCATGGATCTTCAGAATGCAAAGGGGCATGCTGAGGATTAGCGAATACAAACATGAATACTAACATTTGTATAGCCTGTATTTGATCGTGCACACGTGCCTGAGATCACAGCTGTGTGCTTGTACAGTCCAGGGTCATCTCTGGAACAGACGCAGAAGATTAGTCCGCGCAGCAGCAGCAGTACGCTAAAGCAGAACTTGTGCATCGCAGGGTTCATGTGCCAATTACTGTCATTGATTTAAAAAACACAGGTGCATCCAAAAGCAGCGTTACTTGATATTGATGTTATAAACAGCTCCAGCTCCAAGAAAAGGTTTTGAGCGCCAGTTAGGAAAGAAACAGTGTGGGAATTTCACAAAAAACGACAAAACGTTAGAAATGTTTGTTTTCAACCCCAAAGGATAAACAAAACATTTAAAAAGACAGATACATCCACTTTTTTTTTTTGAAAAATAAATAAATAGGCTAATTAAATAGGCTAATAAAAAGCCTTCCTTGTTACGTCCCAAAGCAAAAGAGGAACCAAGTAAACCGAATAATAAACATGACTTTGGAAAACGTTTGACGAGAGAACTCTTCCACCTTCAAAACACGGAGTCAAAAATAAAAATACGATGACAAAGAACAGAAGTCCTTTTGAAAGTCAGTTCCTTATGAACGAAGATCCTTATGAAGCGATAGTACTTCTCTCTAGAAATGTTTGGATAATGCGTGTACATGAAAGTGTTCTAGTTACTTAATGTCACCAAACTTTGTGTGCTCGCATTTTGCGTGCGTCTGCGCTTCCAACGCCAAAAGCGAATTTACTAATGAATATTAATTAGATTGCGTGCCGCGTGTTAAATAGCCTACACTGATTTGCTGAGAAGTTAAAGTGGATAATGAATATTAATTAGGTTACGTGATTGAATTGAACTTTAGTACGAAATGTAAGTATCAACGAATCAAAATTAATTAAACGATAAAATATTCAATAACGGGTAAATGACGCTCGTTCTGCAGGGATTTTGTTCAAAACTAAATAACACAATTCATAAAAATATTGCATGAATATACTTAATGTATAATGAACAGCTTTGTGACATAATTTGCTTTCTCAAAGTAGCCTAACAAATGTCTTAGAAATGTTGACTAAAATAGTTGTATATATATGTATTATCGCTGTTGTTTATTTACTTTATCTAGTCTAAAGTCTAATGTTTTGACTTTAATTGTATGCACTATAACTGCAGAAATAGTTTTCAAGATATCTTTTTGTGTTTTATAGAAAAAGGAACTGCTGCAGGTTTGGAACATGCTGGAATAAATTAAGGAATTTTTAATATAATTTATAATTTGGGGGCATCTCTAAACCCAACTAGAGAATTATGACAATTTAGTTAGACAATATTAGGCTTATTAACTTTATTAATAAGCATCCTATTCAAGAATCTTCCATTTGTGGGGCTTTCACAGTGAAAAAACACATTTGCTCTCTCATATAGGCCCATATGTACACACACACAATGTTCACACACAATCCAGGTCTCAGGATTAAATTTAGATCCCTGTCAGATAAACATGGTCGAAGACTCATACACTCAGAAACAGCAACAGAAATAAAGATTCAAGTCACACCTCAACAACCTCATATGATCTAAAAATAAATCTGGGACATGAGCGAGTGGATGCCAAGCAGTGGGGGAAACGCTTGGCCCTTGAAACATGTACAAGTGACAAGTGTCCGTCATTGTAATTCAGGGCCAACTCACTTCAAAGTGAATATGAGAAACATCATCTAATTTTTGCCCCTGGTGGCCAGATGTCATCATTCTATAATGGAAGCTTTGCTTCTCATTTGAGATGCTGACTTTAAAACGAGTTTAGTTGTATATGTGTGTGTCTAAATGTGACAATTTGATGCTTCTGTCCTGTTGGTTAGAGTTGAACCACACAGAGTGGGAAATAGTGGGTGTATTCAGAATGGTATACCACCGTACTATATACTGTAGTGTTTTGTGCACTGTTGTTCAGCAGCACTGCATTCATACTGTGAACCATATGAAAATTGTATGTATACATGAAGCATCATTAAACCGCTACTTTTAGCATTTGACCAAATCACAATTTCTTTTGAGAGTTAGGACGTTTATATTCAAAACTAGATTTGAAATGCAAAGGATAACCAAGGCGGTCAAATAATTATAATTTTAATGTTTTTTTTTTTTTTTTTTACCAGTTATTTCATAAACAATACATTAAAAACGGTAATAGTGTGAAATATTACAAATTAACCGTTCTATTTGAATGCATTTCAAAATGTAATCTATTGCTGATAAAGCTGAATTTTCAGCAGTCATTACTCCAGTCTTTAGTGTCTCATGATCCTTCAGAAATTATCTAATATATATCCAAAGTGATAGTGTATACATAAAG
This sequence comes from Carassius carassius, assembly GCF_963082965.1. NCBI lineage: Eukaryota > Metazoa > Chordata > Actinopteri > Cypriniformes > Cyprinidae > Carassius > Carassius carassius. The sequence goes on from NC_081760.1 coordinate 5,522,261, forward strand.
TTACAGAATATTTCAATTCAAAATTAATGCTGTTCTTATGAATCATTGTGGAATATTCCATAAAAATATTAGCAAAACACTGATTACCCATAATTAACAACTGAGCAAATCAGCATTCTAGAATGTTTTCTGGAGGATCATGTGACACTGAAGACTGGAATAATGGCTGCGGACATGCAAAAAATAAAATAATAATAATAATTTTAAATTATTCAAATAGAGAACAGTTCTTTACATTTGTAATATTTCACAATATTACTAAAATTATAATTATTATTTATAATTATCTAATTATTACTCATTAAAATGTACTAATTATTCAAAATTTGTGACCGCTATGTGTGTGAATACTTTTTATACATGTATACAATTTATTTTCATTTATTTTTTAGCCCATACAATAAAAGTCAATATGGTCCAGCATTTTTCAGATCACACTGACTTTCAATGTATTGGCAAAAACCACCAAAACTTTAAAATACATATAATTTTGTGTTCCATAAAAAAACAAAAATCATATACAGTTCATGACGTTTTAATTTTTGCCTGAACTATCATTTTACGCACACAGTGGTCAGTATTGCAATCTCCATACCACACTTTCTTGATGGTTTTAATTTAGCACCTTAAAAGACAAAAATAAAACAAAAACATTACACTTTTTGAATCTATTACAGTGTTTAGTGATCCATTCCAAAAGCAACAGATACACTGGCCCTTTAAGAGTTAGACAGCACCAATACAGTTCAAATCTGCTAGAGAGAATGCACTCAAAACCAAAACAGCTGGTAGCCATTTGGCAAAGGATGGTAACTTCCAAAATGTAAAACAAATTAATTGAAACGCTTGAGAAATCAGACATCAATTCTCACCTTTTTTTTTTTTTTGACAAAGATAACAGTGATCTAATACACTAGTTTCTGTTCAACTGCAAGCACAGTGGCACAGGTGATACTAACTAACTAACTTACTAACACAAATGATGAAACTCAACATGGTTAGTCTTGAAATTAATCAGGTCCTCTGATTCGAACACTCTGGAAGACAACTGGATACAAGAGGAAAATAACACTGAAAGCATAAATGGAAAAGTTATGCGTGTCCTTCACAATTTGACCTTTAGATTTGGCAGTTTTCATTTCAGTACTTGCACATGGTATGCTTTAATATTCTTCCCTGATTGAGGAACACGATGAAAAAAAGCTCACAGTAGATACTAGTTAATGGATTTGCAAGAATTACTGGGTTTTGGCTTTTACTTCTTCCAAAGCAACAGTTTCTAATTCAGACCAAACATCTGACTATTAGAAAAAAACTAAAAAACAATGATACACAAATGAAGTTTCATAGTAATTTCCCCTCAATCATGGAAGAAATGTTTAGAAATATTAACATTAAAATAATATTTTATACTGTAATACAGCAATAATGTTGTATAAAAGAATCAATACAACATTTAGACTCATATATTAACATTAACCATGATAGAAACGGATACATTAAAAGAACCAAAACCACTGGCTGCTGTTCCTATATAAATCCCAAAAAGTAACAAAATGCAGTCCATACCATAAGTTTCTCTTTCTGATCAAATGATGCATGTAGAGTTGAGTGGGGGGGAGTACATAAACAGGACAGCAAAAGAAACAATTTTTTCACAGATTCACAGACATGAGATGACATTTTGCTCTGTGAACTATACTGAAAAAGGTATAAACAAACACTTATGTCCTTTTCACAAAAGGACATAAGTTGTAGTGTAATATTCTACCAACAGATCCTGTAATTAAGCAGTAGTGGTTTAAGGCCTCATTTCTAGTTGCTTTAGACAATAGCAATTACAAAATTGAACATTTGGTATTAAGTTTTCATTAAAAAAAATTCCATGTGACATCGGCTTAAAAGGGCACATTTTGACGTAGCAGTGATGCTCATGAACGCTTTGCCACTTCTGCAGTTTCATGAATCAAAACATATGAAAGGAAGGATAACCCCTCTTTCACACCGCAAGCGTGAGGGGTGCGCGAGCAGCGCGTCCGCGCAACTACATCGTCACAGCAGCAGCAGACTCTCGCGAGTATTCACACTGAAAGCGTATAAATACAGCATCACAGCAGCGGCTGCAAAGCGTGTTCGGCAGACAGTATAACCATTTCAAACACTGGGTATGATTCTTTCAACATTTGTTTTTATAACAATACACCATACTTTCACCCAAAACGATTAATTAAAAAGTTTACATGGGTAAATACATATTTGTTATACTTAATTTTCTTTTCTGGCATAATTGTTAAAACACTAGACATTGGCATTGTTGTTAAAAATCTTGACATGCTTATTTTGTGCATTTTTAGCACGTTTTGTTAAATCATTTTTATTTTGTCCATCAAAAGTGTGCTTTCACTTTAATTGAGCGTGAGCAGCACAGCAAAAATAGAACGGACGCCGAGATCCCCGCTGCACTGCTGTTCACGCGCTGCTCCTGATCCCGGTGTGAATGCACTCATTGATTAACATGGACGCCGACAAAAATACGTGATGCTCGCGCGCCGCTCACGCTTGCGGTGTGAAACAGGCGTAAGATTTCAGTTCCTGTAATCTACACGCAGGAATGCGAGAACAAGTGCTTTTTCCGATTCTTTCCATTCAGCTTGACACCGCTAAACTAGTTGACTATAAACAGGGATGGGTCCAAAACAATCTAGTCAATTAGGGAAGTTGACTAGTTTATCTAGATTTTTAGTACAACAATTACACATTCAAATATCCATTTGAGCATCTCAGTATAAGTGTTGTGTTTAAGATGCCATGTTTAATTAAAAACATTCAACTAACTAGAAGACTAGAGCATATTAGCATAATCCCATAAAAAGTTAAAAACGTTGATAGGAGTGGAAAGTTTTGCGGGTGATCTAGACGATGTGCAAATTAATGTATACAGATGCAGCCTGATCATTTCCAATGACCAACACAATCTAGCAAGAGTAGCAGTAATTAGCAACTATCGCAGGCATCTCAAGTGCAAAATGGGTTAAGATGTGATTTTTTTTTTGCATATTAAATAATGGCGCAAACTACTGCAAACCTTAGCAAATCTCATTGCATGATTAATTTAAATACCTCACATAAATTGTCTAAAAGGGAAAACTTCTTCAAATTAATACGCAATAAGATCAGCCATAAAAATAACCATGTCCTTGCCTTTCCATCACTAGTTTTTCAATGTCTTCAGTAAATTATGACAATAGCTTCTTAACGCCAAAAGAGGGTTTGCAATGGTGCAAGCTGTTAGTAAATCTGACCCTAAATTGGTTGATTCTGAAAATGTAGCACATCCCTATCTAAAAAAAAAAACACTAGATAACTCAAACTTTCATTCATGCATGCTACTTGTAACATGACTGTACTTGCAGAACACCACACACCACACTCACTTCTCTATATGGTTAAACCACATGACAACAAAGCAGCAATTTTCCTACATGCTGATTTTAGTCTGATACTAACAGTAAATAATGACACTGAAAGCATGAATGATATGCAAATGAGACCTGTACAGTCCTATCCTACCACAGGGTTTGAGTCAACCAATTAATTTGAAATCGCAGACCCATTAAAATTATTTTGTGCGCTTATATTCAACTAAATATAAGTAATTTGGTGTGGGATATTTTATAGGTTACTGTTATGTTGGCAGCTTGAATATCTATAGCCAATGAAAAAGGGCCAGATCAATGGCTATGTGTATCTGATGAGTACGATATGGCACACACGGCCAACCGGCAAAGTCAGTTAAAGCTTTTGTGTTAAAGACTTCATATGAGAAAAAAGTTTAACAAAGCAGAAGAGTCACCTTCTCCCAAATACACAAAAACGGCATCAATATTACATATTAGTTTAGTGGAGAAAAAAAAAGACCAATATACATATTACAAAAGAGAAAGGGTCTGGTGAAACTCCAGAAGACTTAAGGCATTAGCCAAGACGAGTAAAGGCAGCTATAAGTTCAGGCTTTTAAAATGCCTGCACCATTTCCTTCTGAGCCCAAACACTCACAAGAAATATACAAAACTATTTGGTAACAAAAGTTTACTATATGTTATAAAACTGAAAAAGGTGAAAAATGTACCTTAGCTAAAGCTTATAAAATTATGTATCAATAAAAAAAAATAATAATAATATTCCTTGGTCCGTAAAAACTATATTACTATAACTTTCCTTCCAAGCCTGGCGAAACAGTGCATTAAGCCCTTTAGTAGAAAACAACATCTCTCAAAGCAATTTCCAGCTTGCACTTACTTCAAAAAGGCTTTGTTTTGAAGAGACAGTTTTTTTTTTTTTTTTTGATTTCATGTAAGGCTTATGCATTGATCCTGTGGCATCTTGATCCACGGCACACATCACTTCTGTTGCCACATCCTCCAACATGAGGAAACAGATTGAAAAAGAACAGCAACAAATAGAGACAGAGAGAGAGAGAGAACAGAAGAGAGACATCTTCATTTGTTTTGTCCAGTCTCTGTGTGAAGTCTTGTCACTCGTTCTACTCTCTCTGTCGCATCATTATCCGTTTTCATGTTCTGTATCCCATGAATCTAGGGAAGTCTATGTGTGGACGAATCAGCATCTCTCACAAAGGTTCACTTACTCACACACGCAAACGCACATTGAGATTCCCAGGCTAGGAGACAGACATAGCTGAGGAAGAGGAAGACACGCTCCCTGCTGCCACGTATCCTGCCTGGCTGTCCACGGCTGACTGCAGCAGTAGGCTGGAGGATGAGGAGGATGAAGATGGTGAGGTGGAGGAGTTGACCCGCAGTATGGCTCCCGCGGCGCTGCAGTGAGGACGCGGTCCTGGCTCTGGTGTGTAGGTAAATGTCAAAGCTGTGGAGTAGATGATGCCATCATTACGGACCAAGGTCACAGGAACCTGCACTGGCTGCCGAACCCACCGCCACCCCTCACGGAACGCAGAGATGTCAGGAACCACGCAGAGAACACTTTCACCACACCTGCAGGAAAAAGAATTGCTGACAATCATGTAATGGATATTCTCAATATAACTACAACTATATTGCTCACGAGATCAATACATCACGGGGTATCTGCAAAGTATCGCCGACTATTAACATGCCATAAACTAGAAGTCATCCGATTCGAGCTTCGGATGCGTAAAATATTTGAACATTTGCATCTAGACTGTATGCGACCATCCGACCGGATGTGATATATTTTAATCAAAACTATGAGCCTGAGGCTAGAATTACCAATAGATTTCCATTTTAACATTATTCTGTGAACACCATTTCTGTAAAAAAGACGTTTAGAATAATTAAGTCAGACATAATTATTTTATCATTTTTACATCGTTATTAATGTTGATTAGCCCCATAAAACCTACTATGTTTTTATTTAGGGGGTCACTTATTTTGTGTGGATATATTCATACATTCATTATATTCTTTAAAATTATTCATTTTACCATGGTAAATAAGCGGAGTGTAAAAGTCGCTTCACGACCAATTTGAGAGTCTGTGCGACTGCCACTAGGGGGAGAAATGCGACAATCGTATCCAAATGTCGGAGAGAGTGTAAAGGTGGTTAAAGACTTTAAGACCCTTATAACGAGTTATATCACCAAGTTAGATCATGTCCAAAGAGAGCAAAGTCATATGATCTCAAAATAAATCCTGTATGACAGATTTATTTAACTCAGTTAAACAGACTGCGGCACACATTCAATGAAGACTTAATGTTAACGTTATTTCCCTTGTACTCTGTTCACTTGAAGGAAGGTGTATCATGCATCAGAACTCTTATTTTGAAATGCCGGCTGTTTTTCTATTTGCTGAACTGTACACACTGTAATTGGTGTGTTGGCTTCACCTGTACATAGTGTCTGCCTCTACATCTCCAAACCAGACTCTGAGGTTAGGCGTGAAGTTCTGTCCTGTCAGTTCCAGCATGGCAACATCTCCTCCTCCATTCAGCTACAACACGAAGGGTTCAAGGTTACTTTCGTACAGATAAAGCGACAGATTTCTATGCTCTTTTAAAGTAAAAGTTTGATGTAAAATGAAGCCATGCATTACCTGTAAACTTTCAACAACAGGCACGGGCGTGACAGGTGAGAGTACAGGGCCCATCCCCTCATAGAAAGTGTATTCTGCTTTGTCTGTGCTGATGATTGTCCATGACGCCCCATCGTTGATCATTTCTTTGTTTGTTTCTTTGGGACAGGGTGTGGCCTGAGAGTAGTAGGAAAATGTTTTAATTGTTTACCAGGATTTTAAAAATGATCCATTTAAATTTCTAGAAGTACCAATGGACTAACCTGGAACTGAATTATCCTCTCTTGCGACAGGCAGAGGTACATCCTCTCTGTATCTTTAAGGTAGAAGGCACATTTATGTAGTTGGGACACAGGATCGTCAGCATCCATTAGCGCCGTCTGCTTGTCCACTTTACGAATGACCTACACACAAACACACAACATTTCACCTCCTAAAAATCCTTGCTGTGTAAATTGTTACACATACATATTTGTACAAATAAAATAAAGGACGTCAATTTAGAGTCACAGCTATACATCATTCTTTGATTGAATAGGACAGTTTCTTATCCCAATCATTTTGATACTGAACAATCACAGTTTTTCTGACTGATGAATGTTAAAGTGGATAACAGCTTACAAGTCGTGGAAGAGCCATGCCTGTCACAGAGCACACCAGCTTCACCGTCTGACCGTAATGGATATAACCGTCTCTGACTGTAAACTCTTCTCCCTCTGATTCATCATCATCCACTGGAACTCAAAATTACACATTATTACAAATCCATAAATAAACTAGAAAAAGTGCACATTTAAAAAAATTAAAAGACAGATGCATCATTTTTACACATGTTTTCATTAGATGTAATGAACTTTGCTTGTGTCCCTCCAGATGCACTAGGGATCAATGTCAAGTCTTGGTGCTGGTTAACATACTATATGTGACCACAAAACCAGTATATTTGTATCATTAGTAATATGCATTGCTAAGGTCATCATTTGGACAAATTTAAAGGCAATTTTCTCAATATAGAGATTTTTTGTTACACCCTCAGATTCCAGATATTCAAATAGTTGTATCTCGACCAAATATTGCCCAATCCTAAGAAACCATACATCAATGGAAAGCTCATTCAGCTTTCAGATGATGTGTAAATTATGACTAGATTGGTTGTCCAGGGTCACATATTGTGTTTAATAGACGTGTGTGATAAAATACTCACATAAATGAATGTAGAAGGCTCCCCACTGCTGTGAACTAGCATGGAAGTTTCCCCCTTCCACATGAAGGTACCGCGTACTGACAGTCTGAGACCGCAAGCGGTTAAAAAGAGCCACCTTCGTCCCAGAAGCTATGCACACTAGAAGAGACATTAAAAAAATGAGACGAGCAAACATTATGGACAAATTATGACTAATGTAGTCACACAAACAAGAAACTCATTAGACTCACGATCTGCATTCTTCAGCGACTGTTTCTTTTTGGAAGGTTTGGAGATGACCTTGATTCGTTTGCTGAGGAAGACACCGATATCCGCGCTGTTCCCGTAGAACATTTTCACTGTAAGCATGAAGTGCTTCCGTTTGTCCGAGTCAGAAATGTACAATGTTTTTGCTGTGCAAAAATTCTGCAGAAGCAAAGCACAAAAGCAATGATACCAGAAAGGGATTTCCGAAGTTATTTTAGAAAGGCAGCTGCGATATGTGTAGCAATAAAAAAATCCATAAAGCACCTTGCCCTCCAAGTTGAGCTGCTGCATCTCTTGTTCACTGTTTCCAATGCCGATAAAGGCACAAGGCTGTGACTCCTGCTCTGAGCAGCCCTCTCTCTCCATCTGCTCCTTCTTTTTCTTCCAGCCACAACCCATCAGGTACACACATGGTGGAGGACAGAAGAATCTAACGAATCAAAGAGAATCTGAACTGATTAAAGAACAATTCACCTGGATGCTTGTATAAGATATTTGATTTTACACAGCCCACCTTACATGAAATGTGATCGAGTTATGTGTTAGCTGGACTTCCCAAAAACTTGATTCATAGTCATCATAAAACTCAATCCGTTTAACTTCTGAAATGTGCCATATACCAAAGTAAAACAGGATATTCAACAAGAAAAAAAAAGCAGTCCGAGAGATTTGACTAGACCATAAACATCTTTATGACCCCATTAACATCTCTATTGGGGTCTATTTAAGTAACAGGGTCAAAAGGCAAAAGACTTCACCAACCATTATATAGACATATACATGTATGCATGAATTCAGAAAATGAAACTTTCAGATGAAATCCAAACACAAGTGGTTACTGGAGACACATGTAAATAACAGGTGTAAAAGCTAATGTATCTCAGCTGACCATTTATGATCAGATCAGCCAAAACGATGGCCGTGGTGTTGACAAACACCAAACAATTTTACATACTGATTAATTATCCATGGTTAGACCAAAAATCTTTATTAACCACCTTAATAGGCTCAGTTGTTCCTTCACGGTCCACAACACACATAAACAGTTATGCATACACGGTTATGGCTAAAATCCATCACTCACCTTTTTTCATTGCCGTATGATTTCTGTGCGACTTTTGCATGCAGTATGAGTACTGTCTGATCTCCTCTCTCCTTCAAGTAGTTGCGCATTGCCTCTCTGCAAAACCACACAATACAATAGAAAAATTTATTTAAGCTGAAGTTTCCTAATGAATGCTTAAGCATTACACATAAACTTTACTGTGCACTTACCTTGTTAAACGCTTTGGCTGAGGGAGCTCCCCAAATTTCCTACAAGGCACAGTCGGGACACACTTCAAACATCATTCCGATTAACACTACAAAATAGTAATAATGCTGGAAAACAATACTGTCACATCCAAGTTATCTGCCTACCAATACAGCATTTTTGAGCAGGATATAAAAGTTCAAACGTACATAAGAGCCCTAATCTGCTCACTAGGTTTTGAGACATCCAATATAAACCTTAAAGTTAAAATAAATAATACCATTTTACATGTTAATGACGAGATGCTACAAATACACAATTTTAAAGTAGTTTAATTCAAAAGTCTGACATTAATCAAAGAGAACGTTTTGAATCCTCTTGAAAGATCTCAGTTTCTGTTACGGACTCACTAGACTAGCTAACTTGGCTGGCTAACCTCTGCTAACCTGCCCCCTCTCTGTCTTGTAACGTACACCAACTAACAAGTTGGCTCAATTTTTATACATTTTTTAAAGATTAAAGTAAGCTAAAGTTTTACAACACCCCGTCAACACAATTTGATCTTTATAGTTAAAGATTTGTTCTCCACAGTATTCAGTGTTTATGGAAAACTGCTGAAAGTCTATCAGCTAACGTTAACTAAAAGCTAAGCGGCTAAGTGAATAAAAGAGCCCATCGTTGAAAATCTCAAAACCCACACAGAAGTACGTCGAAACGGGCCACCAGCACAGAGACAAGCGGCTATGGGTGTAAAGAAATAAACCAAAGCACGTTATCTTAACAAAACAGACAAAACTTGTTTTAGCTGTGACTTTTCCATGCCCCGTTCGTTGATAATTTCGCTGCTTACCCTGTCACAACAGGCGCCATCTTCAACCACTCTCTCTAATAACGCCAACAATCGCGAGATTTCCAGCACCACGCTGCAGACTGCATTTAGACGAGGGGGAGGGGCAGTGTGAGAAGCGGTGGGGGGGGGGGGGGGGTGTTGTACAGGCGTGGGAAAGTTCTGAAGTCACGCGAGAAATCGCGCTCGCTTACTATGGGAGCGTTTGAGAGCGGGTCCCTTGTCTGTCATCGCGAGAGTGAGCAGCGGACGGCTGCCAACCAAACGCGTGTGAAAGTTCTCACGATGGGAAGAGAGACCGCACCTTTTGAAGCGCAGGCCGTGAGAAAAAGATTTCTAGAAGGAAGGAAGCCAGGGGACTTTGACACCTGCACCAGGAAATAGTGATCTGGCGTGGGGCCTTTAAAAAAGAATGTTGTTATTTTAAAAAAGACTAAAAAAAGTCTTTAAAAGTTAAGAGTATAATAATAAGTTTACGTTTTCACCTCTTTCAATAGCATACGTTACATCAATGATTATGAAAGCAATCATAATGTAAATATACACATTGTGTGTGGACTAATTAATGCGATAGTTCTGAGATACCAACTGAAGTACTTTCACATCACCAGATGGCAGTATTGTTTCGCTGTGGAAATGTATTATACCACACACTGGAGACAAATGCTTAAGAGAATTTACTGTGAAACAATTTATTTTACTCAGAAATCTCACAAATAAGGACAATTAAAACGACAAGTAACACATTTTATTTCATTACTTGATTACATTTTCAGTACAGGAGATGATTTGAGCCTGTGGGGAAGATGAGCCACAGTTTTACTGACCTTATGATGGAGAGAGGCCCATGGAATAATTAGTTCTGAGGTGCAGTAATCTACCTCAGATCAACTATTTATGCTCAGCTATGGTTCGCATTAGGGAACACAAGGTGTCAAAAGATGTAAAAGAAAAGAATACTAATATTATTGATGCACATAGATCTTTCTCACCTTTTATCCTATGCATAGAGATTCACGTGAAAAAAAATAACTAGTGTTACTTATAATTAGTGCATTTTAGTAGTATTTACATGTATATTGTATTATTTATTAATATTTTGAGTTAGATTTTATTTTTATATTTTCGGTTTTCATTCATGTTAATTTTTTTTATTATTATTTGTAGCTTTAATTCATTTTATTTCAGATTTAGTTTTAGTAATTTAATACTTCAAATTTAACTTCAAACTTTATTTCACTTTATTTTTGTTGACAAGTTGACAGCACTTAATCTTTTAATGATTTTTGTCGTTGTTGTTTTAAATCTAATTTTAATCTTTTATTTTATTTCCACTTTATTTCAATTACCAAAAACTATTTTTAATTATTACTATTTGTAATGTGCTTGTATTTTATGCATCACAGTCAACTCAATCACCCAAAGAGGTGTCAATAGACAATTCAACACATCTTGTAATAATTAATTAATTCATAATCAAATATTTGAACATGGTAGCAGACTGTCAGTAAATCACCTGGGTCTATCCCACGTGTTCTTATACGTTACGTGTAATGTAAATGCGGTTTGATAAGTACTTTCACTTAAAAATGTATACTTATGAATTTGTTAGTATACAGTTTAGGACTTAAACATTTTTTTTTATGACCACTTTGAAAAATAACAACGAAGTGGTAGAGTCAGTATTGCTATTCCACGTCAAACCGCATGGTGGCACTGAAAGCTGGTCACCCATGACCTCTTACAGTACCACAGTCGAGGAAGAAGGTTCCAGTGGGTTTGACATTTGTAAGCGTGACTAAAAATAAATAAATAAATAGTGAGGACTGCAACCAAAGACGTCGGATGTACAATGTCCCAGCAGTCTCCAACCGACCCTGAACGGCCAGGAAATGCAGTCTTGGTGTGTTTGGTAACAAACATCACCTAAAAAGGCAGAAAATAAGTGATGTTGACAGGTTATGATCTTTAATGCTGATTGCTGTTGGTCTCTATAGTCTCACATATACAGTAGTCCTGCATGAATGCATTCTAGATCTCATCTGTCTAACTACTGTAATACCACGTTTTTGTCGTTTTGATATTTTGTGGGGTTTAAAATGAAATAGGTGGTGTTTCGCATAAGCGCTCTAATAATAATAATATGTTTAATGTGTATATGTAGGGTCCCACAGGAATTGGCTACATCCCCACAGAGGAGGAGAGGAGGGTGTTCAGGGAGTGCAACCAGGAAAGCTTCTGGTACAGATGTGAGTGGAAATCCAGTATTTTTAATCATTATTATGCTTGTGGTTTTGTTGATATCATAAGTGAATTCTGCTTCTGTCTATATATTCATACAGCTCTTCCTATATCTGTCATCAGCATGGGCTTCACTCAGCTCCTTATCTCTAGAGGTGGGTTTATATTTTATGCAAATTATAAAATGTGATGTTAGGTTGTTATATGCTAATGTCAACTATAAGCTATGTACTGATATAATATTAAAGTTAAAATTAATACTTTAAGGGTGCATTAAAGTAGTCAAAAGTGAAATAAAAAGTGTCAAAATAAGATGCTGTTCTTTGGAAAATCCTATATATAAAAATATCCTGAAAAATTGCTGTTTCTTAAGCATTAAATCAGTATCTTATAATGATTTCTAAAAACTTACATGACACTGAAGGCAAAAAATTTAAATATAATAACAGTTATTTTAAATTGTGATGATATATTTCACAATATTACTGTTTTTCTTTATAACTGATCAAATAAAGGCAGCCTTAGTGAGCAAAAGAGACTTCTTCAAAAGCATGAAAAAATATATTGTAATCTTTTAAACAGTAGTGTAATTGTATTTGTTTCAGGTGCTCTTACGGCTTCCAGTAGATTTGGATCTTTGCCCAAAGTAGCTAGTGAGTAAAATTTACTGTTACTGAGAAGCCTTATTGATAGACAGAATATTAAATCCAAGTATGTGTTAAATATGTGTTAGTTGCTGGTGTTTTCGGGTACCTCGGGGGGAAGATGTCATACGTGAAGACATGTCAGGAGAAATTTAAGAGCTTGGAGAACTCGCCACTGGGGGAGGCACTGAGACAGAGACAGCGCCACCAACCACCAGTGTGAGCAACAACATGCACAAACATTTGAACCAAAAGGTAAAGGGGTGGCGTGTGATTTCTGTGCCACTAGCATCACCAAATTCTCAAAGGATTCCTAAACACTCATACTACATGCTTTCTGTCTTCTGTGGAACATAAAAGAAGATATTTAGATTTTTTTTCCCCAAACAATGGTTGAAATGGTCTATTGGTCTATAGTTGGTCTTTAGTTTACTTTAATGTATTTCAGGATTACCCATAATCACCCAGAACTGAGTGATCCAAACAAAGCTGATTTTGAGCCAACCTTTCAACTTGATGATCAGAGGAATCAGTCCTTCTCCTATTCAAGTGATTTCACTTACAGTGACCCCATGTCCCCAGCAACTCACTCTGACACCCAAATTACGGGTATGTTAAAGTTGTTTCATCTGTTTGCATTCAGATTTGCTGTAGAGGACATTACAACAATGGTGAAACTGATAATCACAATTATTTTGCTCAATTTAATCATGATTGCTTTTTACATTTCAACAGACTTATTGTACTTAAGCACAAATCAAGAGAACATCAACACATGCAGGGTTTATTTTCCCTCATCTAGGTTTCTTATTTATCATATTTAACAAAAACATTAATGCACTATCTATTATAAACTGGGAAAACTCTAAGAAGCTTCTCTCTCTAAAGCTTACAGTAAAATTCCTAATATTAATTCTAAATTAATATTAATTACTAAATTGCCCCCCCCCCCCCCCCCTCCACACACACACACACAATTAAAGCAACGAACAGACTTTGTAGCACAGATCCACAATCACAAACTATATGGTTGAGATTCATGTCAACTCACGATTCGATTCACGATTTGGATTTCACGATTCGGTTCTCTTTTTTTTTTTTGAGATTTAAGACAAGTTATAAATTAAATGTGTCCTTTTATTATTGCTTGGACAAAACGCTACACATTTCTTTGTGATTTTGAAATATAAAACTACAATAATATACTAATATAGCAATTGCATGTTATTGGTCTTTTGTTGGTTCTGATTGCTTCCATTGTTCTCATTTGTAAGCCCCTTCAGAAAAAAGTGTCTGTAAATGAACATTTAAATAACAAAACAAAATTGAAATGTTAAAACAAGCCCCAAATCAAATAAATAACACACAAATAAAATAATCTCTTCATATAAACAAAATAAGGCTTTGTCTGTGCTTTTTCAATTTAAAATTAGAGGAAACCACTGCATTTAATCGTGATCCAACAAAGATTCTGCATACTTGTAACATGAGCAGTTTTTAATCTAAATTCGAAAATTCTAATTTTGAAGGAAAAACAGAATGGTTTGACTTCAGTTTTGTGAAACTATACATAAAAAAAATCTGCAGATGAACAGCAGATGAGCTGAATGAGATTCAGATTCACTCTCTGCCAGCAGGTGGCGCTTAAAGCGTTTCTTTGGTTACCGCTGTAAACAAAGCAGCACTGCACTTATGAACGTTAATATGCATCATACAGAGGCTGAGAATAAAAATAAAAAAAACAAACTTTTCTATAGACAGTAAGTTCCCCTCAGACATACATTCATACAAACTCCTACCCCTAATTGAATCGTGATTTGTTTGGCATCTCACAAATTTGAAAAGATTTTCAGCCGGCTCGCGGTTAATTATGTCATCCCTACTTTATAACCCACCTAACATTTGCTGGAGATTTCATTTCTTAGAATTAAACTGATGTAATTTACTTCATAGTGAAATTTGAAAACATCCCTCTAATCCAGCAGAACCTAATTACATTGAGGAGGATGTACAGAAGAAACACATGCTGTACGAGGAGCTGCGGAGTAAGAACAGGGAAAACTATGAAGTTATGACTCCGAAATCAGAGATGCTGTTGAAGCCTTCGGCCGAGACCAACCCAGCCAAGAGAGGTGAGACCTTATAATAACCAACATCCTAACTAACTAAAAAACCTAAATGGACATGGAGAAAATAAAAAGTTACTACTTTTGAAATAAGTGTCAGGTTGAGACACAGGTTGAGTTTACTAAATAAATACTTATAACTGAGATCTGTCAGTTGAATTTGTTTGATATTTTATTATGCCAAAGCCAAGAACATTTTTCTTCAAATGTTTGGGGTTGGTAAGATTTCTTATGCTGACCAATGATTTAATTGTAAATACACTAAAAATGGCAATATTGTTCAATATTATTTCAGTTTAATCAATTTCATACACTTTTAAAAATGTAATTTATTTGTGTGAATATTCAGCAGTAAATACCCCAGTATTCAGTGTCACATGGTCCTTCAGAAATCATTCTGATAGGCTGATTTGGTGCTCAAGAAACATTTCTTATTATCAATGTTGATAACAATTAATATTTTTGTGAAAACAGCAAAAAAAAAAAAAAACTATACTGACCGTGAAGTTTTTTTCTGTTTTAAGTTAGAGTAGTGTTTTTTACATATACTAGTAAAATAATACTAGTACCTACTGTATATATATTCCTTTTTTTATAAACAGGGAAGAAGAATATATATGGCGACACATGGGAGGAGTGAGAGCTGCTTCAGCACTATTTCACTGTCTAGAACCGCTGTCTGTAACTGATGTCTTCTACAATACAGATGTCTAAATGTGTCTGAGAGATGTGTGTTGTTGGCTTTGTATCCATGTAATTGAGGTTGAGACAGTTTTTGTCTTTAAAGGGGTGGTTGATTGCGATATCTCTTTCTTTAACTTTAGTTAGTTTGTAATGTTGCTGTTTGAGCATAAACAATATCTGTAAAGTTGCAGCGCTGAAAGTTCAGTGCAAACGGAGATATATCTTTTAAAATTCTGTCAGTTTAATGCCTACAAAAAGGGGGACTTCCCAGGTCCGTTATGTCATGAACCCAGATAATGCCCGCCTCCGGGAACACGCAACAAAGGGGGCGAGGCCATACTGTGCGATTTTAAACAATAGGAAGAGAAAACTAGGAGTGCACGTAAAAATCTGTGCATATATGAATCGCAATTCTGTCTTCTATTGATTGTAATAGATGTCGCCCTGCTCTGCATCTCTCTCTCGGCGGTTTAGCGAATCACAACACAATGAGCCGACCAATCTCATCCCATTGCATATTTCTGTAATTTCTGAGGGAGGGGCTTCATAATAACAGGAAATAAATCGAGGTGTTTGTCAGAGAAGGGACAGATCGGATTATTATGTGGTAAATTATGTGAAAAATAATGCGTGAACATGAACATGTTAGACTGCACCCCATAAACAAAATCAAGCCTAGAAAAAAATAACTAGTAAACCACCCCTTCAAATTGTGTACAGCTCTATAAATTAATAATAGCAGCATGATTTTTCAATTTGTAAGGATACACTTAGGTTTTTACATTCCAGGAAGATCATTCTAATGGTGCTTTCCCACTCAAAAACTGGTCCCACAGTTCCTTTAGTATTGTGGTCCAGTTGCTATTGTACTTTGAGAGTTTGTAGCACATGAAGTTGATTATCATTTACAAGTCTCTATAACATCAGTCCCTGATCTCCCCCCCCCCCCTACTCATTTCATCAGCACAATTGCACAAATTATTAAGGTCAGCAGTACATATGATTCAGTGATGAGTTATATGTCATTGTTTAATATATAAGATTCATAAACCCCTTATTTGAAGTATGAGCAATTATTAGCTGGTACTGTTTTTAGAAAGACTAAACCATAATAATTGTGCTTAATTTAATATTAAAGTCTTTGAATTCAAACGGACATTAAAGTATAGGCTTATATTCAGGATTAAATGGAAAAATGAAACAAAAATCAAGTTGGGCATATTTTATTTCTGTACACACATTGTACATAAATACGCTGAAATTATTTTTGAAAAATAAAGACAATGTCCCTGGGATTTGGGATGACATCAGACGAGAGATAGGAAATTGTAATTTCAGTAATAATATTGGTAATCACACACACATACACACACACTTTATAAATTTCAAGTTTTAAGATCTAATAACCAATTTTTTTTATTGAGTATTGGGACATAACTGTTTTATTAACCTACAACTGGATACATTTACATAAATATAGCTCACTACGAGAAAATGTCTGCATAGGACTCCTGACCCAGGATTGAAACAATGATGGAAAAACAAATTAAGTGAAAAATATTTAACCAAAAAAAAAAAAAGCCTATACGGCCCTGGAGAAACTCTGATATTTTAAGAACTATAACTTTTTCTGTTTTGCTTTACCCCCAATAATTTGCTGTAATGAATTAACTTTTTCAGTGACCCGACAAACCTATAAATGTTTTGTCTCACTTGTGAACAAAATTACAAACAAAATATCTCAGGGACAGACAGAAATAATCACCCACACCCACACAAATCAAGAGACAAATATTTGCTGCTCGCCTTTTTAAACCGAGCAAGTAAACAAGGGTTTAAAAAAATACTCAAAAATAATACTCAAAAACAAACAAATCTAATCTGTGCTGCATCACTTCCCACAGGTGCACCTGGACCGCATCCGGTCAGTGACTTCAACTAGACTCAAAAGTCCTGTCAGAGTCTAGATGCTGCGTGGCACAGTCAGTGTTTGATTGTCTTTGTATATAGATGATCATTTGTGAGAAGGAGGGATGGGGAACTATGTATTGTGCATTGACCGGGTCCATTTGGCTCCCAGCTAACTGAAAATCCATATGAATCGTTCCTAACATCCATATTTTTAATGAATACAGTAAAAGAGTTTAATTCTACAATTGCCACTTCCTCGAGCGATTCTTCACTGATCCGTTCCACAGTGATGGTTGTTGTCGGCAAAAGAAAGTCACTTAGCTAGTATGCAGACGGTGTGTGTGATTTAATTAAGGTATAGTAGGCGTTCCGGTTTGGAGCTTTAGAAGTGACTTTCCGTGGCCTCCTCGCTGCCTCTGTGTACCATGTGACAGTAAAGGTCACTATGTATGTATTCATGCACTCGCAAAACCAGAATCAGTCTGTGTGTATGTGGGTTGTAAACAGTGCTTTATCAGTGAGGAGTGCTGTGAGTGGCGCTCGGACGTGAGGTGAGTCGCTGGCTCAGAGTGTGGAGGGAAAAGGGACGAGGCCACATGATAAAACCCATGACTGTACCGGAGAAAGGCACCTCAGGAAGACCACGCCGGAGGGACGAGCTCTGGCCCGCCACAGCTAATCCGGCCTGAAGATGGGAATCTTGGGTAGAAACTCTATCAGGATGACCTATAAATAGGACAGAGAAAGACGTGAGGATTGTGAAGTTAGGCACTTCACTATTTATTTTATTTGAAACAGTCACTGTGCAATTAGAATTTGCTGTGTTTGTTGTTGTTAGCTTACATATTCCATCATGTTGTTGGTTTCACACTTCCTTTTGCTGAGCCTCCAATGCAAACATAGCTAAATGAACAGAGGGCACATAGTAAAATTAGCACCAGAGAGGAAAATACAAACAGCAAACAAGCAAGAAACCTTAAGCATACCTTGTGATACAATCTGTTGTTTTCCCACTCCAGTAACTTTTCTATGGATCTGCGTGTCTATAGGTGAAAGAAGACATTATTCAGCATTCAAAAGGTGTAATAACTTGCTTACTGTTTATGTCCTATAATGTACATTACTGTTGAAAAGTCTGTAGTCTGTAAGTCTCGTGCTCACCAAGGCTGCATTTATTTGATTCAAAAACTCAGTAAATATGGTGAAATATTATTACCATTTACAATAAGATAATTAAGTGAATTTCAGTGTCACATAATTAAAATAAAACAATTATTCTAATGCACTGATTTGTTTCTCAAAAAACATTTCCTATAATCAATGTTGAAAACAGATTTTTTTAAAGTTTAAATTTTCAAACCATCAACACTTTTTTTTTTTTAAATAAATCTTTTGTAAAATTATACATTTTCTTGTGGAATAATGCATTCATTTAAAAAAAGTGCGGTCAATTATCCCAGAAAATACTGTCCCACTTTTCGCCTAAAAAAGAAAAATTAATTGCAACATCTATGGATATTTAAAAGTAGAAACGTAAAGCTTGTTTTTTTTTATTATTATTATTAAAACTTTGTTATTTGCTCTGAATAACTTAGAATATTACACCATGTGGTGAAAAATTATATCACATATATTTCTATTGTGGATGAGTTTCTATGCACCCGATATTTGTGTTTTTATAAACTAATTTCCCCAAGTAATTGACAACATACCACCAATGCTTTCAATAAAGCTAAACTTCTATTAAACCAGGAACATCCCTAGAAGGGACAGAACAAACTCACCCTCTTGCTCAGACAGATGACCGGCCACAGACTAAAGCCCAGGGTACAGCAACAGCACAGACAGCCGCACAACAGCCAGCGCACATTGACTGGGAGAGCCTTCCTCAGACAGCTGTTCACATTGTTTATGCTGGCTTTGAACTCCTCCGGTGCAACCTGTAAATCAACAAATAAAGCAGGAAGCAATGTCATACCTCAGAATTACATGGGACACTTTGTAAAATAGACACTTTTTTTGGAACTTGACAATCAGTTACTTTTGAAAAGTGCAACTATGCAAGTGAACATTCTGCTAAACTTCTTATTCGGTGTCCCATAACAATTTTGAGCTAAACAATTGCTTTAAGCATTATATAAATGTAACAGTGGCACACCATTCCTTTTCCTTTCTGAATACCAGTAACAACAGACTTTGAGGCTTTTCATTTATTCTCATTGAGAAATAGTAATATATAATTCTGCATGCAATATTATTTATTTGAGAAAAACCCACTGAAATTCCACTTACCTTCCCTGTAAGGGCTGAGGGGAACTCAGACTCAAATTTATTGCTCAGTCCAAACCTGCAGGGAAGAAAAATAAATAAAGTTTTGGGATATCAATTTCTTAAACTTCAACAAAAGGCACAAGATTTACCGTATATACCTTAATATACCCGACTATAAGTCGCACCTGAGTATAAGTCGCACCAGTCCAAAAATACGTCATGATGAGGAAAAAAAACATATATAAGTCGCATATATAAGTGGACTATAAGTCGCATATATAAGTGGACTATAAGTCGCATTTATTTAGAACCAAGAGAAAACATTACCGTCTACAGCAAGGAGAGGGCGCTCTATGTATTCAGTGTAGACTACAGGAGCACTGAGCTGCATGGAGCGCCCTCTCGCGGCTGTAGACGGTAATGTTTTCTATAGGTTCATTTCTCTCGGTTCATGTCAAATTAATTTTGATAAATAAGTCGCACCTGACTATAAGTCGCAGGACCAGCCAAACTATGAAAAAAAAGTGTGACTTATAGTCCGGAAGATACAGTGTATATATATATATATATATAACCAAGGGTTTTCATCGTGGGCATGCTAGGGGGTCCATTGAAAAGTTTAGAGAAAAACAGTGTAATAAATAATAAAATTATATCAAAGAAAATAATTAAAATAAACGAAAACTACATTAAAAAGTAAATAAATTTCTAAATCTATTTATCATTTTTTCACAGTATAGATTGGGTCTTTATACAAGAAAATACAGATGCCTTTTGATTTTTAGCATGGAGGTCCCAAGCATGAAGATTTATATTCATACTAGACATGGTTCGCAAACGAATGAAAGTTTCATTATTTTACTCACTCTTGTGATATTCCCATATGTTTTAATAACTTTAACAAATAAATAAATAAAATTTGACAGCCTCAGTCACCATTTCCTTTCATCGTATGGAAAAAAAAAGATGTGAAGGATTACTGAGGCTGTAAAGAAATAGTCACACTAGAGGGTGATCACAACTGACCACAAGACTTAAGTTTTTGAGTGAACTATGCCTTTAAATGTACAATATATTTATATAGCTGCAGCATTTAGAGCATTGAATGCGCATCCCAACATTTCAAATGCTTTCTAGACTGTTAAACTAGGTTTTCAGACTAGGATAAGCTGCTGTAGTGACGCTGCTTAGCGTGTCTCCTGTGTCTCTAAATGATTGATAATCTGTATACGAGCAGATCCAGAGCTGCCGGGTGTCTTACACAGTGACGTGTCCGGATCCGCGCACTATCACCGGGTCCGGAGCGTATTTGAGCAGCTGCTCCTCCGCGGCCCTGTCCTCGTCCTCTTCTTCGTCTTCCTCGTAAATCTCGTCAAAGTCCTCCATCATCTCCCCCTCCTCGGCCTTTATGCTTCCCGAAAGAAGCGCCGAGAAAGACCGTGTTTCGCACTCGTTACGCAAATATTTGCAGTAAGACTGATCGCACAGCCGTGAAGAGAAACGACGATACCGAAATCCGGATCAAAATATCAACATCCGCCGAAAGTCTCGCGCGGTTTGATCTCGGGATACATCGCGAGAGTATGTAAATCGCATTTACTGTTTGGGGCTCTTTCAAATCATTGGGGTGCGACCTGCATTCTTTATAACTAGTAAAATCAAGTGCTAGATGACATAATCCCCCTTTAGCGGCACGTTGAATGATTAAAACTATTCTTCAGATTAATTACTTTAATTTAAAATGTTTCCCTTAGTTTGCGTTTGCTATTTTACGAGGTACATTAAAAGTTTTATTATATGGTGTATAAATATAATCTGCCAAGCTTTTTATTTAAATGATTATTAAATATAATTTTATTAAACAAATAAAGAGCTGAAGAAATATTGCCTGTATATACATTGTATCCTAGTTTCTAAATATTTGCAATTTGTTATATTTAGTACACGACTTGCCAAGGAATTAATACTTTTAACAAGACTTTTCTTTCTTTTTGGAGAATGATAAAGGTTTCTTGAGCACTAAATCAGCATATTAAAGTGATTTCTGAAGGATCATATGATACTGAAGACTGGATAATGATGCTGAAAATTCAGCTTTGCAATCACAGGAATAAATTAACCATTAAAATAGAAAACGTCTCCGGTTACTATCGTAACCTCTGTTCCCTGAGAGGCGGGAACGAGACATTACGTCAGCTAAGACGTATATGGGAACTCCTCCCTTCTCCACTTTCGCTGAAATCTTATTGACTAACGCCAGCTGGGGGCAGCTGGCCAGGACACGGCTCTGGCCAGGACATAAAATGCATGGGCGCGAAAATTACGTCAGAATCACGACTGAACGCTAGCACAGCTGATCAAATAGCTACCACGGCGGCTAACGTAATGTCTCGTTCCCGCCTCTCAGGGAACCGAGGTTACGATAGTAACCGGAGACTTTCCCCTCTCGAGGCGGTAACTCAACATTAGGTCAGCTAAGACGTATATGGGAACTGTTTAAAATAAAGTTAATAAGCCTAATATTAGCTAACTAAATTGTCAAAATTCTCTATTTGGGTTTAGAGATGCCCCCAAATTAAAAATTCCTTAATTTATTCCAGCATGTTCCAAACCCGCAGCAGTTCCTTTTTCTATAAAACACAAAAAGATATCTTGAAAACTATTTCTGCAGTCATAGTGCATACAATTAAAGTCAAAACATTAGATTTTAGACTAGATAAAGTAAATAAACAACAGCGATAATACATATATATATATACAACTATTTTAGTCAACATTTCTAAGACATTTGTTAGGCTACTTTGAGAAAGCAAATTATGTCACAAAGCTGTTCATTATACATTAAGTATATTCATGCAATATTTTTATGAATTGTGTTACTTAGTTTTGAACAAAATCCCTGCAGAACGAGCGTCATTTACCCGTTATTGAATATTTTATCGTTTAATTAATTTTGATTCGTTGATACTTACATTTCGTACTAAACTTCAATTCAATCACGTAACCTAATTAATATTCATTATCCACTTTAACTTCTCAGCAAATCAGTGTAGGCTATTTAACACGCGGCACGCAATCTAATTAATATTCATTAGTAAATTCGCTTTTGGCGTTGGAAGCGCAGACGCACGCAAAATGCGAGCACACAAAGTTTGGTGACATTAAGTAACTAGAACACTTTTATGTACACGCATTATCCAAACATTTCAGAAATTTTAATTGCAGTAATACTTCACAATATTTCTTTTTTTTTACTGTATTTTGATCAAATAAACGCAGCCTTGGTGAGCATAAGAGACTTCTTGCAAAAATCTTTGTACACTGTTCACAATATGTAAAAGAAACTGCTAACACACAATATATTAAAGACACAACAAACATTACCAAATGCTTTTTTTTTTAATCCAACAAATCAACATCTACATGGTACAGCTGCACTGGAATAAACAAAAAAAAGGGAAACATGAAAACCAAAGGAAGGTAAGCTGGATTATGGTTTCATTCAGCATGATCTGGTTGACAACCAGCGCTCTGATGATGATGAGGAGGAAGGAGAGCAGAGAAGAGAGGCAGGAGTTACTCCATGGTCTCCTGGTTCTCCTGGTCAGCAGAACGCTCCTCACTGGGCTCCTTGCCCTCTTTGCTCCTCTTGGACTTCTTGTGCTTATGTCTCCGGTGACTGTCACCCTCCTCGCTGTCATGTCTCCGTCTGCTACTACTGTGACAGGACAGAAAAGGGTTAGAGGAAACTAACAGGTTCTTAAAAAGAATGGAGATTTGTGTTTGCATGCATGACAAAAATGAACTTTCCTTTTACAGGACCTCTTTAAATTTATTTACACAGGTATATATTTTTACCTTTATAACCTTTTTGTAACCTTATTATAATGTACATTGCAATTAAAACTGCATACATAAGATTAATGTTTTAAAGTGTTCCTGTAGCTCAATTGGTAGAGCACTGCACTATCAAGCGCAATGTTGGGGGTTCGATACCCCGGGAACACATGATAGGTAAAAATTGATAGCCTGAATACACTGTAAGTCGCTTTGGATAAAAGCGTCTGCTAAATGCATAAATGTAATTTTAATTTAAAGTGTGAAATGGGGGGGGGGGGGGGGGGGGGTTAATGATATACACAATGATTTAATATGAAACTAAAACTATGAAACAAGATTGCATTCATCCCTACTATATATTTTTTAGGCAAAAATTTTTTATATTTAAAAAGAGTAGTATGTGCAACAGTCTTTCCTTGTGTGATATTGCTGAACTATCTCATGTGTTATAAATATATACATTTTTATTCATTTTCGTGCCCCAAGCCTTCTTTAATTTCCAACATTTGTGTGTTACCTCCTTGATGACTTGTGCCTCCCTTCCTCTTTCTCTCTGTGCCTCCTCTCTCTGTGACGTTCCTCCTTCTCACGACTCGATCGCTCCCGATGCCTCTCATACCCTCGCTCTCCATAGTCACGGTAAGAACGAAACCGTTCTTCATCACTGCAAAAGAGCAAGTTTAATTGATTAAAAGCTCAAAAATAGAACCAGAGAAATTAGGACAAAATATTTTAAACCTTGACAGAGTTAAAAAGTCAAAGACAACTTTTTTCCCCTTTGGAATAACACTTACTGATGCAGAATAGGAATTCAACTTAACATCTAAATTTGTCAGTTTATCAATTCTAAACTAAAAGATGAGAGTACAACTGTGTAGTGAATGATTGGCTTGGCGTCCATCACCTGTTATAAGCCACAGAGGTGGGACTGTGGTCTCTCTCATGGCCACGTTCCCTCGGCCTGTCCCTCTCTCGCTCTTTTTCCCTCTCTTTGTCTCGCCGAGAGTAGTAGTCCCACTGCTTCGAGTTGTCCATCAAACCAGGCCAGGGGTTAACAGCTCCTTGCATGGGTGGAGGAAACCCACCTGAAAACGAAAACCATAAGAACAATCCCCAATGCGCATTATTCTTAATTGAGGTTAATAAAGCCTAGAATAGATTTAAGTACTTGTGACCTGTACTGAGATATAAATTAAATTAGTTTTTCAGATGAGTAGAATACACTGGGGAGATAGTCCCACACTCACCTGGAGGAAAAGGGTATGGAGCAACAGGACGTCCATCATATCCTCCCGGGTGCCCACTGCTAAATACAGCACACAGGCAATTAATCTAAGTGTTAAAGTGCAGATTTTAAATGCTAACACTGAAAATTACACTTCAAAAATGGCATGTATTTAAATCAAAATACAGATCCTTAAAATTAAATAATTTATATATATATGAAATGTGTACAGAAGCTAGACCTACTTGTCCATATTAATAAGTGAAGGAGGAGGTCCTCCAGTGGGAGGGGGGAAATCTACAACACAAACAGAAACGAGACTTAAACAGAAACACAGTAACAGTTCATTATTTATTCACAATCAGTCATAAATTTCAGTAGACAGGTGCTTTAACATAAGTTACTTGCTATGTTTGTTATTTTATTGTGTACTCAACTTACTGGGTGGAGGAACAGTGATGGGAATCCCTGTATATATTACAAAAAAAAAAAAAAAAGATAAGAAAGCGATGAAAAATGATTTCAATAACTGCACAGATTATGACAAATACATAAAAATACAACCACAACAAAAAAGTAAAAAATGCTATGAGAAGCCATAGTGTTAGTGGTGTTGCAAGTGATACTGAAATGTGTGTCTGAGTGTATATATATACACACACACACACACACACACACACACACACACACACACACACACACAGTGTAGAGATCAAAATTTCATGAATTAATTGTATTCTGAAGCACAGTATAAAAAAAACTTAAATGAGATACTTAAAAAAGAACTCAAAATTAGAGAACACTTACAGATTCTTCCAAGTGAATAATGTTAATCTGGCACCTGGTGCTAATTTCCTTATTTATTTGACAAACCCTATTTAACTGGCAGCATTTCCTCTCATTTTTACTGAGATTGCAAGAAGGAGGGCCACTCTGAGGTGACTGAAACCCTGCAACAGGAGGCGGTCCAGATGAAGGCCAAAGGGATGCCCCTTTCAGCCACTGCAAGAGAAGCTGGTCATTCCAGATCTGTGATTTCTCAAATACTACATCTTTAGAATGACACTAACTCATTCAAGTCCCCTAATAAGGCTGGTCATTCACGTAAGACAAATGCACAAGAGGCATGAGACTTTGCTGAGGAGCATGTTGTCTGGAGAGAGGAGAACTGCTCACTTTAGTGATGAGAGCAAGTTTTATTTATGTGGGAGTAATAGGAAACATTTTGAAGCTCAAGTGTGTAAAGAAGTCAGGGAAAGGTGGAGGACGAGGTTTCAATCAGCCTACAATGTTCATGCTAGACAATACTCATGTCACACTGCAAAACAGGTAAAGCATTTCCTTGAAGCTGAGAACACTGAAATAATGAAAGTCCTGATCTAAACCTGACTGAAAATCTCTGGAAAATCCTTGGCGACAAAGTTATGGCGAAGAAAAGTTACCAAACTATATACTAGGACCTCTACACTTCTTACTAATTTTTGACATCTATAACCCTCCCTTGCTACACTGGTTACTCTTCTTCAATTTTGATAACTGTTTTCCACAATTTAAAGTTTTTTTAATTTGTGTTAAATTGTTCTCCAAATTTGATCTCCACTGTGTGTGTGTATATATAGGGCCATATGAAATCTGTTTTATTTTTTCAAATTACATTTTTTCAATTTAAATTTGACTGGATTCCATTTTTTTTTATTAATTTAAATTATGATCATTTTAATGATTCATTTACATGTTATTAATAAAAAACAATGTATAACTAATTAAAATCATGAAACTTATACAATTTAACATCAATATATTAAAGGTTTAACAAAAAATATAAATTTTTAGGGCCATTTTTGTTTTCTCGCGTTTTAGCAGGTCTAATTATTTGAATGCATACAATTTATTATGACGGGTTGCATGAGTATATATGATGACAATAGTTTTACTCAAATGTAATGGTAAAATGCTCAGGAAGTGACTCTCAGGGCAGTTCTGGAGATGTTGTTCATGTATTTGTGTTCTAATTTAGAGAGACGGCAGATGCAAAAATCTGAGTGCTTCAGTATGTGTATTAATGCTCCATTAATACACATAGAGATACGCAGAACGTGCAGGATTCATATTTTTTTTAAGTATTTTTGCAGCTTAATATTTACAGATACTAGTCCATATCGTGATTTAAGTGTAATGATGTACTTCTGATTAATTAATTGAAACTTTGATAAGTGCTGTGACATTCCACGTTATACAGTAAATTCCATTTTTACTACTGGATTCCGCAATCCCGTAAGGCCCCATAAGGCCCTATATATTTATATACATAAAATGTAAAAAATAAAATACAATTCACAGTTGTCAGACTTACGTGGAGGCGGGATTAGAGGTGGAGCCTGACTGACAGGAGGAGGGAGGAATGGAGGAGGTGGGATGTTTGGAGGTAGTGGTCCTGGGGGAAAGAAAGGGGGCGGCATCTTGGCAGGTTCAGACTCAGAGTTGGGATGTTCCGAGATCACCTACAAGTGTTAAAGTCAAATGATTCAGTTCCCAGACATGTTGCCAGCATGATAGTTTTACAGCAGTGTTTTAGGAGAGAGTGAGAGCATGTCACGTATGTAACCTGGATGTTATTTCCCTCCAGATTGTGGCGACGTCGTCCTTCCACCCTGCTAATGGTGGCAGTCTGTCTGCCAATCACATCTATGGTCCCGGGTGTCTTCCTGCAACAAATACAAACACACACATACAGCTTCACGGGAGTGTACATGCATTTCTGTGTTTATCCTCTGTCTTCCAGATCCATAAGATACACACAGCTCAGACAAGGGTTGGGCGATAGGACTGTATATCACAGATTATATATTTGTGAATCAAAACTGCTTTGTCATTTACTCGACAGGGTAATGAAGAAACATTTTAGTTCACTAATCACACTGCAGTAAACTTTGTGACTTGCAACCTTTAATTTGGAATTCAACTGATGTATGGTTATTTTTGAGTTTGAATGTGATGCATGTTTATTTCTGATTGAGTTTTAAATCATTTTTAATTCAAAAGTGAAGTGTGTTTGTGCATCTCCACTGTGTTGTGCATTTATTACAAATAGTGTGGTTTGCATCCATCAACTTCCAAATCATCAGAGAAAATCAATCAAATCATAAACCAGCTAACATAATTGCTAAACAAAATGACTATACCGTGATATAAAATACTGGTCATATCACCTACCCCTACCAGAATGTCATGCCCAAACACACACATAAAAACCCAATATTAAACACTTTTCTAATGACTATAGTTCTGCAAAGAAAAACGGTCCAGATTGCTCAGTCCGCTTTCATAGCAGCAGATTTTGACATTTTTTCATAGTTTTTTGTAGATTAAAACATCACCAACAAAAATGAACTGTGGTACCAATAAAAAAAAAGAAAGACGTTAAATTTAAGCCAATTTAATTTCATATTTAAAAAGTCTACTCAGCCTTGTAAAACAAATCATGCCCATGTCACCTCCCACTTACGTATAATAGGACATTTCTTGAGCGGCAGGCCCTGCCCAATGTGGAGGGGATATCCTATGAGGGCATGAGTAAGGGGAGAGTACATGAGTTATTGAGTACATGACAGATGCGGGACAAACACTGTACATGCATTTCCAAAACATGAAGACTCTGAAACTGGAGTGTGGTAACTGAAATAAATGAACCCCAGTGGATTATGAGAGAACGTGTTTACCTCGCTGGGTTGAGACCTGCTTTATACAGGTTAGATGGAGAGGAAAAGTCTGCTTTAGCTGCATGAGCTGCAACTGTGATCTCCTTTTCACTGTTACCTGTGCGACCCTGCTGAACCTGAAAGAAAGAAGGAGAGAAAGAGGTGGAAAGGGTAAAAGGTTAAAAATGTCAACATTCACATGTTACTGAAGACTGGAGTAATGGCTACTGAAAATTCTACTTTTTCAACAACTTATTCAACAATTTCAACATTTTAAATTATTAAACTATAAAAGTTATGAAATGATCTGAGAGAAATTCATGCAAAATAATTGGTTCCAAAACATTACAAATCAAAGGAACCAGAATAGTGGAATCATATGAAGAAATGTTCAATTCTTTACAATTTCCATCTGTAGTAACAGCTGATAATGCTTACTGAGATCTTGCTGGTGGTGGCTCCAATGTTGTGAATGTCGAGGCCCATGCGTAACCTCTTCTGCTTTTCACAGTACGCTTTCCACGTGTCCTCATTAAAACCATAGTTAAAATAGTCCGACAAGTCCGCACCTGTAAACACACACATATGCTAAACAATATGCAGATACCACAAAAGAGCCATCACGCCGGTTCCTAAATGAATACACACCAGGCTTCCTCCATGGTTTCTCCTCAAAGGACTCCATGTCCACTTCCAGGACTGGAACTCCATTGATGCTGCCTGGAGCGTCGAGGTCTATGCCTTTCACTTTACTACCTACCGAATACACACTTAAATCATGTCAGGAGTTGATAAATGTTGCTTCGTATGAAAATGCATCTGTAAGTGAACTGATGTATTTTGTGAGACAGTGCAACACTCACCTGCTCCATAAGCTCTGCTGCCAGCTGACTTTATGTTCAGATTCACTGGAGTTCCCCCATATGCCCTGCACAATAACACATCATAAATATACCAGTTCTACAATCCATTTCAGTTATAGAGTTTCAAAATAACAACAAAGTAATAAAAAAACACAAATAAAGGCCACATCCACATCACGATTAGTGCAATAATTAATGCAATATTAATTACACTTGGAGGATACCATAATTCCAGTACTGCCAATGATATTTAGAGCATAAAAGGGATAAAAATAAAACTTCTGTTTAATCTTGTGAAGAGATATGATTACTTTATGATGTGTTTGAATCCATGCCTTTGTTTACATATAAACATTGATCGACATGCAAACATAAAGCATATCACATAGAGTAATAGGACACTCAAATGCACAAGCGTCCATGTTTACCATAAGTGATTTGCTCCATGTGTGTTTGTAAGTAAATAAAAGCCTAAATTAAATTGGTTCCTGATTACTTGTACTTTTCATGGAGGCACAGAAACATCTCCGGTTTCGTAAAAACTATCTTATTTTGTGTTTCGAAGATTACCCAAAGTTTTATAGATTTGAAACAAAATAGGAGTGAGTAAATGATGACTGCATTTTCAATTTTGAGTGAACCATCTCTTTAAAGTACATGGTCCAAGTAAGTTAAATCAGAACGATCGGCTGTTTGTTTTTTGTTTTTTTGTCCATCATCTGATGTCAACATGTAAAGTCCACTTCTACCAGCTTGAGCTGCAGGCAATGTCAGATCATCTATCAAACACCCAGTGTGAACCTTGCAGTCTCCAGGACGGGAGCACAGTCACTGGACGCTTACGTGTACTGTGGTGCTCCTGTTTTGATATCGCCGATGGTGACACGGACATCATCATCGTCATCATCGCTGTCGCTCTCACTGTCTTCATCTTCTCCAGGTGCTTCCTCCTAAGACAAACAAAAAGAGTATCTTTAATTAATCAACATACGTGTTACAGATGGGCATGTTACATGAATCTGCAGCTTTCGGCACGCAAAACAGACAAACATTGCAGTGTAATGTACAGGTGTAATATTGATATTTACATTAAGCAAAGCAGCAATCAAAGCTGACCTTACATCAACTCCATCCAAACTGAATGGGGCTGCTACAGTGGTTGTTTGTTACCTGACTGGCCACACCATTTCCAGTAGTGGTGGTGATGTCGGCGGTTGGGGTGACCTCCTCAGAAACAGGAGGAGTAGAGGTCGCACTGCAGATACAGACGGATCAGCATAAGAATGATGCAGATGAACTCCTTAGTCAACTTAAAGAAGCAAACCTTAGCATTGGCTGGTTTAACGGACATGCTATAAAAATACTATATAATGTTCTTTAAGCAAATTTGGAAGCAAGATAGCAGTGTGTGTGGTCATTTGGAAATTTTTTTTTGGAACTTTTATTCATTACTTCACATCAAATGTTGTAATAATAGGGAAAATTGGATAAATGTTTCATATTTATAAAAACATTTTGATTGAAATAAATAGATAAAAATACCATTTGATTAAAATAAGTAAATGAGTGAATAAATATTAAATACCTCTGCGGTACAGTATGATAACTAAAAGAAAAAATACAAACTAAGCATCTTCAAAATAATATTTTAACATACTATAAATGCTAGTATAATTGTGGTCTTTATACAAGAAACAAATATAGATGGCTTTTAAATTTTAAGAGTCAGCTCCGTAACATAAAAACTTGATAACGGTCTCCTTGTCTACAACACTAACAGTAAAAACTTCACTTCTCACCTGATGGCGGCTGTCAGTTTGGCCTCTTCTTCTTCTTCAGTTTCTTTACTTTCACCTTCATCTGTAACAAATACATTATGCATTGGTGACAAACTGATTATGAGCTGAAATATGTTAAAAGGGGCTGCTCGCAAAATACTGCTAATGACAAATATTATTATTTTACATGTGCCTTACAGAACCAAGAATAGATTTGAAAAGTGCTCTTGAAAAGAATCACAAATACATTCCACAACAGAGTCTGTTTGAGATTTGATTTATTATCTTTTAATCCCATCTTTTAATTACTCAAATTATGTATTTAGGATTAATATTTCTTAAATCACGGACATTTAAACATTTAACTTTAGCGAAGTGACAGGAATCTCCTAACACTGCAAGATAAAGGCCCATTCATTATTCATCACACCAATATATATTGCTATAGATTAATAAGCGCATTTCTCCTGTGCTGTTAAGTGTTCATAGATTTGGAGAATAGATTTGGCGCTGACTGACCCCCGTACAACCATTCCTCCTCCTCGTCTCCTGCACTCGCTTCAGCTGCGGTGGTTTTATCCGCCTCCTCCGCAGACATCTTCTCCTCTGGGCTCTACAATGCGCTCCAAGAAGCAAAAGACACGGTCAGATTAAAACCCACCGAATCCCGAAAGAGCGCACGGATATTTCAGTGGGAAAAACACAAACGCACATACGAATAATATAGAAAACAAACTTCTTGAATAATGTTTACGGAGCAATCCACACTTCCTACAACCTCTGTGTGATGCTCTGGCAGACTTGAGGACATCAGTTCCGGTTCATGGGTATACAAATCAAAAGTCTTGTCGGACATGTGATTGGAAAATTATTATAATAATTATTGTTGTTGTTGTTGTTTTCTTCTAATGCTCAAATGCCTGGGATTAAAACAGAATATTCGAAACGTGTGCAGAACTGGAATCTATAAAAAGTGTGATTGTTTTAATCTGTAATAATAATAATAATAATTATTATTATTATTATTATTATAAATGTATTATTGTGTCCAGACGTTAACTGATAAAATAAATGAATAATTATGTATGAATAATTGATATTAATAAAATTTTGTCTGGCACTTTGGTCCAAGTAGCCTACAAAGTTATTGAAATAAAAGTCATTACATATGCATATATCTCCCATAAAAACATGCTAAATGTACACGATTCCTAAAATAACATTTTCAGATCAAATGCATTTTCAGCAATAGTTTTATTTCAACAAATTCCTTGTACAATTTGGGTCATGTGTATGTGTGTTTTCAATAAACAACAATGAAATATGCACATTTCTCTCTCTCTCTCTCTCTCTCTCTCTCTCTCTCTCTCTCTCTCTCACACACACACACACACACACACACACACACACACACACACACACACACACACACACACACATAATTACCAGCAAATCAGAAAACATTTAACTAGTCTTCTTTTACACACTCTCTTGCCTTGAAATGAGCATTTAAGTATAAATATAAAAATAAACAAATAAAAAAAAATGTTACAAACTGATGACTCCTAGGCTAATTTTAATGAGTGCAAATAAAGTCTATTTTAATTGAACTATAATTAATCAATGTTATTTGTGTTCGCAAATTATAATATATATATATATATATATAGATAGATAGATAGATAGATAGATAGATAGATAGATAGATAGATAGATAGATAGATAGATAGATAGATAGATAGATAGATAGATAGATAGATAGATAGAAAACATAAACAATGCACATTTGATTAATTCCTGTGTTGTTTGTTTCGTCTCACAGTGACTGAGCAGAGAGAGCTCCTAACACAAAGTGTGCACATTAACCTCTTTGACCAGTTACAGGAAACTCTGTGTGCAGGCTAGCATTACTGTGAGTGTTTGATGACCAAGCACACAGACAGAAAGATACTCTTTCTTCTTCATTAAGTAAGCATATGGAATGGCCTCAAGAAGTATTTGAATATTTAGGCCACACTTGCTTATAAAATCTAGCAAATAATGCTAGAGTTTTTCTCAGAACTAACTGCTTTTCTTAGCCATTTAAAAAATTATATTAACAAGTTTGTCCTAGGGTGATTTATAGTGATATATAAAGTCAGTTCTCCTAACAGTTCACACAGGTGTCCTAGCAGAGAAAACCACAGGTTTAGCTCATCATCACATTAACTAAGAACATGATCCCCTTATGTTTGATAACCAGAAAGTGTCCAAATAGTTTTATCTTAATTAGTAAATCTGTTGTTTCATTATATAAATATATAAAAATTATTTGTGCAAAATATTTTACTTGTAAAATTGTGGTTGTGCCATCTTTCTTTCTAATATTATTCATCATATCCTGGCTGGAATTTCTAACTTGCCTACAATGATTGGTTTAAGGCTTTGTTTTTATATTGTTTTCACAATTGCTGAATGTATATGTATGTACATTATAGGCAGTTTAGATATCCTGCTCAGGACATGTCTAGGACGTATGCTCACCTATCTTTTGCAATGACATTTATAGATTTCAAGTGTGACTTAAGTGTCCAATTATTTGGGACCTCTGTGAATGTAGGATTTTATCATGATTTTAAATGTTACACCTACTGGCACACTTTCGCATCAGACTCCCCCATCACAGAAATAAATTAAGAAGATCTCAGTTAAGGTAAAAGAGGCATGTACTTGTCCTTAGCAGCTCTATCATGGCTCTTTTGAACAATTTCAATAGACAAACATCCCTGTGGATTCCAAAATTAAAGCAAGCCTCAGGGACTGGAAGTGCTTCAAGAATGAAGACATCAAGGACAAGGAAGTATTTTTAGTAACAAGGGCCATCAATTTTAAACACCTCTTAATTCAGCGACAAATCTGAGCAGTGATTTTACCCACAAATAATATATTTACACTAGTATGCATCAGCTTATAAATATTAATATTTCAGCATTTGCCATTTATATCAATAAAAATTACAACTGTGAAAATCTTTTTTTTTTTTAGTTTGTTTAAGGTTATTAAGGCATTAGGGATTGCCTTCCCATGTTTTATTGATTGCTGTGAGCCAACTGAAACCTCTCATTGTGAATTAATTACATACGGAACACGCCTGTTGTGAATACACTGTGTCCTTAAAAGACTCCCAATGCTTGGGAAATGTTGCTTTGTGGAATTTTTACTAGAAAAACCTGTGTTAGATGACTTTTGGTGCTTACAGTTTGCTTGCAATTAATAATTTATTTGTAAAATATAATAAAGAAGAATCATGAGAACTATGTTTCATGGGAGGAAAATTTTTACAAACCTATAACAAAGTCAAGATGATCAAACTAATATACATGATTGTTGAGCACTGTTAAAAATTCTATATTCTTTAACTACCAGACCCTGATGAAGGTGACAAGAAATAAACATGCCAATCCCTATGCGCTTCGAAAGCATCAAGCATAGCATGCCATGCATATATAGACCGAAAGCCCTTGCATACTGAAATGTAACATTCCTTGAGTGGAGATTGCAGCCAACTAATTATTTATGAGAGGAAGTAACCATGTGCACTCGTGCCTAATGGAAAACGATACTCAGACTTGTCAAGCTCTTTGGCATCCAGTCTCTTAAAACCTCAGCCCTCATTCTGTGGCTGGGATAACCTGACATTTGTGGCCATCTTCAAATGTATACAAATAAGTAAACAAAACTTTAGGATGTGAGGAGACATGGGAAGTTGTCACAAGGTTTATAGCTATAAGGAACTTGAAGGTTTTGATGTTGAAATCCCATTGGTTTCAGGCAGCTATAGCTTTTATAATTTAGGATATTTATGTGTTTTCTATGTCCTCCAAACTATAGCTATTCGCTAAAAACTGAATTCCATTTTTAATGCAAGTCGTAAGTCAAAAAAGCATATAATATGAAAAACTTATATAATTTTTATTATATAAAAACATCTTAAAGGGGTAGTTCACCCAAAAATGAATATTTTGTCCGCATTAACTCAACCTCTTGTCTTTATTTCTACGTCAGAACACAAAAGAAGATATTTGAAAGAAAATTGGTTACCAAACAGTTGGTTACCATTAACTTCCAGTGATTTGGGAAACTAAGACATTTCTCAAAACAGAGACATTTTGACATTTCTTTTATGCTCCACAAAGGTTTGGAACAGGTAAGCAAATAATGACAGAATTGTCATTTTTGGGTGAACTTTTTTTTTTTCATTCATTGTTGCTGGATTACATTCAAAAGAAGGTTGGGGCAAATTGACCCAAGTTTTTTTTTTTCTCATAGATTTTCCTTTCATAAAATCACTAAATATAAATGCCTGTTAGCCAAACATAATCTTCTGGTAATGTTACAATAGTGTTGGACTTGTTTTAGTGTTTACAAATTGCTAAACAAATAAAGTCATTTTAGTTTAATTAAATATGTCGGAAATTGAAAATAACATTTTTATTTAGACACTTTAAATTACGATATTTCCCTCAAATCGGTCAATAAACAGTAGGTTCCTATTGTCACATGGCTAGAAATTGGAACTGTATCTTGAGCTTGATAAAACATTAAGGTATACAGAAATTCACTTTCAAAATAAAACCTTAGAGAAATATTCACTATATTCACAACTATCCAAGTCTCCTCTACACTTAAGCATTACACTAAAGTCATTTATTCTGACATGCATCTTCTGAGTCAGTATGCTGCACCTCGCTCTCATCTTCAAACATATGTATCTCCACCAGTGGACGTTGCATTTCGTTGTCCACCCTTTCCAAACTGACATAACCGACCTCCATAGTGTTAACGGAGCTGCCCTGATTATTGGTGGACACTGGATCCTTGCACCGAACATCAAGAGGTGTTTTGGTGCACAGGTCATGGCAGCACAGAAGTCGAGCAAAAGCATCTCTGAAATCAGGGTTAAAAGCATATATGATCGGGTTGAGCGATGAATTGCACCAGCCGAACCACACGAACACGTTAAAAGTTGCTTCACTGACACAATTCAGCTCGTGGCAGAAAGGAATCACACAGTTCAGGACGAAGAACGGAAACCAGCAGCACACAAACACCCCCATAATCACGGACAGAGTTTTGAACAGTTTGGTTTCCCTGATCGCGCGGTGCTGGAGAGGACAGGTGCGCGCTCCTGCCCTGCAGTTCTGTGCGCGCTCCGCTGCGCGCTCCAGCGAAGAGATGGTCTTGATTTGAACCTGAGCAATGCGGTAGATGCGCGTGTATGTGACCAGCATCACTGCCACGGGAATGTAAAAACTTATCAGAGAGGAGGAAACGGCATACGTTCTGCTCAGACTCGAGTCACACATTTCCCTGGTGGTCCAGTTATTTGTGGTTACCGTGCCCAGGTCTGCCCTGTGCCAGTTCAGCTGCACGGGCACGAATGAAATAGCCAGCGATACGATCCACGTTACGCTTACCATAACGAGGGCGAGTCTGCGGTTCATCTTCCTCTCGTATTGAAACGGGTTTGAAATGGCCCAGTATCGATCCAAGCTGATTACGCACAGGTTGAGGATGGAAGCTGTGGAGCACATAATGTCAAAAGCCACCCAGCACTCGCAGAAAGAGCCAAACGCCCAGTGTCCGGTCACCTCCGTGGCCGCTTTCCACGGCATCACGAGAACAGCCACCAGCAAGTCCGACATCGCCAGAGACACAATAAAGATATTGGTGACTTTCCCTCTCAGGTGACGGAAGCGCAAAACCGCTGCGCAAACTGTGAAAT
Source organism: Carassius carassius (assembly GCF_963082965.1). Classification (NCBI taxonomy): domain Eukaryota; kingdom Metazoa; phylum Chordata; class Actinopteri; order Cypriniformes; family Cyprinidae; genus Carassius; species Carassius carassius. The sequence goes on from NC_081760.1 coordinate 5,558,929, forward strand.
TCCCCAATAACGTCCACAGCACGAGAAGAGAAAGAGCGAAAGCCAGGAAGATGCGACCCGCTGGCTCTCCATGAGCGCGCAGGGATGTGAAGTTGTACATGTCTTTAAGTTTCACAAAAACATACCAAAATATATTCCGTCTATACTTCCTCCCAAAGGAATCCCATCTAATTGAGGGTTTTGACCGGATCTTATATCTGACCTCGTTGTTTCTTAAGACCCTCGCTGAGATGTTCACATGATTGAACGACAATCTGAAGCGTCTCGTGTCAGGTTCCTTTGCAGGTCGCATTCACACTGCTGTAGAACGCCCTCTTTGGTTCGTTTTTACTCATTTAATTACAATATTATATAGAAAATAAAGTTAAACAATAAATGTTTTGGTTTTTCAAATAGCCCGTTAGTGGAACACGTTTTTAATTAAAGCCATTGTTCAACCAAAAATAAAAATTTGCTGAGAATTTACTCTAAGATGTAGATGAGTATTTTTCTTCATGGGAGCACATCTGGAGGAATTTACATTATATTACATTACTTTATCACCAATGGATCCTCTACAGTGAATGGGTGCCATCAGAATTATAGGCCAAACATCAATAATCATCAGTAATCCACAAAACCAAAACAGGCTCAAATATGTCGGTGGACAACAGGCAGTGCTGGGGAGATTACTTACAGACTGTAAATAACATGATAAAAATTGTAGTCAGTAATGTAATTTAGATTAGTCTTTTTAGGTTATGTATTCTGAATATTTTAGAATACTTTTAGACTACTTACCTTAATTAAATGACCTTTAAACTTATGAAAAGAAAAAACTTGAAACAATCAAATTTGGTTTGTAAAATGATTGCAATATTAACTTTTAATCTAAATAAATAAAATTAAATAAAATCTAAATAAAAATATTATAGGTCAAAGGGTTTGACTGACAAAAAAGTGTGAATCTTGCCCACATAATATCAAATTTGTTATCATGTAATCCATAAAAAAGTAACTGTAATCTGATTATGGTCATTTGGTATTATTTAATTACAAGTACAACATTTTTGGAATGCGATTACATAACATTATGTTACATGTAATCAGATACCACCCAGCAATTACAACTTGGATGGCGTGTTGGCAGGGGCGTAAATTTCATCTAACAGTTGGGTGGCCCTGGAATTGGGCTACTTTATCAAATTTTTGGGTTAATTGTTCTTTTAAGGTGATGACCTTCAGTACAGTTTCACATTAGATATTTCAGCAAAATTTCATATGCAGAAAAGGTCAATTTTCAATAGCATAGCGAAGTATGAAGCACTATTCACTCAGAAGACAGTTTCAGACCAAGCAGCTTTTTGTTGATCAGCATGGCGAATTTGTAACCAGTTTGAATATGAGAGAATCTGCCTGTGGAATTGTGTGGGGATCCGGATTTCGTCCTGTGAAATTTCATTGAGCAATGGTAAATGTGACTGCCCCTGTTACTCTGTTAAAAGAGCTTTCAGAACTTGAGAGGAACTGACCTCGAATCAACTAAAATGACCGATTTTTTTTTTTTTGGATTGACTTATGACTCTCAGACCTGTGCAGGGCCAGAAGGATTAAAAGTATTTGAGTATTTGGAGTATTTGATATTTTAAACCATTTTATATAATATAAACCACATTATTATTATTTATAACGTGTTCATAATAATATATTTATTAGAATAATCATTAGTCATCCTGAAAAACCTGAATCAATGCATGTGTGTGGACATTTCCACACTGCAAATTCTTTTCATCCAACAACAAAGTGAATGTTTTGGTGAAGAGTGGGGTGGCCAATGGCAACTATAATGTAGACCTACAAATAAAATTGCCAAGGGATGAAGGAGATATTGAATGTAATATTAAGGCTAAATAACTATAATAGTTACTAGTATTAAAGTAGGACATCTAGTGGTGAACACATGAAGCGAGAGACGAAAAAATCTTATCTTCATTACAATCTCACTTGCTTGTCTTTTGTCTTTCCCTTTTTTCATCTTTTTATACATTTTTTTTCTTCAGATGTGACTTTTGCTCTGTCGGTCTTCATTCAAGCAAGCTTTGTTTTTACAGGTAGTGAAGTTGCATTTTTTTTTTTTAAATACATAATATTGTGACAACTAAAACAACCCCAGGTTTCTTTGTTCATGTCTGTCAGATATGGTTAAGTCAGAAAAAGGCAATCTCACAAAAGTGAAACAAACAGTGACATATATTTATGAACTTTATTTCACCATAGCAAAGTGAATATCATTGTCAACAGTCACTAAGTGCATTTATGGATATCAGCCTACAAAAACAAAAATGGCATTGTTCATAAACACTATATATACCATATGCAATCACAATTGGGTATGGAAAATAAGAAAGCAGGCTTGGAATTGCCCTTGTATTGATTCAAAACAAGAGCACTTTTAGTGTACACAGTGACTGGGCTAGTGTGGAGCAATACTGTAAAAATCTCACAATAGAAGGAAAAAAACATACAGATGAAATAAAAGCATCTTCAGCCCCTTCTGAATTCATCTTGTATCGCAGATGAGGGTGTTGCAGACAAATAAAAAAATCTTGCAGCTTGCATATAGTTGCATTTTTTGATTTTGCATTTGTGATACTGAGGTAATATGAAAACCTTCTCTGGTCAACATCTAATTTTTTAATAAGCTAAATCTATGCAGTCAAGAGCATGGAGGAGATAAAATGCAATGAAGCTGTTTTACTTAATGCAGAATTAAAACAAAAAGTGATATAACAAAGTTTTCTTGTAAAACAATTCAAATTTGATAAGATAACTGCTAAAATTATTCTTAAAGAATAAAGGGAGAGTAAGAATCGAAAGGTCTTATGTGAATAATATCAACATCTAAAAGTGAGATCATGCAATCCAAAACCATTCTTAACCACAAACAGACTGATAACACAGAATTAAAAACATTTTAGTGCACAGAGAACATGAGAGTGCTTGTAAGAGCAGATCGTGGCTCAGCATTTCAATTTATTTATTAGTGGTACATCTATGCCAAAACTGATCTCAGACCTGCATATTACCACTTGTCCCTTATCATCACTAACACAAGTTATCTTTAGTTCTGTATATTGTCCAGCAGGAGGAGCACCTTTATTTTGGGATAACCAGTAACTGGTTTCACAGGGGTTCAAAGCAGGACATTTTCAACACTGTCACAAACACTGGGGTCACATCAGCAGAATTAGGGTATAATAACTCAAAAATGTGAGTAGTTATATTAGCATTGTTTAAATGCTGCATTTTCTAAATTTATTACAAAGTATTTTCTAGTGATTGTCAAGCTATCTATATATGTATTTATATAGGTATGTTTTAGCAGGGAGAATATTGTGCACAATGCACAGTGATATTCACTGTGGATGGGACGTTTACTGCACAGGTAAGGTACAGTGATATTTGTGACATACATGCGTTGCACAAAAATCTGTTAATAGCATGGCCCTATGAGAGGAGAATACTGATGATTTGTCAAAAGATAGAACTATAATAACACACACACACACACACACACACACACACACACACACACACACACACACACACACACACTCTCTCTCTTTCTCTCTCAAAATCACATAGGAGCTGCAGAAGGCTTAACCAAGGCTGGTGATGTTGGAACGACCACCAGGGGGTGCTACAATGCGATGGCCAGAGCGCCGAGGAACGTTGTCGTCGATTTGAGCCCCTAATTGTATTGAAATAATCATAAAAATATACTTGCTGTAAATTACTAATAGCCTAAAATGACACATTATTCAAATGAATTTCTGAATATTATTTTCTTAGGGAATAATTGGAAAAGGTAATGTTCTAATAGCCTGATCCCATCTTACCTGATAGGCTGAAGTTAGACTGATGCAAGTTTCTGATTGGTGGAGGCTGGTGTGTAGTGGGCGAGGTCTTGGTGGAGGGTGCTGGGGTTATGTATTTGGGTGTTGCTGGGACATCATATACTGGACCATCATATATCCCACGAGAAACTCCCTGCTTGATCATCATCTGCCAAAAACAGTTAAAGGACAGGTGCTTTTTAAATTTTTAACAGTCTTTACACCATATCATAACACATCTAGTTCATTATGGCAGTATAATTTATCGATAAATGCTAAGCAAATATGCCAATATGCCACTACAGCCAATATGCTACTACACTGATAAAGAAATGTATAAGTTTATATAGCAAGAATGCATTAAATTGATTTCAAGCCCATAAAGACATTTATAATGTGAATTATGTTTCAAATAAATGCTGTTCTTTTGAACTTTCTATTTAGCAAAAATCCTGAAAATAAAACGTATCACTGTTTCCACCAAAAATATGAAGCAGCACAATGGTTTTCAAAATTGACAATAATAATAATAAATGTTTCTTGCGGAACAATATCACCATATTAAAAATGATTTCTGAAGGATTGTGTGACACAGAAGACTGGCGTTAATAATGCTGAAAATTCAGCTTTGCCATCACAGACTAAATTATATTTTAAAATATATTAAAACAGAAATTAATTTTGATAAAATCAATGCAGCCTTGGTGAGCATAAGAGACTTCTGTCAGAAACATGAAAAATCATACCGAACCCAAACTTGTTAATAGTAGTTAATATATACTCAGAATAGCTAACTAAGACTGAGTGAAGGTCAGTGAAATAATCAATGGATTGAGAGTCATACCTTGTTGCGGTACTTAATGCGCTGGTAGGCGACGTCAGGGAAGGGCTTGCGGGAGATGAAACGCCCAGTCCCCTGCTGAACCTGGAGCTTCCCTTCCTCAAACACAGTCTTACCCTGACAGACCACATACACTGGACCACCATGACACTCCATCCCCTCAAAAATATTATACTCCAGAGCCTACAAATAGAAGAAGAGAGCAGTACTACTAGAAGAAAACCCATTTCCAGTGTTTCTCAAGTATAAACAAAATCACCATTAAAATGTTGAAAGCTTTTAAGATTTAGGAACAATATAACAAGCCATTACTGATGTATAAAATGCAGTATTAAATGTAGGAATAACTAAATAACAGCCATCCAGAGTATCGTTCAATATTCCAGCATCTTTGCAGAGCTTTGTAATCCTCACCGACTGCTGTTCTTTGGCTGTGATGGTCTTGATCTTGTCAGGGTCCCAGATAACAATGTCAGCATCTAAACCCACTGCTATCCGACCCTTACGAGGGTACAGGTTGAAGATTTTGGCTGCATTAGTGCTTGTAACTGCAACAAACTGGTTTTCATCCATCTTCCCCGAAGCCTGTAGGGAACAAATAGTGTGGTAACTGATAAATGCAACCTGTACCCCAGTCCATATAAGCATACATGCAGATGCACTAACCACAGCTTTGTCCCAAACGAAACCCATTCTCTCCTCCACTCCATTGGTTCCCTCTGGTATAAGAGTAAAGTTGTCCTTCCCTATGGCCTTTTGAGAGGTGCTGTAAGCACAATGTCCACTACCCACGACCTGCAGATCCCCACTGAAGATAGAAGATTAAGAGAAATTTAACTACTTGGCTAGCAGCTCCAAACTAAACATGATCTGTCCTCTAGAGCTAGTTGTGATGTTCTTTGTGATGATCTTATTTTTCTTTAGGTTGCATAATGTGTCATAGAACTGTACACTGTTCAAAAGTCATTAAACATTAATTGAATGTCAGTGGTTTCTGTGAAACTGAAATGGTTTCTTCATGTGGGTTAACCATAAAACCAGGCCCAACTGAATTGAATTAACTGAATTAAATATGTGCAATCCAAATGGATGTATGCATCCATAATCCTTATGGATATGTGTGACTGTTATCTGTCTTCACAAAATGCATATAATCTAATACTTGTTCTTTGATCTTTTTCTAGAATTTCCTCTCATCCTTTGGACCCGTCTAATGCATCTAAGCTAAAAATAAATGTCCTCTCTCCAGCTGTGTCAGTCTGCCTCCGTGTTACAGTGTGTGTGTGTGTGTGTGTGTGTGTGTGTGTGTGAATCCCTGTGCCTGTGAGTGTGTGTGTGCATGTCGAAGTATGTGTGGCTGTGGATGTCAACATAATGACATCTCTCTCATAGTCTTACAGCCTGCAAGTCTACAAGTTATGCGTGTGGGTGTGTTTGTTTGTGAGTGTGGGGAGAGAGGATGAGGGTGCTCTGTAACCATGGCAACATGAGATGAAAGCCTGATCTATTTTTAGAAATGGGGACAGGAAAAGGTGTGTCTGTGGTCTGGGTGTAGCAAAGAGCAAAAGTAATCGAGAGAGTAGATAAAAAAACTGGTAGATAGTGCCACTTGCCCAAAGTCTCCACTGTTACACTGCTTCTACACTAATGATGCAAATGTCAGAGATGTCTAAAAATGTAGAATTAACTCAAAATGTTTTACCTGGACAGTAGAGAGTTAAGGTGGTCAGGTGTCGTCGGGTCAGGGCTGAGGGGTGGGGAGGTCACATAGGCTGCAGCTTTCGCCCAATTTTTGCTCCAATAGTGTGAGCCATCTGTTGCCAAGCTGGCTGTGATTGGCTCCCCGAAAACAACAGAGCCTAAAGCCAGTGCAGTGAAAATAATCTGTTCAAATTTATAGATTAATAAAAAAAAATGGCCAGGTAAGAAGGTCAGTAAGATAAGTTTTTTTTTTTTTAATGAAAGAAGTTAATACTTTTTTCAGCAAGAATGCATTAAATTGACCAAAAGTAACAGTAAAGACTTACTTTAATTTTTTTTTATAAAATAAATTATTTACAACTTTCTAGAATGCTAAAAAAAATTATCATTAATAATATAAGAAAATACTTTGCTAATTATATATATATATATATATATATATATATACGAGGCTTCTTTCAAAGATATTAAAATATTAATTCAGCATGCAACAATATTTCACACTTTGCAATCACCTTTCTTCCGTGCAGTGGCAACAGTATCAGCTGCACTTTTACTCATCACTTTGGTGATGTAGACTGGGCAGTTGACTCGGTTGCCAAGGGTGATGGCACGAAAAACAGCTTCTGCCTCCAGCTGTGAAACAGACAACCAATTACAACAGGACGCTTCACACCACTGTGAACAGTTACCCAGTTAAACTTATAATTAATTCGCCAATTTGTTTATTAATCCCACCTCCTCTGGACGGCTCAGTGGGTGGCCCTCTGGACCGGTGATGCCCATTCCCAAGATTTTGCTTTGTTCCTTGAACACAAATGTTGTAAACATGACAAAACTGTAAATGGCACCTAAATATTTTGGAATAATATATGGCATTTGCTCATTAGTCAACCTGTGCTATCAGGTCTCCATTCTCTGCATGAACCAGAACCACTGCCCCCAGCTCCTTAAGGAATGAGAACGCTTCATACAACTATAGGGAGAAAAAAGATCAGATTTGATTATATTACAGTACAGAACTTTCTATAAATGGAGGCATACAGTAGATGGCAATGTTGCAAATGGCAACATCAACTAACCTGAGAGTCAGGCATTTGAAATAACCCTTTGTAAGCCATGTATACTTGGAAAGAGTTGATTCCTGCCAAAAGAAGAGAACATTAACATTGATGAAAGTCTCTTCTGCTCACTTAGGCTGCATTTATTTTATCAAAAATACCGTACAACTGTAATATTGTGAAAATCCAATTAAATTCACTGTTATCCATTTTCAATATATTTAAATTTATTTCAGCAGCCTTCACTCCAGTCTTCAGTGTCACTTCAGAAATCATTCTAATATGCTGATTTTGTGCTCAAGACAAATTATTATCATATCAATGTTGAAAACAGTTGTACTGCTCAATGTTTTTTCCAGAAACAACTGATACATTTTTCAGGATTATTTGATAAATAAAAAGTTCAAAAGAACCCTTGTTATGTGTACTGCGTTTAAGCTAACTGAGACTTGTTATAGCACTTGTATATCATTGCTCTCTTGTTGATTTTGATTGCTTTCATTGTCCTCATTTGTAAGTAGCTTTGGATAAAAATGACTGTAAATGTAAATATAAATAATTTTTATAACATTATAAATGGCTTTACAGACACTTTGACCAGTTTAATGTGTCCTTACTGAATACACTGAACCCAAACGTTTGAGCAAATAAGTGTATTGACAATCATTAGCACTTCAAGTTGTTAAAATTCAAATTTCAAATATGTGAGTACAAACTTTAATATGTGTTCACCTTTTTCCTGTACCAGTTGTTCCAGCTCCTCCTTCACACCTTCATGCCAATGTGGGATATCCAAATGAAGTGAATAATCACAGCAGGACTTCTTATCAGCCACTTCCTGCCACTTCTCAAAGGCTTCCAATAGGCTCTCACCAGGCTGTGGAGTCACATGGTCAACTGAAACAGAAGATGACAGATTCTGCTTAAACTGGTTTTTGAAGACTGTTGACTCATTTCTATTATTTTCTATTGAAGATGCTGTTTGATTTTTTTTGTCTTTGATTACTCATTAATCTCTGTATGTTCCTCAAATACTTTTTTCTTGTGCACAAAAACTCCTTTCACTTTTTGTAGCTGGAAATGATGTCACTCACAACAGCTAATAGGTCTGATTCATTGTTTAAAGAAAATTAACTATGGTAACCATAAAAACCTCTTGTCTCAGACTACTAGAAGAAACAAAATCTGACTGGCTGTAGTTGACATGCAGGAGATGCATTCCTAGGGCATGTCCTTGTAGCAACAACAGACATATTTGGGACACTGCTTTGCTCTAGAAGGGTGATGCAAGTGAGTCCTAGTCCAGTCTATTTGTCCCTACTTGCTAGGGAAGTTGGTACTGCATCGTAAATATTCTATATACTTGAACATTTGCCCAAATTAGACAATCTTGAGATCAAATGCCATTTTGAGCCATTTTTTAGAAAAACTTCCTAAACTTTTCTTTCTTTGAATAACATTTCCACCAGACTTACTGATCATGGTGGTTCCACCTGCCAGAGCAGCTTTGGTGCCCTGGTAGAAGTCATCCACAGGTGGAGTGCCTAGGTAAGGCTTATGCAGGCAGGTGTTCACATCAATACCTCCAGGAATCACCATACACCCATTAGCCTCAATCACCTTCACTCCCCCCGGCACAATCAGGTTCTCTCCAACCTGTCTGTAGGAGAGATTTAATAAAGGGTTTAATAAAGTGCAGAGAGGGACAAGGAAGGAAAAAATATTAATTTGACCAAATACATTCTACAAATGTATTATATCACACAAAATATTCAAATGTAGGTTTTTAATTAAAACATCAAGGTTATAAAGAGATATTTAAGGCCTGCTGCCACAGGAGAATGTCATATTACGCCAAATAAAATGTTATGAAATACAATGTAACTACACATTTGCATTATTACATTCTACTGACAGCCACAGTTTTTTTAATTCAATTTTTAAAACAGATTTTTTTTTAATAATATGCACCATTTTCATGTATCACTGATATTCAAAATAATGATATGATATTTCTAGTGAAAAATTGCACTGTGCAGTTGGAAATAAAGTTTTTATTTGCTTGTGCATGACATTAAGTCAATCTTCAACATATTCTGATCTATATATATATATATATATATATATATATATATATATATATATATATATATATACAAACACTTATTTCTGATTTCTAAATATGAATCAATTCTTTGAAAATAATATTCCTTTAACATTAGGCAAACTGGACATTTTTACACTATTGGAATGTCTCATATTAACATTTCTTGTATGGTGAGTTGTTAATAAATGTAAGTTTAACATTGTCCTAACCTTAAATTATAATTCCACTACCACTGAGATAAATTAATATATTTTATAAGATACTGCAGAGAGCCATTTAAGATTTTTTTTTATATGCGATTGTGATCGCTGAGCAGGTTTTATGCATGCAAAATTCATATTTATATTAACGATATGCAACTGCTAATGAAAAATTGCATTGTGGCTTTGAAAAAGGTGTGCATTTGCTTGTGCATGTCTTACTTAATAATTCCATCTTCAACATAAATGTCAGCATATTGCGACCGATCATCATTAACCACTCGTCCACCTTTAATCAGCAGCCGTTCGCTCTGAGGGAGAGAGAGAGAGGGGGGGGGGGGGGGGGGGGGGGAGAGAGAGACAGAAAATGAGTGATTCCAACACCAGTTTAAACCTTATTTTACCTGCTATATTTGCAATTCAGTGAAGTGCTCTTACAACCACTGATAAAAGAGCCTTCTGCACAGTTTCAGCCTCACACTCTGTGAATGGGTGGGGTTCTATGAACAGAGAAGAGCACATGTGGTGATGTGGAAAGATGTTAGGTTGCCATGGTAACCTCGCATCATCCAATTGTAGGGAAGGCACATACTGTACCACAGCGCTTTCCTCAGCTGGTTTAGGCTGCATATTCAGATTAAAAAACATCAATATATGGGCTATTCCTAGATGTCAACCAGGCACAGATCGCAAAGATTGCTTTAGTCAAGGATTAGGATAGTTATAATCCATTACTTATAACTACACGCAAAAATACAGCACATGGGGCACATATTCCTCCTGTTCTTTGTCTTAATGTGTGCCCTGGCATTTAAAAAAGTCTCTTTATTTCAACTTCGCTCTTAGTCTCGCGCGCCGCAAACGCACTCGCCATTATTTTGTCAAATGAAACGCGCCCATCAAAGCTACTCTATTCATGCACTGATTCATTATTTATTCCCGCTTCTATTTTAAATGCAATCGGAGCATTGGTTCGCTTCATGCACGGAAGGGATGTGTGCCTGGCTTTGCCACATTGTTGCAGCATTGTAGCAATGAGGCTTTGCCATATTGTAGCACGTCTCCGTTGGCTGATTTCATTGCTCTTCTAAGCGGCCTTTGCTTTGTTGGCTTGCTAAGAGTTTAATCCCTTCTCGGTTCCCCCATGCGCAGGATTTACCGGGTAGCAGCAGGGCGACTCGCAGCCGGTATCTTACCGTCAAATGCGGGATGTTCTTCTTCCCTTGGTAGCCTGTCCCAGACATCTCTCCTTTATGATTTAAGGAGATGAACAATGAGCAGTCAGTCAACCGCTTCTTTGTGCCAACAACCAATTTAACGAGCTAGCGCTCCGTTAGTGCTGCACAAGCGAGCGCCTCTCCCGATAGGTGTGTGTGTGTGTGTTTGAGTGTATGTACTGAGTGTGTGTCTGTTCGCCTGTTCGAAGACGTGATTTGTGTTTGTTTGAGCGCCCCCCTCAATTGAAACAAGAGAGAGAGAACTGGGCGAAAATAGGTGATGAGAATGTTGGTGTTATGGTTCAAGAGTGGTAGGTATAGTAACAGTTTCGTTAAATTTCGTTAAATCCGTTAAAAATCAAACCCCTACCACAACATGGAAAACTTTTTTATTTATTTTCATTTTAGAACTTTTTTTTCCCATAAATTTGTTAGCTGGGTGTAAACCAACTTATTTGAGTGAGCTGATATTATCTGTTTGTGAAATGAACTGTTAATAATAAGCCAATGAAAGATCACACCATAACCTAAAGTTATAAAAAAAACTGGCCAAAATATCTTCAAAGAGACAAACGTGAAAATAATGTAAAATACAGTAAAATAATGCTATAGTCATTAACTAAATATCAGAAAATGCTATTTAATATGTGAGAAAAAAAGAAAATGTTGATGGTTTACAGGACTCTGAAATGGGAATGACCCATAAGTTATAAAATAATGTAACTTTTTACTTAGAAAAACATTCATGTTATTTTTGCTATATGAACTAACTCGAAATTATTAGCTAATGCTTAATATAAATCTAAAGTTTTTTGTTGTTTATTTTCTTATTATAGAAAAACTACATTATTGATTTTAAATATCATAACTATATATTTTACCATAAAGGCAACCTACATTTAACAATAACTAAGGTATAAGGTTTTTATTTTCAATACGTTGTTTTGTTTGTTTGTTTATTAGGCTATAGGCTAGTAGCTACAATCAGGGCTATAGCACTGGATTTCAAATTTTAGCATATAGGCCTAGTAGTTTTTAATTTCGTAGCCTATTTTATTAAAATATGTTGTTAATCTTTTATTAGCAAATTGAAACCTTGTGCTTGCATGCATGGTTTAAGGTTCAAATCCGCTGAAAAATTCCAGGATCGTCAAGCATAAAATTCAAGCCCACCTTCCCGTTGTTTTGATAATCACATTCCTTTTCAGTCTGATCCGTGAATTCGACCCCCCGGACGCCCGTCGTCTCTCTCACCCGGGGAGCTGATGAAGGTCCCGCCGCTGATCTCATAGGCTTCAAAATCCCCATCCACAATGCGTTCCCTGCTACTGCTGCGTGAGCTCCTGTTCTCCTTCCTCCCTACAGCGTACTGTTGAAAATCGAAAGTCTTGCTATCATACGCGCTCTCGACGGAGCTGAACATGCCGTGAGACTTGTGACGCTGGCTGGGTCCAGCGGAGATGGGTTTAGCCAGGTACACAGGGAGCTCATCCTCCCGGTTCCACTGTCGCCTACAGTCCGACATCACTCACAGGACGGAAACGAGTCTAATACAATGATGAAACGAGATGCCAGTGCAGAAAACTAGGTCAGCCTTGGTTTGCCTGGGGATGCGAAGGTCGCAGCTTGCATACTTATGATGTGAATGATGATGCGATCTACTTTCCAGACAAGTGATAATAACGCGCTTTATTAATAGGCTATGAGCTAGTCCGAATAATATTGCACCCTCAAATCCAGTTAACTCTGAACATCGGTAAAAGCAAATTTAGTTAGCCTAATTGTTTTAATTTAGGCCTATATCAAATGTTTTTGTTGTTGTCGTTTTTCTGTTTACTCTGTCGAGTTGTAGATTTAAACGGCCACTCAGTGAACGAATCTTTAGTAAACAGAATAGATTCAAGTCACTGAGACGAATCAAAATCCCCATTACTGGCTGGTCAATGCTGTCTCCTTCTGTCTCACACGGGGTATAGCACGGGGATAATGAACATATGGAGCTGTTTTTCAGAACTGCACGAGCGTCCCGCGGCTAACCTTACTGCGTCTTCTGCGAACAGGCATCACTGTGCAAGCAAAAAGCTATTATTATTAGGCTACTATTCTAAACTTACCAGCTAGTCTTTCGCCAATGCAAGACTGATGTGTTTTGTCATTCAAAACCAAATTAAGTGCGATGATTAAGTTAGAAACAACAGAATATCTTTTTTTTTTTAACTAAAAGTGCTGCTCCTCTCTCTGCGCTCACTGGCTGAACACTGCAGAAGCAGAGAGAGAGGCTCGCGCTGGGAAAGAGAGACCTCGCGCTCTACGGCAGCACCAGAGAGTCTCAGAGACTAAATAATGATTGCCCAAAAAGTCGCCCGACAAAGTCGCCAAGTTGGCAACTCCACTGCCCAGTGGACCGGCTTCAACCGTCTTGCAAGTGTTGATAGGCTATTACTCGTGAGGTGTAACCAATCAGATAGCGCCATGACATTGAGCAAGTCTGCAGAGTGGTGAATACAGAGAGACTGCGCAGCAGCTCAGAGCCAGCCAAAGTAGCGCATTTTAAAATAAAATTGACTTTAATCAAACCACGGATCCGTGATAAGTTTTGTGATCTGTCCAGCCATTAGTGTAGTAGCACTGATCACGTAGCACTGATCACTTTGATGGGGGGGGGGGGGGGGGGGGATTAAAATAATTAAGCAGAGGCAGGGATACATTGACCAGAAAGAGGGAAATCCCACGCACCTCCACCCCGGCAAATCGCACCCTGATTGTTGTATACACAAAGGGGCGGGGATCTTGTGCAGCGCCCCTGTATACTAACATTTATTTGGTATATGTAGTAGGTTATTAAAATGTAAAATACAGTTAACATGTCAAAACCATGTTATGAATTTGGTTATTTATATAGGTTAATTAAATGTATAAGAAAACATACATATGTATAATGAGAGTAATTGTTCAAGTTAGAAATCAAGTTTTTCACTGTACTGTATACTCTATACATTTGTGTGGTGTATGTAGTACAGTTTAGATGTCAAAACCATGTTATCATGTTGATAGGTTAACCACTTGTGAAAGAACATATAATTAGATCACATAAACAACACATAAATGAGAGTAAGTGAAGAAAAACTGGTGCTCCCTGTAGACATTATGTCTATGCACTTTATGTTTGATATTATTTAGGTGAGATGGACATTAGTGCCAACCCATCACAATCTCCTGAGACAGTGCAACTCACAAACATCTGAACCCTCAAGTTCCATCAACCAAATCCAATCCAGGCACTGAGACAGCTGGTCCACTCTCTCCAATTCTGACAGCCCAGACCAACCACCTAAATCCACCCCTTCTACAACTCGAGATACTAAATTAAAACAAACTAATGATAAAACCTCACACTTTCCAGCCAGACCAACACCTGAAAACCCAGCAACACCTACACCTACACCTATCATCACATATCTCTAAAACTACTCCAACTATGCCAGCCAAATCATTGTCATCAAAATCAAAACACCGTTAAATTCATCTTCTACCAATGATCCATCCACACCATGCATCTCTGCTGATCCTACACATTCTATAATTCCTCCTGAAGGTTTGCAGTCCTCCACGAAAACACCTGCAGCGGTTCCAGTAAACTCCCACATCAAGGGAGCTTTTTGGCTGCAGCCCAAAAGGTGATGATGCAGGAGAATATAAGAAAGGCTGAGGAACAGGCCAAAACTGAAGAATGTGGTCAGTGTAGCTTTGCATAAAAATAAAACATTTCATAAGCAGAAGGACAGTCTGCTAAAGAAATTAGTTTTGTGATCCAATTTCAAATTTCTTTGTTGTATTACCTTTTTGAAATTATTTTATATATATATATTTTTTTTTTTTTTAAGTACCATATTAAATTGTAATTTCTTGATATACATTCAGTCAGGGCTAGTGATACATGCTAGTGTGTCCTAGCTTTATTTTCACCAAGAGCATAAATCCTATTGTTATAAGAAACCAATGTGCTTCTGAGTAGGCCATCTTCATAAGAGTATTGTTCATGAAATAGATCCCTCCCATTTAAAAATATAAGGGATCCATTTATTTACTCATGGTCTGGTTTTGCAAGTTTCGCACTATAGTGTCAGAATAGAGACATCAACTCTGAAGATTCATTCAGGTGCAATTAAGAACCTACTGATTATATCGAGGCCATAAAATTAAATCAATGACAAGAATCAAGTTAACAACCCAGTTGGCAGGAATGTAATATGTTAATATGTTTCTGTGTCTCAGTGATAGAGCATTGCGTTAACAGTGCAAAAGGTTTTGGGTTCAAATCCCAGGGAACACAGGTTAGTTAAAAAAAAAAACATTTATAACCTGACCTGAAGTTGCTTTGGATAAGAGTGTCTGCTAAATACATAAATTGTTAAGTGTAATATCCTGTTTAATACAAGCACACTCAAGCTGCTGTTTCCTTTAATCAACATTAATTATGATCAAACTACCAGGACCACATTATTCACCATTTCTTAATAGATGAGACTTCAAGTTTAATATTGTTTCAAAATAGTGCTAACATAATTATGACTTTTATCCCTTCTAGATGATATGGATGAAGATCTGCCTTTTGAGGAGCTTCTGGAGAAAGCTGAAGCTGGAGACCCTAGAGCACAAAGTAAAGTGAGTGCATGAAAACACATGTAATATTTGAAATAATATTAAATATTAATTATGAATATTGTCATATTATTAAATGATACAATGTGAAATTTGTTAGAAAATGTTGACACTTTATTATGAAAAAAATAATAATCTCATTTTAACTAATTGTGAACATATAAACTAATAACAAGCAAAGATATTATATCTCATACCTTATGTAAAATATAAAAGTGGACTGAATCTTGTTCTGTAATTGGATTCCTTTCTTCAAATGCCTTGACTGAACATTAAGGTTTGCATATTTGGAACTCAAACTGTTATGATGGCATTGGATCTATGTGAAGCCTATATAATAACACAAGTGTTTATAATGTAGCTATAATATTTTAATCAATACAGTGCATTATACACAGATTAAATTCTGTAGTGTTTCTGTTTGCCTTAAAAGTGTCCTTTTTGGCATGGCTTTGTGTGTCTATTTTCAGTTTTCTGGAAGATGAGCCCAGTCTCAGTATAACTCAATTGTTTCTGCGTGTACATATTCTCACACATACACTCACAGTCAGAGAAAATGCATATGCATATTTGGACTCAGCTGACATACATCCTGTAGAGACATACATTGAAAGATGAGCCCTGACTATTCTTTAAGTACTCTTATTTCCCTTTTCTTCAAAATTAATTCTCATTCATAATTGATTAATTAGCCTCAAGTAAATAAAGCATTACAGAGAATGGAGATCTAGTCTAGTAGATGGGACAAACATTTGACAGCATAGTTCACTTTCTGTTAATTATTTTTCACTAATCTGTTATTGTGTAGTTAAATGCAAACTGTAAACCTCTTACCATGGTTTAATAATCAGGGTTTAGAGATCAGGCTAAGATTAGATATGGTTATATGATACTCAGCCTGGCTTCGAGCCTCTGGGATATTAGGCCAGTTATTATTGTTCAGCAAAATGATGCAGGGGCTGATGGGCTATGTAGATTTCATGTAGTCTAATTTTAATGGTGTGATCGAAGCAAACTACTCTAAACGAAGACTTTATTATGCACAAGATTTATGAGTAAAATCCTGTAGACCATGGTTTCTAATGAACATAAGAGTAGATATATGCATATATGCAAATGCAATACACAGGATTATGTTCTGAGGAGGGTAAAAACAAATAAGGTATAAATGTGTTGTTTGTGAGGACTGTTAACAACCTGAGGTGTAATTTTTCAGCTCAAAATTTTAGCCAGAGATAATTGTAATTCATTACAAATATGCATTTCCTTCTACAGCTGCCTCTAAGTATGTGGATGTGGAAGATTTTTTGGAGATGACAAAGAAGTTCACAGAAGGCATTGCATGCACTCCCATGCTGAGCACCTCAGGCGCAGATGCAAAGGGAGTGGAGGAGACATTAAGGAAAAGTGATGTATTTGAAATGGTGAGGTGCTATGGAAGATAATGACAAGTGTAGACATTATTCCTAGGCTTATTTATATATAACAGCAAATTTTCATTTTATTGTTTTATTAAACGGTACACCCAAAAATGATAGTTCTGTCATTATTTCCTCCCTGTGTCGTTCCTAACCTGTATGATTTTGTGTCTTCTGTGAAAAACTGTTTTTGTTCATATAACTCAATGGGATCTAAAACAACACTTGAGCCCTGTGACAGAATATTTCAAAATATATCATTTGGTATTGTTTGTGTTTTGTTTTGAATGACATGGGGGTGAGTAAATTCTCAGAATTTAAATTTTGAGTAAACTATACCTTTAACTTAATAAGTTGCTAAAACCAGTTGCTAAATGGCAGCTTGCTACTTGCTAATACATCAAAACAAAACCTCAAAAGACTTGCAAATGTTCTTGAAGAGTTAAGTAATAAGTGCTGATTTTTCATGCAGGGAAAAAAATGAATTGGCTCCTGTTACTTATAAGCACAATTGAAATTCTAGTTGAGGATTGGTGAGCAGTGGGATGATGTTGGCTTTCAGTGGTGCAATGAAAAGAGCATTGGACATAAAAGCCTCTCCTTTATCGCCACAACCAAATTACTATATATTATTATATATTTTGATATTGGTCTTTTTTTTTTTTTTCTAATATGGCACACATGAGGGGATTTAAAGGGATGTACTGCTTCCTGGTGCAGTACATGGTCTGCTTTGTGTGGTGCGAGTTCTATGTGGTTCTTCTGCTGAACTCCATCACCGTTGGCCTTATCTGCACTTGCCTCGTCCTGTTTGTTAAATTTAAATTTTACTTCTTTGCTCCCCTTCTCTGTGTTAGAAATATTATTACAATTTACAATAATTGTCTTCTATTTCAGTATATTATAAATTATTTTAAAACCTTATTCCTGTGATGGCAAAATCATTTTCAGCTTAATTTCTCCAGTCTTCAGTGTCACATGATCCTTCAGAAATCATTCTAATATGCTGATTTGGTGGTCAGTTATTATCACATGACACTGAAGAATGGATTAAAGGCTCCTGAAAAACTTCACAGGAATAAATTATATCTTAAAATATATTAAAATAAGAACAGTTATTTTAAATTATAAAATAATTTCAGTATTTTTGATCAAATAAATGCAGCCTTAGTAAATGCTTTTGCAGAAGCATAAAAATTATTCTAATATATAATATAATTTTTCTAAACTTTTGACTGGTTCATGAGACTTCTATTTTAATGTACATTATAAAACACTAAACGTTAATGTAAACTGTCTGTAAGGAAATAGGTATTCCAAAATTGATTTCTGTCATTTACAAATGTTAAAAATGAATAATTTAAGTATTATCCGTGAGTGTTTTTCAATTGCCCTCATTCCATAGTTTAACCGTGTTTTTTTAGCAAGCTTTGCTCAAATTAACATTCTCTGCTTTTACAAACAGGAGAAAATTACACAAGAAACAGCATTAAGATGTGACCCAATGATCAAAGATGTCTATCTCGCATGATTACACACAAAAATTATTAAAAAGCAACACAGTAGGAAAAAAGGATGTTCTGTGTGAGCCGGTCCTTTTTGTCCTGTGCCCAAGATTGTTAGGGTTTTGTTTCACATTTTTAGTTAAGTTATGCGCAGTATCTTCCTAGCTTTTTATCTTAAACCACCAGCTCTAAGTTTCTGACCTTCAGAAATTCAGTCTGACTTATACAACTCATTTATGATTACGATCCGTGTGCAATTGATCTTTACTCACATGTTTGTTTCAAAAATGTATTTTTTTGTCATGAACAAGAAAGCATGGTATTCCTTGTTTAGCATTCAAAATATTTCCATGAATATGAGCCTTTATCTATTATTTGTTAGTTCAAATAACATTTTTTTTACTTCATTTTTTGAGCCTACATCACTGATAAAAATCTACATACACTCTCACAATCAGCTCGAACTTTGTCGCACTCTGGTGATGTCACTGTTAGTTACATGAAAACACATCTATCCACAGATGTTTTAGTTAGAGGTTCTATGACAAGTGGATGTAAAACCTGTTGACAGTGCCTTTATTTTTGTGAAAATGGATTAAAGTGCCTTTCACAATTATTGTCCTTCTAAGGTCTGATGCTGCATAGCTGCATGAAGTTAGTTCATACCCAGAAGAGAAAAAAAAAACTGTATAATCTTAGCGGGTATACAGAGGTCATATTAATTTAACCACATTCCTCAATTTGCCTCTTTTATTTTTCCATTAAGAGTCAATATAACATGTTTAGGCATCATAGATATACACATTAGTAACACTGGATAATGATAAACATGCGTTGTGTGTATGCTTGCATGTATAGGCCTGATTGTGTGTGCATGTGTGTGTGTGTGTGTGTGTGTGTGAGAGAGAGAGAGAGAGAGAGAGAGAGAGAGAGAGAGAGAGAGAGAGAGAGTGTGTGTGTGTGTGTGTGTGTGTGTGAGACCTGAAAACTCTATCTATTATTCCCTGGTTGCATTGTGAATGTGAGTGTGTGTGTGTTTCACTGCATGTCTGAGAGGAACGCATGACAGAATGCATAATGGCAGAAGGCCTATCGCCATGGTAACAGGATGTAAGAGAATGAAAGAGTGAGAGAGAAAAAAAAGCAGTCATTTGTCTCAGGTTACAAAAATGATGTGAATGAACTACAAATGTAAAAATTAGAGTGGAGGAACTGATTGTAAGTATATGTATAGAGCAAAGAGTACTAGAAAAATGGGACGGAAACACATGAACACCGGGAAAGACAGAAAAGGGACAAAAATGAGAAAAGCAAGCAAGCAAGCTCACTCGTAAGTTTGAGAGCACCCCGTTTACATCATAACACTTTAAAAATGGATTCATTAAAAGCATGTGTTTGACAGTTACATTCATTCAGCCTTGTTCATATAGCAAAAACAATCACTGACCTTTGTGTCACAATCTACACAGACACCCGACAATTCATTACCACATCTACACCAAACAAGCAGTCAATCAGAAGGTGGATGGCACCTTAAATGAAAAATAACTCACCATGTTCTTTCTACAGTGGATAGAGTTACATGTACACCTGTGTGGTCACAGAAAACAGTGTAGGAGGGATTTATCCACTGATACATATTGGAATGTTCCAAATTCAAATTCAAAGCTATTTGTCATGTTGCCACAAAACACAATTTTTACACATCCTCAACTATGTTCATTGGAAGCCCAGAGAGCATTAGCTAAAAGGGGAGGGGGGGGGGGACACATAGCCACAAATATGAGCCAAACCTAAAATGAGTACAACTACACATTAAGATATTTTTGTTCTAATTCAACTGTATTTAAAGAACCAGCATACCTACAATTATGTAAAATCTGAATATATGAGGAAGCTTAATTTAAAGGTGTGATTTCTAGACCTGCAAAAGTCATGTTAATTAATAAAATCCTAAAACTCCAATATTCATTATGATGAATATATATATATATATATATATATATATATATATATATATATATATATATATATATATATACAGTACAGACCAAAAGTTTGGACACACCTTCTCATTCAAAGAGTTTTCTTTATTTTCATGACTATGAAAATTGTAGATTCACACTGAAGGGATCAAAACTATGAATTAACACATGTGGCATTATATACATAACAAAAAAGTGTGAAACAACTGAAAATATGTCATATTGTAGGCACACAAAGTAGCCACCTTTTGCTTTGATTACTGCTTTGCACACTCTTGGCATTCTCTTGATGAGCTTCAAGAGGTAGTCACCTGAAATGGTCTTCCAACAGTCTTGAAGGAGTTCCCCGAGAGATGCTTAGCACTTGTTGGCCCCTTTGCCTTCTGTCTGCGGTCCAGCTCACCTCTAAACCATCTCGATTGGGTTCAGGTCCGGTGACTGTGGAGGCCAGGTCATCTGGCGCAGCACCCCATCACTCTCCTTCTTGCTCAAATAGCCCTTGATGCCTTCAGTGTGACTCTACAATTTTCATAGTCATGAAAATAAAGAAAACTCTTTGAATGAGAAGGTGTGTCCAAACTTTTGGTCTGTACTGTATATATATATATATATATATATATATATATATATATATATATATATATATATATATACACACATATACATATACATATATATATATATATATATATATATACATATACATATATATATATGTATATATATATATACCGTAAATATATATATATATATAGTTTTCTAGTCATGCCAAGCTCTAAAATATTGGGTATAAATTGTGTTAAAAATATTTGTTCCAGTTAAATACGAACAAATGGAAAAGTCATGGGGTTGTTGGATATTCTTGTGGAAAATGAGGGGCCTTGGGCTCAAACACTGAGAATCATTCATATCAACACTTCAGCAAACATACAAGCTGCAAAATGTTGCTTTTAAACCCTTCCAATGTCCCACAGACTTCCACTGAAAGTACTTTTTTTTCTACAAATAGAGGAATGTGTCATAATTATTGTTTGTGGTAAATAATTTGCCTGATTTGATAACCAAGTGATTTCCATGTCTTTCTGCACTTTTTGTAGCCTGTGTCACAACATTTTTGACTGTTTAAATTTCTTTTTGAGGGATCTGTATAGTAGCTACAATCATGAATAAAAAGGCAGTGCTTCCTGCATAACCAGAAACCAGATCAGAGTTTGATCCTGAGTTTGATCAGAGTTCCTGACTCATGTACATTTCCGTGCACAGTGTTACAGGAGACTTTTTTAAAAAGAGTGTTAGCAGTGTGATATACCCTTATTGTAGTTTTTGTTTATTTATTTTTTTGAGAGACCTACCAATACTGTTCTTACCATACAGGTGTAAATATAACCCATCATGAGGTGTAACCAGGTTAAGACAGTGTTTTGATGAAGTAGTGGTTCAATACTTCTGACATAAGACACCAGACAAGCCTTCTCCAAGTGTGAGATATAGTGATACGGTCATATAGGCAATCAAGTCTCTACAAATGGTCGATTCAACGTGAAGTAAAATGAGTGCCCGTGTAGCAGATGCATTGTGGGATAGGTTTTTGGGAAGCACGTGATAGGAAGACTACTCAGAGCACTCTTGTTACCATGGCAACTGAGTAACCTGTCTCCATGGCACCCTGGCACAGAGGAGCGGAGCGGTCTCATTCCTGGTCTTCAGCCTAAAGACACCAGCCTTTATCCAAACAGCTGTCAATCACAGATCAGCGCAGTCAGGGATTGGCCGGAAACACCATCCATCACATATCAAAGAAGTCCAGGATTGGCTTACTGTGATGCCAATCATAAATTTCACATTCTGTAGCTCATTGGCAACATTCTTGGCGGTGTAATTAACCAAACAGTTATCAGTTAAAGTCACTAGCTACCTGTATATATAACTGCTCTCCTGGAACGGCAAACATAGTCCGCCAACTATGCCCACCTTCACAGGACCAATAATGTTTGTTTTGAAGGATAAATTTAATACATGTGCATGATTTAAATGCATGTTGGTGTGTGTGGCCCTGTGAAGAGCATTACTGCATTACCCCATTACATGACTCTTGTCACTGGTTTTCCGCATTGACCCTGTCCTGAAAGATATAGAGGTTGTTAGTGGCTGCGATGGCGATGATGTTTTCAGCCGGGTGCCAAGCCATGTGCAGAATTTTTTTAGAGAAGTCCAGACTGTCCACGCCCACGTCTCCCCGGCGACGCCGGCCCCCGGTGTAAACGCGGCGAGTCCGCAGCACGGCACGCGGTTTACTGCTCTCACGCCATGCCTCGAGGGTTACACCGCGACCGGTCTCACGATCAAACATCCGGAAAAAACTGTTATACGCACCTGTCATGATTACACTTGAAGGGGATACGGTAAGCATGATGGGTATAAACCAGAATGGGTATGCGGAGTGAAAAAGAGTTTGGAAGGGGAACAAATGAGCAAATCAAAAGAATAAAGATAATAATAGAAATACAAGAGAGGAAGTAGGAAGGGAGAGAAAGAGGTTATTAGTCTAAAACAGGAAATAAGCCTATATATTGCATAAGATGTGATTATTCAAGGCTTCAGAGATTTTTACCTGTCTGTGCTATTCCAGACGCACTCAAACTTGTCAAAGATGCAGTCGTTTTCATACAAAGAGCAGAGTTTGCCTCTTAGGTACTCATGCACCTGACACACAAGGAAGTGTTTATATGTATTTATACTAAAAACAAGAATACATCCTAACAGAGGAGAATATGACTAAATATTTCCCTATAAAAATAAAGAAGACACAAATCAGTTATTTATTGAATCAGTTCATTTACATTAATTGTCCATGAGAATCAACTTCGATCAGTGTTGGTATTGCTAAGTAAAATCACAAACATTAAAAAAAAGTTTTTTTTTTAATCGAAATCAAGTCAAAATCAAATAAATTTAAATAACAGATTAGAAATTTTGCCTTGGCAACTAACAGAAATAAAATAGATTTAAGCTGAAGTGTTAAAATTGTTAAAAATAAGACTAAAGCGTAATACAAATATTAAAGAAATACAATAAAAATGACAAAAGCTTATAACAAACTTACTAAACTTTAATTTAATAAATACTATAATAGTTTATAAGTAACACTAACTTTCCAACACCTCACATGAGAGGAACATTTAGGTTGAACTGATTCACTAGAATGAGTATAAAAAGTGTCTTACTTCACAAGGGAAAAAAAATTAAAATCAGCCAGAAATAGTTTAGCCTAACATATATGTTATGGTATAAATATCATATGTTTATGGTATTGCTTATGAAGACCCACCTGGTAGGTCTCCACTGGGCCCTTCTCCATGTTGAGGTCCCATACTTTGACAGTCAAGTAGTCTCTGGTGAGCAGATAGCGTCCACTATGGCTGAACTTAACATCAGAAACCGACGAGATGATCTCAGAAAAGAAAGATCGATTGCCTGGGTCCTCTGGCTCCTCAAAGACTAAAAGTGGAGCATAGAGAATATTACAGATTCAAACTGGAGGACAGATTCACTTGAAAGTCTGAGTGTGCTGGGAAACCGTTTCAATGGTTTTACACTTAATGACAGCAATGAAACATCTTTAACACTGTGGTCTGATTGTCTTTTAATGCAGCTGTAAGTGTAAATCTGACTACATCTGCTACAGTGCTAATTTCCCCAGTGGCTAGCACAGCTGTTCTTCTGTGTACCGCTTTCTCGTTTAACTAAGCTACTTACAACAGGTTCTAGCAAAGAAGGGCATAAAGAAACTCAAGAGGTTAAATGCAAGATTTGAGAATAGATTCATCTGTCACAAGAGGGATTTTATTAAGACAAAACGAAGTGTATATTTTGATTTCATGTTTACTGTAAAAGTGTGGTTACTTACTTTTGGAGTGCTTGTCACAGAGTGCAGACTCTCTCATGTCACAGAGGCGTAATGTGCCTTTACTGCTGCTGTATACAAACAGGTGGCAGTGCTGTGGGTGGAACTCTGCAGCTGTTATTACCTCCGTCAGGTCCTCCATATTAGCCGGCTTAATGTCCACAATGTCTGAGAGGGGAAGGGGTCAAGGACAGTTTCTGATTTACAGTTCTGAAAGCTCTCTTCTCTATTTGAGACTCCTAATTAATGTAAATGTAGTGTAGTAAATATAAGCGGACTACGCCACAAAATGTAGTGTAGTAAATATAAGCGGACTACGCCACCTCCTTATTTAAGGCAGGAGGAGCCCTCTAGGGGTCACAATACGGATTATGGACAACAAATGTAGGTTGTAACAAAGGGTAACAATTTTATTGTTCCAATAGAACCATCAAATGTTAAAAACTGTTAATAACATTCACAGAAGTTGGAATTGGCTCTCCTCAAGACTGCAAGAGGGTCGGGCCTGCTCTTGTGGACCTCCTACCACCTGTAAGAGACAGAAGACAGAAGAAACCCCACAGCATACACTGCAAATAAGTAGTAACCTTTAAGTCACTATTTCAGTGCCAACTTCCAGTACACACCACACAGCAGTGTCACACCACCCAAATCACCCACACCAAAGGAGGTCTAGTGTAGATGCAGGCCCGGCCCTGTACAAAGCCTCTGACCACTGGAACACACAAAAGAGGAGAGCAGTACCAAAGAAAACAAAACAAATGACAAATAACATTTAAGATCAAAATCAATATCAAATAACAATAACAAGCCACAATACAAATCTAAAATATACAAGAAACAGTGGCTGGTCTGCCCTTCAGCGAAAGTACAACTGCAACACAGTTACCCAATCTCAGCTCTCAATCCCCAAACATGATTGATAAAAGGTACGTTATTCAGCATTCCAACACGGCCATCAGCCCATTGAAGGTACCGCAGCAATAAATGTTTGTCTGCCTCATTTCCCAGACAGAGAATAAACCTCTTAAATAATCAGCCTATGAAAGGGTACGGAGGCTGCACGTTGAGCACAACAGACACACGCCAGAACTGCAGAAAAACCACCACCTATTGCTGCAAGAACCCTTTATGCGATCTTAATGATAAAACTAACCATCTACACCTGAAACTGGTTGCTGGCCAGTCTCCTCCCACATAAAGATTTTCAGTGAATAACGGCTTAAATTTTTGTCTGTTTCTCATACAGATCTATGGTATGGTATCAGAAGACTTGAAATATAGCACATGAGTCATATTGACCACTATTATTATATTTTTGTGGTACTTTAGTTCCAGAGATCACTCAAGGCCTACAACTAAAAGCACATTCTGATAGTGGGGGATTATACACTATGCATAGCTTCCCTGATTGGTGTAAAACTGTACAATCATATGATTATCATTCTGAGCACTCACACGCACACATAAATGTTCATCCTCACACATCTACTCAGTAAGCCCTACACATCACACGCACACAACCTACAATTTTCCTCAAGGCAGCTATTATGTGTTTTAAAGGAGAGTGTTTCCTTGGTGAATTATTTAAATGTTTCCATAGATATTTTATTTCTAGGTCAGTGCCTTGCTTAAAAAGAAGAGCAGCTACGCAATCTGGAACACAAAACCGTCTGCCTTCAGTCCAGACACGAGAACACAAAGAAACGAAAGCAATCAGTTCAGGAATAGAACCATTTTTATACTGCATGGAACGTTTATGCCTCTGTCCCAGTTATTTGATTTTATATAGGCCAGTTTAAAGTCACAAGTTACAGTCCGAATGGCTGCATTTTGTTTTGTATTATATTTTGTATTAAAGGATACTGAAGCTTCGATCTGTGATATCCAGGTGCCACATGTTGATCCTGAGATCATCAGCAGACAGATATGTCTCGCCATCGCTATTGACTGAGATGGAGTTGACGTGGTAGGTGTGGCCGTTGGCAAAGATTCTCCTCGGCCGCACCTCAACCATCAGGTCAGTGGGCTTCAGGACCGGCACCTTGAAGGAAATGACATTTAGAAGTCATCAGAAGTCTTCTTATTTTAGATCACCTACTCAGAATTAGGGTAACACTAAGTAACATATAACAACTAATAGCTATAATAACTAATTAACAAACATTTTATGGGATCAACATTTAAAAAGTGAGCATATTCGTTTCACCCATTTATTTGTAATTTTTAATTGTATTTTTTTTTAAGGTTATCGTATTAACACACCCTGATTGCATCTCAAATCACCCTAAAAAATGTATTTTGAGATAATAACCAACTAATTGTAAATTATCTGGCTTATTACACTCCTACATACTAAAAAAAATGTATCTTAAATATTGATTTAAGTTAATATTATCGTCATGTGAGAAGAAATAGCCCAGGGAGTTATATGAGAAACTAGCACTAGTACTTTAAGGAGGAAACAGGTTGATAATGTCAGCTGTCAAATATACAATTTAGCAGTCATTATACAGAAATATTTAACCGCAGAATGCATTGATTGACCAATCAGAAATGTATTCCAGAGAGCTGTGTATGTAAAACTTTTTTAGAGCATGACAAAAACAGTGATTAAAACGAATGATAAATCAATCAATCAATCAAATCATAAAAAACAAACCCTCCATCTGCACTGGATTGAATATGCCAGCTATGAAAATACCTGTAGTGAGGTCACGGTGGAGATGTCCTTTATTCGCCCTTCTTCGTCCTTCAGATTGTAGCCCTCTGGCCGCTTGTCTCTCTCGCTCACCTTCCATAACTTTATAGTTTTATCTGTTGGAACATTTCTTAGAAATTACCAGCTATTAATTTTTATAACTCAGACTTTCTTTACTAAAACATCAATACATCTTTCTGTGGCTTTGAAAGGCATTTTTAATGCAAGTGGTCTTGATAAGCATTGTTCATGCTTATGTTACTATTAAAAATGTCTTATGATGCATTGGTTCAAACAGAAGATAGCAATGTGAAATGCAATTCAGCCCAACTATTTCTAGTCTAATATCTGGTACTGATTTCTTGCACAAAATAAATACAATGCCTTTGAGTATCCGGCCTAAAATTATGAGCCTCTTGTAATGTAATTAGGAGGATTAGATTGACAAATAAGACGCTAGTTTAACTCCTGATGGACAGGAAGTGGTGTGATTACCATTAGTAGAGAGGAGAAAGTGGGCAGCGTTTTGCTGTGGCAGCCAGCGGATCTTATTGATCTTCTCCTCGATTTCCAAACTCTTCAGATAATCAAAGTCCGGTTCGTGACTCTGGAACGTGCTGTAGACATTATACTCACCCGATTCTCCCAGCTCTTCAGATTCACTTTTAGACTGCAGTAAGAAAGAAGGCCCAATTAAACATACAATGCATATGCTTATGTACATAAATGTACATAAATCCATGTTTAAAACATTGATGAATGTACAGTACAGACCAAAGGTTTGGACACACCTTCTCATTCAAAGAGTTTTCTTTATTTTCATGACTATGAAAATTGTAGAGTCACACTGAAGGCATCAAAACTATGAATTAACACATGTGGAATTATATATGGAATTATATACATAACAAAAAAGTGTGAAACAACTGAAAATATATCATATTGTAGGTTCTTCAAAGCAGCCACCTTTTGCTTTGATTACTGCTTTGCACACTCTTGGCATTCTCTTGATGAGCTTCAAGAGGTAGTCACCTGAAATGGTTTTCACTTCACAGGTGTGCCCTGTCAGGTTTAATAAGTGTGATTTCTTGCCTTATAAATGGGGTTGGGACCATCAGTTGTGTTGTGCAGAGGTCAGGTGGATACACAGCTGATAGTCCTACTGAATAGACTGTTAGAATTTGTATTATGGCAAGAAAAAAAGCAGCTAAGTACAGGAAAACGAGTGGCCATCGTTACTTTAAGAAATGAAGGTCAGTCAGTCCAAAAAATTGGGAAAACTTTGAAAGTATCCCCAAGTGCAGTCACAAAAACCATCAAGCGCTACAAAGAAACTGGCTCACATGCGGACCGCCCCAAGAAAAGGAAGACCAAGAGTCACCTCTGCTGCGGAGGATAAGTTCATCCGAGTCACCAGCCTCAGAAATCGCAGGTTAACAGCAGCTCAGTGTAACAATTAAAACTCCATGATCACGAGAAGGAGGAGGCGGGAACCGGCGGACAATCAAATAAGACTTTAATAATAAAAATAAAGACAAAACAGCACGTCAGCCCCTCACGGACGACTGACGCGCATAAATAAAAAGCAAACCCAACTAAACTCCAGGCCTGGTCCTCTCTCGTCCATCACTGTCGTCGCTCCGGTTTTATATCCCTCCATCTCCTCCGTGAGACTCGAGACCGGTGGGTCGAGCAGGTGTCGCTCATTTCCAATCACTCCACCGGCCTCGCTCCTGTTCCCACGTCTCTCGGCCCCGCCCCACTCTTCACACTCAGATTAGAGACCAGGTCAATGGCACACGGAGTTCTAGCAGCAGACACATCTCTAGAACAACTGTTAAGAGGAGACCGTGTGAATCAGGCCTTCATGGTAGAATATCTGCTAGGAAACCACTGCTAAAGAAAGGCAACAAGCAGAAGAGACTTGTTTGGGCTAAAGAACACAATGAATGGACATCAGACCAGTGGAAATCTGTGCTTTGGTCTGTCCAAATTTGAGATCTTTGGTTCCAACCACTGTTTCTTTGTGCGACGCAGAAAAGGTGAACGGATGGACTCTACATGCCTGGTTCCCACCGTGAAGCATGGAGGAGGAGGTGTGATGGTGTGCAGAGATGTATAGTAACGAGGTAGAACTACTTCACTACTGTACTTAAGTACTAAAAGGCGGTATCTGTACTTTACTAGAGTATTATTTTTTTCTCCTACTTCCACTTTTACTTCAGTACATATTTTCGATGAGTTTAATCCTTTACTCCGATATTTTTTTTATGTGCTGCATCGTTACTCGTTACAATTATAAAAATGTTACGAATCATTCCATTACAAACTGAACTGTAGATGGCAGGTTTGATGAAGCTGGCACATCATTGAGCGAATCAAGCGATTAAGAAGACTGCGCGTGCTGACTGAACTGCTGTGAAGAGAGAGATGAACACCGAGCCGAGCCAGATAATGACTCGTTCACGAGTGAAGAACCGGTTGCATCGGTTTTCGGATCACCAGTAGTTCTTTCGGACAGTTCGATTCAATAAACCAGTTGAAGAAAACAGTTCACCGGTTCTTTTGCGCTCGACGTAATGGCGTCATTGGCGTTGACTGCAAGCCTTCGGTTTACCTGGGCTCATAACCATAGACTGTAAAAAATATGTACAAAGCGTCTGTGACGTCACCCATAGACTTTCTGAAGAACGGGTTTGAAGCCGTTTATGGGGGGTATGGGCAGCGCCATCTTGGGAAATCCTAACCCCGCCCACCTTCTGACGCAGCACGCTTCACTCAGCTCGCTCTGCAAATTCGGTTATCTCTGTGTATATTTTAGGCAACGAAATATGTTATAAAACACCATACTAACTATTTTCGTTTTCATTAAAAGAAATCCTAAACATTATAGCCACACAAATGTGGTTCAGGCAATGCATATTGATTATATTCAACTACACATAACGTTTGCCTATTTATGAAAAAACAAAATATAAAACACAAACCTGCCTCTTTTCATTTTAAATATAATATAAAAATATTAAACATTTTATGGTCCAGGCAATATGTGCATTTGTACTAAAGAACAGATTTTGCAGTAAACAACATTACAGATCATCTTCGTTGTATTAAAATTTAAAATGACAAAACTCAACCCAGTCTCTTTTTGTTAAATTTCAGTTTTATCAATATTAGCCATTATAAAAGCATAAGTAAAAGGTATAAGAAGCTATACAAATAAAGCAAACAATTCAGTTAAACATACAAAGTCAGCGCTCTAGTCTAACCATACATCGGTAAAGTTAAATAGCTTATAAAGTTA
Source organism: Carassius carassius (assembly GCF_963082965.1). Classification (NCBI taxonomy): domain Eukaryota; kingdom Metazoa; phylum Chordata; class Actinopteri; order Cypriniformes; family Cyprinidae; genus Carassius; species Carassius carassius. The sequence continues at coordinate 5,589,410 of NC_081760.1, forward strand.
TGAAACTTCCCCTCAGCCAAAACGATTGCCTAGGGAAAAAATTATAGATTTACGAGACCAAAAATCGCCCATTAGATATACACAAGATGAATTATATCTCATGTTTAACCACTACAGAGACGCCAGAGTCCGCGGCATTGGCGGCAAACTTTAGAAGGTCTAGCCGAGGAAAGACTGCTTCAGGCGGGGTACATGAACGCCGAGCGCCCGGTCATCGCTGGATCAACTGGATAAAATTTTCATAAATCTTTAAATAAACCACAGATTTGAGCTTTAAACAACTACATTCTCGCCTGAAAACCTCTTAAAACTACATTTCATGATACAGAAACAGTAGTATTATATGTCAACTGTATTAAAAAATGGCGCTTCTTGTTGTCATTCTCCGTGGCGCTGCCTTGTCAGCTGTCAATCAAGCTGTCACTCAAAGTTAACCACACCCTTATTGTCATATATTTTATATCTAAATACGATCTAAACTAACGAGTTAGAAAAAAAATCACCCCCCTCACAGTTGTCAGGCACTCGGAAGCTATCGAAAAATACAATAAAAGTCCATGGGACCAACTTGTAAAAACATGAATTTATGCTGTGAAAACGGACATTTTAACATGGGACTATGGACATTTGCTCCCTTTTGGGACCTTCCCCTGGCGGATTTTCGATGTATTGCAGTTTTTCGCACTTCCGGGTAGGCTTCATTATTCAGATCAGAATGTTGCCGCTTGCTCATAACCGAGCGCCAACCTCCCGCTTTCTCTCGTGAGGCCAATAAGGAAGTGACTAAAACTGCAATTCATCGACTGGCCGCTTGAGGCTGGCTGCAAAAGGGAGTCAGTCCCATAGATACAGTCGTCATCAAGTCATAGCTGGGGGCGTGGCGAGGGCGGAGTCGGCGTGGGGGAAAACACAGCGAACATTGTGTGTATCTGAATGACAAAAATGCACATATTGAGCACTCATTCCCAGAGACACGTAGAACAATTGTAGTCTCTTTTAACTTTAACCTCCTTTTCACCTCCTTTTAACCTCCTTTTCAGTGAGGATGCGGTGCGCCAGGTCTTCCGGAAGCAGAAAAGGAAAAAAGCACCAGGCCCAGATTGTGTTACACCAGCCTGTCTGAAATCCTGTGCTGACCAGCTGGCCCCCATCTTCACAAAGATCTTCAACAGATCGCTGGAGCTGTGCGAAGTCCCTTCATGCTTCAAACGCTCCACCATCATCCCTATCCCAAAGAAATCCAAAATTACAGGACTAAATGACTACAGGCCTGTGGCTCTAACGTCTGTAGTCATGAAGTCATTTGAAAAACTGGTGCTGGCCCACCTGAAAGACATCACTGGACCCTTGCTAGATCCTCTTCAGTTTGCCTACAGAGCAAACAGGTCTGTGGACGATGCAGTAAACATCGGACTGCATTATGTTCTGCAACACCTAGACAGACCGGGGACCTATGTGAGGATCCTGTTTGTGGACTTCAGCTCTGCCTTTAACACGATCATCCCAAACCTCCTCTTGCCCAAACTAACTCAGCTCTCCGTGCCCACCTCCGTCTGTCAGTGGATCAACAGCTTCCTGACAGATAGGCAGCAGCTAGTGAGGCTGGGAAAATACACATCCAGCACCCGTACAATCAGCACCGGAGCTCCCCAGGGCTGTGTTCTCTCCCCACTGCTCTTCTCCCTGCACACTAATGACTGCACATCTAAGGACCCCTCTGTCAAGCTCCTGAAGTTTGCAGGTGACACCACACTCATCGGCCTCATTCAGGACGGTGACGAGTCTGCTTACAGACAGGAGGTTAAAGAGCTGGCTGTCTGGTGCACTCTCAACAACCTGGAGCTTAACACTTTAAATCTGACCTCAGAAGACTACAGAGGGTAGTCCGGACTGCTGAGCGAATTATCGGTACAACCCTCCCATCTATTCAAGAACTGTACTTATCCAGAGTGAGCAAAAGGGCTGTTAAAATCACTCTGGACCCCTCACATCCAGCACACTCCCTCTTTGAACTGTTGCCATATGGTCGACGCTACAGAGCACTGAGCACCAGAACGACCAGACACAGGAACAGTTTCTTCCCTCAGGCAATCCATCTTATGAACAGCTGATAATAACTGTGGGACACACTACACTATTTATATTTATATACACTACACTTTTTATCCAACACACATACTTAGCGTACACTTAAATCTTTTGCACATAATATACATGTACATACATGGAACACACTACACTACTTATATTTATATTTATATACACATACACTTATTTATCCAACACACATACTTAGCGTACAGTTAAAACTTTTCCACATAATATACATGTACATACATAAATGCTCATTTTAATATACCTGCCATACATTGTCAATTTGTATAATGTCAATCCTTACCCACCTATTTGTATTTTTTTGTATTTTTATTCCTTATTGTGTTTTTTGTTCTGTCGCTGTTATGTTGCACTGCTGAGCTCTGTCACGAAAACAAATTCCTCGTATGTGTGAACATACCTGGCAATAAAGCTCATTCTGATTCTGATTCTTTAATATTCATATACACTAGTCCATATCGATATTTGATATATTTTACAGCCCTAATGTAGATGTATTCATTCAAAAATAGCCAAATTCCGTGACCTTCTGCTTTATACAGCAAGTTCTATTTTTGACTGGATTCCGCGATTCAATCGTTTCGCAAACACAGACGGGGTGAATTTATGAATGAACGTGTAAGAGTTCTGACACAAAACTAAGTTGTTACGTGTCCACACGCTTTTTTAAGTGGGTTTATGTTCGATACTAGGCTAACGTTACATAGTTTAGCTTCAGGTAGAATGATAAGGCTAATTATATATACATGCCACTTTCTGAAACAACCTTACACAGTTTTGACAACGTTAATAATGAACACGATGTTAATATAGCCTGCCTGTGATGAAATGCCGACTGCACACACACACACATGCTTAGTCTTGGGATTCCACAACTTCCCTTGATTATCCTCACAACTTATTGATTGTAGCCATTTTGTCATCCTTTCCGGTTCTGTATGTTTATTAGGAAGGATGTAGAACTTCAATTCATAATTTGTTAGTTTATTGAAGGTACAGAAAACGACACAGCAACTCTTCGGCGTGATTGTCCCATGTATTTCAATTGGCGCCAAGGCAATGTTTTCCCCCACGGGCTAAATTCACATCACGTGACGGGGCGTTCCCGGGGGCGTTCCCAGACCAACCGTCTGTATCTATAGACTCCCCATGTTAAAATGCCCAACTTTACAGCAGGAAAAAACATGTTTACAGCCTGGTTCAAAAAATGATTTTGATCTAAATAGCTAATTTTGCCCTTCATGACAACTGTGAGGGGGGTGAATTTTTTTATAACTCATCCGTTTAAATTATATTAAGACTTAAAGTTCTGCATAATTAAGGGCGTAGCCACTTGAGTGACAGGTGGATTGCCGCTGCTGACTGCCGTTGTGCTAGGTGGGTGTGGCTACAGCAACTAGCTCCCGCCTTTTTGCCCATTTTTGATTGTCCGGGAGAGTCGCGCGGTGACGCGCTGCCAAGATGGCGACGGCTCGCTCTGCACACTTTAGGCTAATAACTCTCTTCAGGAGTCTATGGGTGATGTCACGGACACTACGTCCATGTTTTTATACAGTCTATGCTCATAACACTAGCACAGAATCAGTTCAGAATCAATCACCAAAATAATCAGTTCAGTTCAGATGCTCTGTGTGTCGGTTTGCTTTCACGCTGAATCACGCATGCGCAGTATCATCAGCTTCTCTAATCGGACATGTCTGACAGAAACGGTTCTTGACCACTGATCTATAATATATAAGTTATATATATAGATCAATGTTCTTGACTCGTTATCTGGCTCGGCTCGGTGTTCATCTTCGGTTCTCTCTTCACAGCAGTTCAGTCAGTGTACTGTTTGAGTAAATGAATTACTCCGGGATATTGGTTTGTTTTAACTCAGAGGGAGTGTCAGACACATTAAACAAGTTAACAGCTTAAGTCATTTGTGGATAAATGCTTATTGGAGACGCGAACCGTTTAAAACGATTCAGTTCGATTTGGTGAACTGGTTCAAAAAGATCCGGTTACATCGAATGATTCGTTCGCGAACCGGATATCACAAACTGCTTTGTTTTGAACTGTCTTACAACAGACACGGAAGAGAAGACAATGCTGAATAAAGTCGTAGTTTTTGCTATTTTTGGACCTAAATGTATTTTCTAACTGACCCTCTGATGTCACATGGACTACTTTGATGATGTTTTTCTTACCTTTCTGGACATGGACAGTATACCGTACACACAGCTGAAATGGAGGGACTGAGAGCTCTCGGACTAAATCTAAAATATCTTAAACTGTGTTCCAAAAATAAACGGAGGTCTTACGGGTTTGAAACAACATGAGGGTAAGTTATTAATGACATAATTTTGCAAATTAGGCGAACTAACCCTTTAATCTGTTTTTTGTTTACAAAAAGTTACAGTCAAAGGAATTGTGATTGTTCTTTAGGTTAATCATTTGTAATAGTAAAAACAATATGTTCAAACTTTTGACTACTTTCTTTAATAACTACATAACACAATACTTGTACTTTTACTTTCAGTACTTGAGTAGTAAATTTTCAAATAGACTACTTGCAATACTTAAGTACAAAAAATGTTGAATACTTTAGTACTTCTACTTAATTGTGGTGCTTAAAGAGCACTTCAGCTTCTACTCAAGTCACTTTTTTTATAGAGCACTTGTACTTTTACTCAAGTCTGGGTCTCTAGTACTTTATACATCTCTAAAGGTGTGGGGGTGCTTTGCTGGTGACACTGTTGGGGATTTATTCAAAATTAAAGGCATACTGAATCAGCATGGCTACCACAGCAACCTTCAGCGGCATGCTATTCCATCCGGTTTGCGTTTAGTTGGACCATCATTAATTTTTCAACAGGACAATGACCCATCACTCTTCAATGAAGGAGAGTGATGGGGTGCTGCGCCAGATGACCTGGCCTCCACAGTCACCGGACCTGAACCCAATCGAGATGGTTTAGAGGTGAGCTGGACCGCAGACAGAAGGCAAAAGGGCCAACAAGTGTTAAGCATCTCTCGGGGAACTCCTTCAAGACTGTTGGAAGACCATTTCAGGTGACTACCTCTTGAAGCTCATCAAGAGAATGCCAAGATTGTGAAAAGCAGTAATCAAAGCAAAAGGTGGCTACTTTGAAGAACATAGGATATGATATATATTCAGTTGTTTCACACTTTTTTGTTATGTATATAATGCCACATGTGTTAATTCATAGTTTTGATGCCTTCAGTGTGACTCTACAATTTTCATAGTCATGAAAATAAAGAACTCTTTGAAAGAGAAGGTTTCCAGCATATTATTGCTAGTATTGCTGGCTTAAATGTCCTTTAAAAGAGCAAATAAATGGAGGTTCTGATAAGCGGTTTTCACTGTGAGTTATCACATAAAAACAATGTGTTTTGTTCAGCATCTAGGTTAAATACATGAAAAGTTCACTGGTTCAAAGAAGGCATGATCTGTGAACCATATTGTTCTACATCAAAGTCAATATCTGATACAATGTCTTTAAGAAGTATTCCAAACCGGATCCATTTTTAAATTCTATCGTAAGGCTCTTTGGGCAATGGAAATTAAAATCACCTCATGCATATTCAGCACCCTATGCTAGTGTATGTAATATTTTTGGCAGCAAAGCATTTTATGACCTTTGCTCTTCCCCTCCCCCAAAGTCGAACTGTTCACCATATATTCATTCCACTGCTTAAAAAAACACTGCTTTATTCCCCAATTATCAATACCCCATTGCAGTGCTTTGCTAACTGTTTGACCTACCTCTGTTTCTCTATGGAAGATGACCACTCGCCCCCCCTTATCCCCTGTGGCCAGCAGATCCCCCGTCTGGTTAAACTCCACTGTAGAAATGACATCAGCTAAAAAGAAAGAAAGAAACAGTTTTTGGTTGATTTTTTCAGTGAAACACACACACACACACACACACACACACAAAAATATATACATGTGTAAATACAAATGCATAATATTAAACGCATAATATAATGCACAATATTTTTTACAACTGTTTTCCTAACATTTTACTTTTCTATAGTGGTAGATTATAGATTTTAGGGATGTGAATAACTGCAGGTGGAAACAGTATTTATTTTCTAATTTATAAAATGTATACAGATTTGGAATATAGGGAAAATTTCTGCATAACTGGAACTGAATGCTAATACTTTTATGTAACAGTCTTTCATGAAACTCCCAGCCAAAAAAGCATTTTACAGTACAAATTAACTTCAAATTACCTGAAATTATATTAGTTCATGGCCATGTGCTAGCACAGCACAACTGTGGTTTTGTCTATGCAAACACTTTTATTCAAGAGCTTCGTCTGGGCATATGGCTTCACATTTTAAACCCTAATAGTTGATAAACAGCATGCCATACTCCTGCTTCTGCTAGTACAATGATGATGACAAAAAACATAAAAACAGCCTGGCCTGCTCCCGATGAATCATTCTGCTCTGTAACTTGATTATGATAAGGCCTGCAATAGACACAAAAGAGTCCTAGACAATTTTAGGAATAGCATGCAAACAGTTGCATGAAAAATTTAAATACATGCTTCAAAATCAAACAAATATGATTTAAATCATACTCAAATGCATGAAATGTAAGACTGTCTTGGTTCTGTTTGCACATGCGTTATTCCGGCTGGCTCACAACGCCCAATAATTATATGAAAACAGTCTCACTAATGCACAGTGTTGGGGAGTAACTAGTTACATGTAACGGCGTTACGTAATTTAATTACAAAATTATTGTAACTGTAATTAGTTACAGTTACTACGAAAAAATGAGTAATTAAATTACAGTTACTTATGAAATTTTTAACGATTACAAAGGGGATTACAGTTGAATATTTACACACATCCACATACAGATTTAACTGATTTCTTTCCCAAATTACACTGACTATTCTGAGACATTCCGCCCTAATAATTTCCGGGATGCGGAAATACTGTCGTAGAATCCAGTCATAAAAACGGAATGCCTAACGCGGACGGAATATGCCACATTTTGGATGACTAAATCAAAAGTAGGTCAGTACACTTGAATCAAAACATGACATGGACTAGTGTCTGTGAATATAAAGGCCCAAAAATGCAATATATGACTTGCACATTCTGCGTGTCTGTGGAAATCAGGCGCGGACTGGACACCGGGAGAAACGGGACAATTCCCGGTGGCCTGGCAGCCGATTTTGCCCCACTATTTAATATCATTATTGTATAATTGCCTGCCGAATGTACTAAAGCGATCATTTGCGAATCCGCCATTTGATAATTAAATCTCTAATAAGTCATGAATTGTTAGTCATGACTCGCGCGCTCTCCGCGCCTCCGCCAAACGGTTTGGATCAGACTCAGAGTAATCAATGCGAGAGAGAGAGAGAGAGAGAGAGAGAGAGAGAGAGAGAGAGAGAGAGAGAGAGAGAGAGAGAGAGAGAGAGAGAGAGAGAGAGAGAGAGAGAATAGACTGCTGGAGCAGAGAAGCAGAACTAGTGTTCAGGGTTTCAGGTCAGTTTCATCTGTAAAGATGCTTTTTTTGTCTTTGTTTTTTTATTTAATCAAGCAGTAGCACGTTGCTCATAAGTCATCACTCAAAATACTATATAAACGACATCATTATTATCTGTTGTAATGTTACAGTAGTAATTTAGCTGAAATTACTTTTTATAGGTTTAGGGGGAGCTACGACAGACAACAACACAACCCTTACGAAAATTAACATTTTAATATTTAACTATAAATCCAGAGAAAATGGTTACTATTGTTTAACTGTGGTAACCAAAAATGTAAAATTATTTTACAAATGTATTTATTTAAAAATAAATACAAATCCATTTGCAAAAAAACAAAAACAAAACAAGGTTATTTTACTTTTATATAGGCTAATAAAAGCATTGTTAATTTTTGTAAGGGAAAAGCATGACTCGTGTACAGTATTAGGATTTTTTTATAAAGATATTAATAGTATTGTAGAGTATTGTATTGTAAAGTATAGTTTTGTTCAATCTTGAGTATTAAAGTCATGAGAGAGATGGATAACAGAGCAAAATAAAGAGACTGAAGAGAAAAATAGTGAAGGTGCAGTTCAGGAGAGAACTTTAAATTATTTTGCATGTCCCCAAATTAAAGATTTAAACCTTTTTTTATGTCAGGTCCATACAAAAAATAGTTTTGTCCATGAATTTGTTTGTATGAGTTTGAATTTTCCAGTCTGAATTTTTTTCCCAGTCCACCCCTCCTGTAAATTAATGGCAAAGACATGGTTTCATTTACTACACATAGGCCTACTGAAGCTCGCAGTGTTTTCAACCTCTGCCGCCTCAATATAGGAGTACACGAGCACATAAACATAATTTCTAGAACTGCTCTGTGTCACTTCATGTGCATTTTACTTATTTTGAGAAAACTATCATCATATACAGAGACAGCAGTTTAAAAAAAAACACCAATGTTTCAGGAGTTTATTACACAGAATACGTCACATGCTTATTAGATAACTGTATTTAAGTTGATGTATATGCTTTTATTTATTATTCTTTAATTTTTCACAAATTTAGAAAAGTAATCAACGAGTACTCAAAAGTAATTAGTTACATTACTTTAATAAAGTAATTGAAAAAGTTACACTACTATTACATTTTAAACAGGGTAACTTGTAATCTGTAACCTATTACATTTCCAAAGTAACCTTCCCAACACTGCTAATGCATACTGTAACCCAATAATAGGTGTGTGGTTGGACCAGGTGACCAAAGTCTGAGTCAGCTGAATGAGAAGACCTTACCGCTCAGCTGCTGAGATGAAGGTTATTTTCAGGACTTCAGAGAGGTGAACAGGATCAAATTACGGTTGAGTATGTGAGTGTGTATAATGGGAAGCAATGTGCTTTTCTCTTCTAAGCAAAGAGGGAGTGTTCATGCAGATGTGTGCACATACCTTCTGTGACATAGTCTCGGAGGAAGCTGTGATTGATTTTGGGGCTCTCGCTGTCCTCACCCATCGGAAGCGGCGGAGTGCGTCCAGAGCAGAGCCGTCCGTGCTATCCCACCCCCCCGGTGCTTTGCCCATGCTGCTGCGGCCTAGCAGAGTGGCCTGGCGCACGGCATCCTGGGATATGGTCCGGCTTTGTCAGGAGGAAGATGAGCACCAAGCAACAAGGATGCCACGTACAGATGGGGAAAAGGGAGGAAAAAAACGGGATGAATAAACCACAGCTCAGTCAGCTGTAGAAAAGCACCTTGTCATACGCACACATGCTCGAGCGCATGTCCTGACGCTCAGCCAACACTGCCTGGCAACAAGAAAAGAGAATCTAGGTGTGTGAGTGATCCGTAGATCCGTCGTGCTGCGGTAAGTCCTTTTCCAGGCGTGGGTGCGGTAGTCCTTGAAGGAGAGCAGAGGAGAGAGAGAGACAGGCTGTCTTTCACAGGAGGAAGAGGAGAGGCCTGGTCATACCTCACAGCTTCACGGTGTGTCCTCTCCCTTCTGCTGCAGTGTGACGGAGTGCACGTGTGTGTATGCGTGCTTCTGCGTGAAGGGAAAGGAAAGATGAAAAAGAGGGGGGAGGGAGAGAAGAGGGAAAGAGAGAGCGAGAGGATACCACCAGCCTGTCTTTCTCGACTACCACTGCTGCTGAGCATCTGCACAGCATCACCATATCACAGAAGCCTCCTCCCTGCTCGGCCAATCAGAGCCCGGCTATCCTTGGCCGCACCTCCCACTGCAGGTGACAAGAGGAATGAGCCTGGAGATGGGAGTAGATGAGGACATCAGAGAGATGGAGGCAAGAGAATCTGGAATGCAGCGAAACCGGAGATTTTCACTGGAGTGTGAACTGTGACATGATGAGAAAAATGGAGCAAATGTCATCCGAAAAGGCAAAGATGGAAGAGGAAATGCTGATAAGGATGCAAATAATGGAAGGGTTCACTTTCGAGGTAAGCAAAAAGAGATGTATATGAATTTGAAAAGAGGTTTCACTGAATGAAAAGAAACAATGTGAGAAAATTTGGAAGGTGTGAAGGATGCTATGAAATCTTGTTAAATAGCTCTCCCTAGTGTTTATAGATGTTAATGCACAGGAGAATGGAAACGTTTAGGATTGCACAACAACAATCGCAATCTAAATTGACGACAGTAAATCTGAGCTACTGGTTTGATTGTGGTATTTCTGAAAGGAAACATTGAAATGCAATAAAAAAAAGAACAACAAAAAAGAGGTTACCAAAGCTATGCTAAAATACCCGATAAATACAAGTATAATGTTGTTGTTTTTCAATTGAGCATGATAAATAATATATACACTTTTATAATGTAATTCATAAATGCAAATAAATAAATGATAAATGAGGGCACAACAATTAAGTTGAGAAAGAAAGTAAAAAAGTAGGATACACTCTCTTTTATGATTTTTTTTAGAATTGTGGTTTTAGTTTAATAAGATTTGTAAGAGCAACTTTTCGCTCTCACGAAAACACCAATCAAACGGACAAGCAAGTGTAAATGTGACAATACGTTTATGGTTATATATACATTTGAGAGGCATGAGTCTTTGTATTTTATGATGTGGTATTAAGAACCTAAAACCTGTTGGCATCAACAGTGACACAAAAACGCTTAAAAGCATCACAAATCTGTTTAAAGACATTACATTAAACGCTTTTCAAAAGTTAATGAACTATAATGTACATTCTTACCACTTGTACTTATGAAAGCCGAAGAATCGCATGCAAAATTCAATTTAATCGGTACAGCTGACAGAAAATTCGTCGTCACGTGCGTCTTTACAGGTCCATCAGATGAGGTATACATCACTTTTTTATTTTAAGAATACCAGTAGAGGGCGCTAACAGTAAAGAGAGTAAAAAAATAGCTAGTAAAGGAACACGTATGATTATGAAATGTGAAAATATGAAATTTTAAAGTAGACAGACTGAAATAGTATTAATAAACCTACTTCAAGTACTCCAATACTCCGTACTCCAATGTTTTTACTAGATTTATAATATAAAGTTATAAATCTACACACACACACACACACACACACACACACACACACACACACACATATATATATATATATATATATATATACTATATATAAACAGCATTACAGTACAGTTCAGTCTGATACTATACATAATTATATTATACGTCATATATTATACATTGGAAGTATTGTACTTTAGTGGACTTTTATTGCAATATATAGAATTATTGCATAGCTTAATATCATGTTGATTTATGGAGCTTTGGCATCCTCTTTCAAACGAGTTATAACCAATTGCAAAACTTTCATGAGGGAAGGGGAAGTGCCTTCTAGAAATGGGACGTGCTTTTCTGCATGGATTTGTTTTTTATTTGTATTCTTTAAGGGGGTTTGTGGGTTGTAACACACCGCATATTTGGAAATTCCAGCTGATGACATCTTGCGAAATTATTTAGAATTAATGTTTTGGATGATGCTATAGTCATAATCTGTTTATAGCCTATATACAACCCGAATTCCGGAAAAGGTTGGACGTTTTTTACATTTTAATAAAATGAAAACTAAAGGAATTTCAAATCACATGAGCCAATATTTTATTCACAATAGAACATAGATAACGTAGCAAATGTTTAAACTGAGAAATTTTACACTTTTATCCACTTAATTAGCTCATTTAAAATTTAATGCCTGCTACAGGTCTCAAAAAAGTTGGCACGGGGGCAACAAATGGCTAAAAAAAGCAAGCAGTTTTGAAAAGATTCAGCTGGGAGAACATCTAGTGATTAATTAAGTTAATTGATATCAGGTCTGTAACATGATTAGCTATAAAAGCTTTGTCTTAGAGAAGCAGAAGAGTCTCTCAGAAGTAAAGATGGGCAGAGGCTCTCCAATCTGTGAAAGACTGCGTAAATTTTTTTTGGAAAACTTTAAAAACAATGTTCCTCAACGTCAAATTGCAAAGGCTTTGCAAATCTCATCATCTACAGTGCATAACATCATCAAAAGATTCAGAGAAACTGGAGAAATCTCTGTGCGTAAGGGACAAGGCCGGAGACCTTTATTGGATGCCCGTGGTCTTCTGGCTCTCAGACGACACTGCATCACTCATCGGCATGATTGTGTCAATGACATTACTAAATGGGCCCAGGAATACTTTCAGAAACCACTGTCGGTAAACACAATCCGCCGTGCCATCAGCAGATGCCAACTAAAGCTCTATCATGCAAAAAGGAAGCCATATGTGAACATGGTCCAGAAGCGCCGTCGTGTCCTGTGGGCCAAGGCTCATTTAAAATGGGCTATTTCAAAGTGGAATAGTGTTTTATGGTCAGACGAGTCCAAATTTGACATTCTTGTTGGAAATCACGGACGCCGTGTCCTCCGGGCTAAAGAGGAGGGAGACCTTCCAGCATGTTATCAGCGTTCAGTTCAAAAGCCAGCATCTCTGATGGTATGGGGGTGCATAAGTGCATACAGTATGGGCAGCTTGCATGTTTTGGAAGGCTCTGTGAATGCTGAAAGGTATATAAAGGTTTAAGAGCAACATATGCTTCCCTCCAAACAACGTCTATTTCAGGGAAGGCCTTGTTTATTTCAGCAGGACAATGCAAAACCACATACTGCAGCTATAACAACAGCATGGCTTCATCGTAGAAGAGTCCGGGTGCTAACCTGGCCTGCCTGCAGTCCAGATCTTTCACCTATAGAGAACATTTGGTGCATCATTAAAAGAAAAATACGTCAAAGACGACCACGAACTCTTCAGCAGCTGGAAATCTATATAAGGCAAGAATGGGACCAAATTCCAACAGCAAAACTCCAGCAACTCATAGCCTCAATGCCCAGACGTCTTCAAACTGTTTTGAAAAGAAAAGGAGATGCTACACCATGGTAAACATGCCCCGTCCCAACTATTTTGAGACCTGTAGCAGAAATCAAAATTGCAATGAGCTCATTTTGTGCATAAAATTGTAAACTTTCTCAGTTTAAACATTTGCTATGTTATCTATGTTCTATTGTGAATAAAATATTGGCTCATGTGATTTGAAAGTCATTTAGTTTTCATTTTATTAAAATTTAAAAAAACGTCCCAACTTTTCCGGAATTCGGGTTGTATATATATATATATATATATATATATATATATATATATATATATATATATATATATATATATATTACGCAGATAATATACAGGATAATATAATTTAATGCTTATATCATTATATATAATTTTATATTTATATATTATATTTTATAATTTTATATATAATTTAATGCTTATTAATGTTATAGCATTTCTTTCTAAAAAGAATTTTTTCCAGTCTTTTAATCAGTTTGCGTATTCATCTCGGTCTGGATCATAGTTGGGTTGTTTATTTATGTCCACTTGACATTTTCTAACAGTTATGTGTCAGGTAGAGTGAGTAGAGAAGAGAGTGCAAAGTCAGTCATAGTTCTCCAGGAAACTAATCCTGTTGCCTCTGGTGTTATTTCTCAGATTATTTTTATATAACAGATTAGCCTCCACCTTAACTGTGCAGAGTTGGGATGTTAATGCAGCTGGTGGCAGGAAAGCTTAATCCTCTTCGACACCAACTGTGCATCAATTTTTTCATCTATCTTTATCACTCCTTCAGGAAGATCCAGCAGCTTGCATATCTGCATCTGCTTTTGGAGAGAAGAAAGGCGAGAGAAAACATGCCATGTCTGCAAACAAAGTCCCTGCCATCTTTGCCTGCTGAAGGGAGGTATGAAGCCTCCTCAGCCCGAAAGGGGTCTCAATGGTCTAGATAGAAGTCGGGTAAAATTGTTCACAAAGTGTTCAAATGTGGAGAGGAATGACAGCACAAAAAAACAGTGTGTCATCACCAGTGCAGGATGGTTCTTCTCACCTCTCTGGACCTCAGGAGCCAAAACCCAGAGACTGGGATTCAGGATGGGAAAGGACGGTGAGAAAGTGAAGGCATGGCTAGATGATCGTTCAGATTCTGCCAGGTCTTACTTTATCAGATACTCAAGATCAGCAGTGTATCATCTGTTCTGAGAGAGTGTGAAAAAATTATGTTATGTGATGCAATATTTTCAGCCATGTGCATTCATTCTTCATGTCTTAAGTTTGAACACTGTTTTATACACTGGAAAATGGTTCTAAATAGCACCAGATTTGGGTTCTGTGTATTTCTGGATAGAACAAGAGAATAAGAATTTTTTGCATTGCTTTACTTTTTTCAGTTATATATATTACTGTTTTAAAATAAGTCTTTTAACTCACCAAAGCAGCATTTATTTGATAAAAAAAATACATGCTTAAACCTCAGTTATACAGGTGACCACCCATGCTAGCTATTTCCAAATTGCTAGTATTGCAATCTAACCTGTTATTATGTCTCTTCTCTTCTTAGACATTGGGTGCATGGCTGTTTAGAAAGAGCCCAAGCTGCCCAAACCCTCATAACTGAGCCTAGGTTGAAAAATTCTTGGCAGATGTAGTGTCCCATCCTATCTGTGGGCACACTCGAGGGCATGCATGTGTACCCTGCCACAATGAAAAGACCACACTTTCCTATCTTCCTATCAGAGGAGGAGTCTTTCCACGGCTATACACAGGCAGAGTGGGACAAGTGCATTATGGGACGCATGGTCAGCACTGAGAGGCCACTGAACTTCAGGAATGCTTGTGAGGTAATAAATGATGGGTGTTCCATGTCTTTACACAGTCAGTTTAGGTCACTGCTGGACTCTGGTCCAGGATTCCCCTTGTCACAGAAACGCTCGAGATCACTCAGCCATCCCAGGACTGACCTTAACTAATTCTTTATCGTCAATCGTCAAGGTGCTTTTAGCTTACCATAATGTGCCAAGTTATTCAGACCTAGATTTAAAGATTTTAACAGTTTAAACACTATAAATCTGGGGTGGCTTCAAAGATAGCCATCTTCAAGAGAGGTGGCTTCAAGAGAGCCATCTTGTTTATGAATTCAGCCCAGAGGAGTAGACAGACTATAACTATTAAATAGTGATGGGGTTATTATTATTATAATATGTATAGTATTGCTTGTTTTTGATGATGTTGTTGCTGAAATGGGGATGGTTATGGAAATGTTGCTATACTATGAAATTGTCAGATTTTACTTTAACAAGGGCCTGTTACATTAAGTATTTCTTATGTGTTTTTGTATTGTATTTGTGCATCTGTGACTGTTCTGTGTTTATCTTGCTGCAAAACCAATTGCCCTATGTGGACAAAGTCTAAAGTCTAAGTCTAGATCTTACTGCACTATTCAGTAATGGAAAATGTGTCAAGAAATAAATATTTATAATAATGTAATTCCAATTATTAAAATAGAAACAAGTGTGTTAGCTGAATGTGTTGTCTGATACTAATAAATAAATAAAACATTATATGAACATATGATAAGTATGTGTCTTTAGCTTTATTGGTCATGAGTATGCGTGGGAACGAGGGCTGAGATTGTGTGTGCTCTGGGACATGTGTGTGGCAGCATGGGAAGGGAAATCATTCCCTGCTCTAAGCTTTGGCAGTGTGACAGCTGACAGAATGTAAGCAGAGAACAGAGAGAGACAGAATGAATAGCAGAGATATTAATCTTTACTTTACCAGTATCTGTCTTTCATAAACATGCCATTTAACTCTTATTTTTAGCCTTCTAGTGTTCCAACCCTGTTACACCTCTGAAATTTCTCACGTTTGCCTGCATACAGCCATGAAACAAAAGATGCTTTCATTGCCTCTGAGATAACATAGTTATGCAATGTTTAAACTAATTTGGTTTACTGACTCCCCAATAATTGATTTTAACTTGTTTTTATGGGATCTGAGATTTCAGATTGAACCGTATGAGAGGGAAGAGGACAGACCCAAGAGTGTAGTATGCCCACCCTGAACAACAAAAAGGAGGCTGGACAGTTTTAGATGATCCTTATATATATATATATGTATACATATATATACATATATATATACATACATATATATATATATATATATATATATATATACATATATATATATATATATATATATATATATATATATATATATATATATATATATATATATATATATATATATATATAATTTTTTTTTCACATGATAATATTCATATTTGTAATATGATATTCTGCTAAATAACCAGTTAATCTTGTTTAGTAATGAACATTAATTCATTGTATTTTGGCATGTTATAGGTGCTGTCATGTCTGTGAACAAAAGCAGGCCAGGCACATGTGCAGGGAGCTTTTTCTCAGAACAAGATGAGAAAGTAAGTATTTATCAATATTAAAGATGTTAAAAATCTTGTCTTTCAATGATCTGAAGTACAGTGGTGTTGAGTCCATATAAAGTTTTCTTCTTTACACAATGCATGACATTTGTGTGAAATATACAATGAATTGTATATGACAAGCCACATATCTTTAATAAATAATCAGTTCGAAATTTTGTCATGTGACCTGAGTCAAAGAAAGAGTCATCTTTTTGTCTCTGTTGTTTGGACTGATCCTGGAAAACTGTGTGAGAGCTAACGCAGCCAGTTGTCACACAGACTTTACATTTATTTATTTAGCCACTTTTTTTCTTGAGTGAGTGCCTTACTCACTTTTATCTAAACTGATTCATCTGTTAAGGATACATAAGATGCTGTTCACAAAGAAAATTACAGTAGAAAATGACTGTATTGGGAAACTGTTGTTATATTACTTTTGACGTGACAGGTACTGTTGGGATTGGCCCAGCTGGTCACATGACTACGCCTCTCTGGATGACAATCTCTGCTGTCATCCTGCCAGTTACAAAAGCACAATTCTTTAGTATTTTCATCTCAGATGACAGCTCCATGGTAGTACAAGAATCCACACTTTATGGTTAATGATTCACTGTTAAAATAAAGGATGCTTTATTTGTTCTTAGCAGCTGAGAAGTTTTGGTTTTGCTCATACGTTTGTCTTTCACTTTCTTTTAATTTCTTGTCGAGGTTAAAAGACTGCGTGAAGCTCATAAAATTATTTTAATTCTGAACTACTAAAACAGCTAAAGTTGATACTGATAAATCTGATAAATCTAAAAAAAACATTTTGTCTTGAAGGGGCCTTTCTCAAAAATGGTCCATATAGAGCATTAAGAAACCAACTGCTCTTTGTTCTACAAGGTATATAAATGTACATTTATAATTTGATCATGATAACAGGTGTTACAAAATAACAGGTCGTTTTTTAAGCCCATAATATTGAAAGTCACATAAGAATAGTGTTCCGTATTGCTCTTTAATACTTTAGCAAAAAAAAAAAACTAAAATAAAAAATAAAAAAACAAAGGTACAACTTTATGCATTCTTATGTATACAATGAGTTTAGCATAGTTAAATGTAAAATTATATTTTTATGACAGCAATGACGTCATCTACATGTATGCTATGCCTGTACAAAACGCGATGGAGACGCTGAACATTGTTAACAAACCTGTAAGTTTATCTGATTTTTTCACTGGTCACTTTGCTATTCATATAAGATTATTATCAATAACACCCTGAGTGTGTGTGTGTGAGTGCTGAAAAAAAAAAAAAAAAGTGGCTAATGGATAGAATGAGGTCATATGTCTACATGGAAATCAATGACATATTTTCATAGTTTTTCTTCCTTTTTATTTATATGTATATGATTACTTTAGAGAAAACCATTACACCATGTGACTAAAAAGTACCTTTTATCTGGGATTTCCCATGTCTGTTTCAGTCACACTTTAGTTTGGGGGTCAGTTCTCTATTAAATAACTATTAACTTGCCTCAGCAAACTCCTTATTTACAGCTTAATTATTTACTAACTTAATAAATGAATAGTAAGGTAGTTGTTAAATTTAGGCATGGAGTCAGGTTAAGGGATCTAGAATATGGTCATGAAGAATAAAGCATGTGCTTTATAAGAACTAAAAAGAGCCAATATGCTAGTAATATGCATGCTAATAAGCAACTAGTTAATATTGAGAACTGGTTTCTAAACCAAAGTGTTACGTGAATTTCTGACATACACAGTTTTTGTGTGTTCTCCAAGGCCCAGACTTCTAAGATCTCTCATATCAGGAGTTTGATCAGCACACATCTGAGAGGCAAACAGGGAAATAACATCAACTCTCAGTCTCATGCTCAGGATTTTGTTGTTGTTGTTTCAGACTCTTTTGCTCATATTATGGTATATTTGCACATATTAAAATACATCACAAACAGTAAGAGGACTATATATTTAACATGGAAAACATTGTTCAGATCATTTGGTTTAGAAAGAATTTGCTGAGAAATTTTTCCGAGACTTTTGATCTTGAAAATCTGTCTCAATCTGTTCTTTTTCTAGTCTCACTGATGCAACTAAAACGATCTCACTTGTTGTTTTCCTCAGTTTAGATACAAATAGTACATCCCATTCTGTGAATCTCCACAGGAATTAATGATATTGGTATGAAAACAGTCTGTTTAGACTTTACACACATTCTTTTTTATGCTTTCTTTGTATAGGAATAGGTGTGTGCCAGCTAGTCAATAATATGGCTCTCACTGAGACAGAAGTTTAAAGTTAAGCTGATGAGCACCTCCTAGAGTACTTTGCGGTTTGTTGTGCTGTGGGATTACAACATTTCAACATGCAGCTGATGGCAGATAGAACCAGAGCCAAGCTGGCTGTGACTAAAGAGGTATGAAATGCCAAGACATTCCTTTTGAAGTCACTGGAAATCACTTCATATTGTAAGAATAATGAGCAAGTGATCTGAATGCTGACTCAACAATCACACAATACCAGGATTGATCTATTCAGGAAAATCTAAAATGTAAACGTTCTACAGATTTTACCAATAAACATACATCATTTTTCTTTTGCTATTCACACTGTTTGTATATGTGTGTGTGTGTGTGTGTTTAAACCTACAGGTCTTATCTTATCAAATCTCTGCTTCACAAGAAGAAATTGATACCTTGAGGTACGGAAACTCTCCTTTTAATACTTCCTTTTCTTTTACAAAGTACTTACAGCCCTTTCGATCTGTACAAGACTGATTCAACTTGGTTGAAATGTTGTGCAAAAGCATTAAGGATGGTAAATGTTGATGTGATAGAGAGAACTTGCAACTTCCTGTGGTTAGAGCCGCTTAGGCCTATTCTTAAGTGTGTTTGTGGTTTTGTCAGTTGCACTTCAATGCAGGACATTGTGTCATTTGAATGTCTTATTAGTTTTCGTATTTCTTCACAAGGAGGCTGTTATCGTGTCAGCAGATGCCCTATGTTTACTGGATTTTAATTTCAGCGATCTTGATATGTCCCATACTGCCATGAGTCAGGCCGTTGTGCGCATGTTCCTGGATCTCAGTTTGCCCCAGGAGTTCAGCATTGCCTACAAGGTTTCTGGTATAATCCTGCTTGGCTCTTCTAACTAACGTCACTAAATCACACCAAAGCTTTGAGTAATACATTTGTGTAAGCTGTGGATCTAGAATTGGTATTTCCTTTTCTTTTTCAGACCCTGTGTCAGTGGGTTTTGGGCATACGGATGTGCTACAGAAGCAATGTAGTCTATCATAAGTGGAGTCACGCATTATGCACTGCCCAGTGCATGTTTGCCACGCTGCAGAGTGCAGACAAAGGAACTAAAGGTCGGAATTATATATGTCTGTTGATAAACAACTTGTCCTAATCTTTAAATCAACAGTTCACACTGGGTTAATAAATTAAAAGGTTTATTCCGAGAAATATGGATTAAGCAAATTATTAGTTAATTAACCCTGACCTGCCAAATCTCTGATATTTCATTGCCCCCACGTTCAGTGTCATTCCAAGCTTAATTAATCTCTCATGTTCTATAATCCAGAGTCATTTTAGCAGTCTGGAGGTTCTTGCTCTCATTATTGCCAGTCTGTGCCATGATCTGGACCACAGAGGAGTAAATTACTCTCACATAGAGAGGTACTACACTACTCTACATACACTACTCCACCCTCCACTGTGCTAAAGAACATCTCTAACTATAGCGATATTATAAAATATAAAGTATACTGTATATATGTAAATTATACAGTTACATTAACCTAACAAGTATTTGAACACATTTAAGCATCTATAAATGCCATTGTTACCATTTACACATTTTAAAGTGTGGCCACTCATTAGTGTTGCATTGGTATGCCACGTAATGATTTCTAATTAAAAACTACTTGAATAACTACTCAAGTATACCTTTTCATATTTAAACACAGTGTAAATTACCTTAATATTCTGTCCTGGTATTACATCTTGATAAAGAAATGCAATATTACAGTCTGTTTTTTTTTATCTCTTTTCCTCCTTCCTCTCTCCGAGTCTTAGAAGTAACCAGCCCGTAGCACAGCTCTGTGGTCACTTGTGACATGTGCCTTATCATTCTAAACAACCCTGTAAGATCCATCTATACATCCATCAATCTATCTGTCTGTTTATCCATACCATCTACACATCGATCAATCCATAACATGCATCCATTTATCCATCTATCAATGACATTCATCCATCCATCTTGTTGTCCAGTCGTCCATACAGCATCGATATCCATCCATCCATGCATAACATCTATCCATCCATATGTCTGTAAAAACCATCTATCTTGTTGTCCAGTCATCTATCCATCCATAACAGCTGTCCATTCATAGCAACATCCATTCACCCACACACCCGTAACATCCATAACATCCATCAAAATCCACCAATCATGTCATCCTGTCATCCATCCATCCATTGTCTCCTTCCTATCTATCTATCTGGCCATCACCCTTCTTCTCTTTCAGGGCAGTCAGAATCTCAGTTCACTCTTATTGAATACAGGGCCCGTGCGCAGATGATCGAGAAGAACATTCTGGCAACAGACTTTGCTATTTTTATGGAGCAAGCTCCAATCCTTTTCCAGTTCAAGCTCTAAACACAGCTGTTCAAAATTTTTTTAAAAACACAACAACCTATATTGTATTCGTGTCTGTATGGTTTTGTTAATCTATAGGAAGTGAACTAAGTTCTTCAAACTCGCTCAGAATAACAGCTGTCTTTGGAAAGATGAAGGACATAGAAAACTGCTGATGTAAAAATATATTTTTGAGGAATATGCACATCATTGCACAATATTCACACATTTATAAAATAAACAACACATTCTCACACAACCCACCAAAAATCTACTTATATATTTTTTTTATAATATCTTCTTCTAATGACAGACACTCTTTATAAACACTCTTTATTTGCTTCCTTTTATCTGATCTCATTATATTTCACTGTAAGCACAGCGTTAGAGCAGGAAACTTTGCCTACATTTTTATTTTATTTTTGCTTATGAGCACTTCCTGTGTCTATATTAACTGATGTACATTTCCTGTGTCTATATTAACTGATGTTCTTCATCTAAAGAGGTCATTGCTAATGACAGCAAGCGGCCTATGTGCAATGACCAAACCATGGCCAGTTCAGAAGTGGTTGAGCTTCTCCCACACACATTTACGTGCATGCATGCAGGTACGCCACAACCACATGTGCATGCAAGCACACACATAGAAAGACACACTTATATACGCACATACACAAATTTCTCTTTCTTTCTCTTTACCTTGACAGATTGCTGAACTTGTAGCAACAGAACTGTATGTGTTAACTTCCTCTACTTGTTTACATTATTACATTTGTACTGGAAGACTCTATATTTAAGAGGGAGGGTGACAAATTATTTTGTAGTATTTTTTCTTTTTACAAAATACTACAGGTGTGTCATTTAATCAGACGTTTGAATCAAAGTTTGAGTTTCTTTCTAACAGGATTCAATGGACTGTGAAAACTCCACACATTTACCCCATATCAGCTGACTATGACTATATCAACGGGATTTGCTCTCCGCTCTATGAGGTGAGGGCCTGCTTGCACACATCCTGTTAGAAATGTGTGTCAGTATGTGTGTTTAGTGAGTAAATGCTGCAATACTGTTCTTTTGTGTTTCAAAAGAAGTATTTAGTTTGTACCTACTGTTTGTCTCTTTTCCCTTCTTTCCCAGGCCCTGGCCAGCATTTGTGAGTCCCGTTCCCCTCTAAAAGAAGGTTGCTGAAGGAACATAAAACAATGGCAACAGCTGGTAGACAGCAAAAAAAGGATAAATATGAAAGAAAAAACAGATGGAGAAGCTAAACTCTTTTTGTTAACCATGCATAGAGTGGACCAAGTATGACTCAAAGTTGTATCTGATATTCAGATTATTACTATGTATGATGAAATAAAATACATTAAGCATTTCACACTCTCAAAGATATGATTTTAACCCTCACTGTCTGGCTGCCTGTCAAGCATATAAAGGCTTGAATATGAAGAATCGAACTAATCAGGGGTGCGTTTCCCAAAACCATAGTTGCTAACCTGTTTGGCAATGGGAAATTGCATTGCAACCAACAAAGTTGCTAACTTAGTTAGGCAAAATGCATATCACAATGGTTAAGGAAAGCTCTACAATAGTCGGGTTCACCTGAGTACGTTTCCGGAATCGGGAGGCGTGGTTCCGGCTGGGAGGGGGCCTCCGATGGTGCTGGTGGAACAGGCGGTGTGAGTGGCGCAGTGGGAGCTCGTAATAGCTGGAACTGTTGGGTGAGCTCGGACACCTGCGTCACTAAAGCCTGAACCGCGCAACCAGTGTCATTAAGAGTCCGATCCTGGGAGTCCCTCCTCCGAACACTGGCGCTGAGGAAAGCTTCGAGGGAGGAGGGTTGATTACTCGCTGCCTCCATGTTGGTCAGATCGTTCTGTGACGCTAACAATGGAGGACAGGAGGCAGATGCAAGTAAAGGTAGTTTATTGACAGGAGTAGTGATGGATGAATGCTGGTGAGTGACGCAGGAACCACGATGGCAGCACAGACAGGTGGGTAGGTGGTTTGAGTGCGTTGGTAGCGATGGCGGTGATGGTAGATCGGTGATCGGCGGTGATAATCCGTGACTGTGAATATCCAATGAAGACTGAAGCAGGACACTGAGCAAAGACAGGAACACAGGAGCACGAACAGACATCGACACGAGGACCTCAAACAACGATCTGACAAACAGGAGACGAAAGACAGGGCGTTAAATAGGCGGTTGGAATGAGATGCACCTGCCGCTGATCAGGCGATCAGTGGCAACACCCACATGAACCAATCAACATGACATAACATGACTACAGCTGGAGACGGTGCATTCACGAACCGTGACAGTACCCCTCCTCCTAAGGACGCCTCCTGGCGTCCCCAGAATCTCTTACCTGTCAATTGTAATCATCGATAAGGGAGTGATCCAGGATGTCCCTAGCAGGTACCCAACTTCTCTCCTCCGGACCGTAACCCTCCCAGTCCACCAAGTACTGAAATCCGCGTCCCCTCCTTCTAGAGTCCAGAATACGATTTACCAAATAGGTGGTCTCCCCATCTACGAGACGCGGCGGGGGAGGGACCGGGGTAGGCGGATTAATGGGAGAATGAAATACGGGCTTGATTTTGGACACATGAAAGGCGGGATGAATTCTCCTGTACGTAGGAGGGAGTTTAAGGCGGACTGCCACCGGACTAATGATCTTGGTGACAGTAAACGGGCCAATAAATTTGGGAGCCAATTTATTAGATACAGACCGGAGAGGAATATTCTTGGTTGAAAGCCACACCTATTGACCCACGACGTATACGGGAGGCCTAGACCGGTGGCAATCGGCCTTGGCCTTGGTGCGCGCCCCCACTTGGAGTAGAGTCTCACGGGCTCTGGTCCAAGTGCGGTGGCACCTCTGGACGAAGGTGTGAGCGGAGGGGACCGCAACTTCGGATTCCATACTAGGAAAAATAGGTGGCTGGTAACCTACACTACACTCAAAAGGAGATAGGCCCGTAGCTGATACTGGTAAGGTATTGTGGGCGTACTCCACCATAGACAATTGTTGGCTCCAGGAGGAAGGATTCTTGGAGACCAAACATCGCAACACCCTTTCCAAATCTTGGTTGGCTCTCTCGGTTTGACCATTGCTCTGGGGGTGAAACCCTGAGGACAGACTTACAGTCGCTCCCAGTAGTCTACAGAATTCTTGCCAAAATTTAGCCACAAATTGGGGTCCCCTGTCGGAAACCACATCTATCGGGAGGCCATGTAAACGAAAGATGTGGTCTACGACGGTCAACGCTGTCTCCTTGGCTGAAGGTAATTTGGGCAAGGGAATAAAGTGGGCCGCCTTCGAGAACCGGTCCACCACGGTTAAAACTACCGTGTTGCCCTGGGAGGGAGGGAGGGCGGTAATAAAATCTAGAGCGATGTGGGACCAGGGTCTCGAAGGAACCGGCAGCGGTTGGAGTAACCCATCAGGGGGCCGATTGGAAGTCTTACCAGTGGCACAAACCGAGCAAGCCAAAACAAAACTGTGAATGTCGCGAGCCATCAGTGGCCACCAGAATCGTTGCTTGACTAAAAATCTAGTACGGTTAACCCCTGGATGGCGAGCTACATTCGAGCAATGTCCCCACTGGATAACGTTGGACCTTAATCCCTCCGGCACAAATAAACGGTTCGGTGGACACCCGGGCGGAGGCGTTACCCCTTCTAAGGCCATTCTGACCTTCGATTCGATCTCCCATGTGAGAGTGGAGACCACTAATGTCTCAGGAAAAATACACTCGGGAGTGGACGGGCGTTCGGAATGGTCAAAAATACGCGACAAAGAATCGGGTTTGATATTCTTGGAACCCGGGCGGTACGAGATAGTAAAGTCAAAACGTCCGAAAAAAAGTGCCCACCGAGCCTGCCTGGAGTTCAACCTCTTGGCGGTGCTAATGTACTCTAAATTCTTGTGGTCAGTCCATACTATAAAAGGAACCCCCGATCCCTCTAACCAGTGTCGCCATTCCTCCAATGCCATCTTAACTGCCAACAATTCTCGGTTACCAATATCGTAATTTCGTTCTGCCGGAGATAAACGATATGAAAAATACGCGCAAGGGTGGACCTTGTCGTCTAAGGGAGAACGTTGAGATAACACCGCTCCTACCCCCACCTCTGATGCGTCGACCTCCACCACGAACTGACGTGTAGGGTCAGGGGTAATAGGGGCTGAAATGAAACGGCTCTTCAGTTTGGCGAACACAGCCTGAGCTGTGTCCGACCACCTGAACGCAGTCTTGGCGGAGGTCAAGGCGGTCAGAGGTGCGGCTAGTTGGCTGAAGTTGCGAATAAAACGCCGGTAGAAGTTAGCGAACCCCAGAAACCTCTGTAGGGCCTGACGGGAATCTGGGATTGGCCATTCTACCACAGCCTTAACCTTCTCGGGATCCATGCGTATTCCCTCAGTCGACACGATATACCCCAAAAATGGAATTGACTGTGCATGAAATTCGCATTTCTCCGCCTTGACAAAAAGCCCATTCTCTAGCAACCTCTGAAGCACTCGTTGGACGTGCTGCACATGTTCCTGGAGAGAAGAGGAAAAAATCAATATGTCGTCCAGGTAGACATAAATGAACTGATCGATCATATCTCGCAGCACGTCGTTGACGAGTGCCTGGAAGACCGCTGGGGAGTTGGAGAGCCCAAAGGGCATAACCAAGTATTCAAAGTGCCCTCTGGGGGTGTTAAAAGCGGTCTTCCATTCATCCCCCTCCCTGATCCGAACCAAATGATACGCATTGCGTAAGTCCAGTTTTGTGAAAATTGACGCTCCCTGCAACCTCTCGAAGGCCGAAGACATCAACGGCAAAGGATAAGTATTCTTTACCGTGATGTTGTTCAGTCCCGGTAATCAATACAAGGTCGCAGAGATCCGTCCTTCTTTCCCACAAAAAAGAACCCCGCCCCCGCAGGAGAAGAGGAAGGGCGGATGAATTTGGAAGCTAGAGAATCAGAAATATATTTCTCCATAGCCTCCCTCTCTGGAACAGAAAGTGAATAGAGTTTGCCCTTAGGCGGAGACTTACCTGATAGTAAATCTATGGCACAGTTGTAAGGACGATGCGGAGGAAGAGAAGCAGCCCGAGACTTACTGAACACTTCCTTCAGATGGAGGTACTCAGCGGGCACGTTAGACAAATCCACCGCCTCCTCCTGCAACACAGACACAGACACAGACACAGACGGACAGGCAGACACTAGACAAGACTCATGACACCTTTTACACCAAGACAAAACGGAGTTAGAGAGCCAGTCAATGCTAGGGTTGTGGAGGAGGAGCCAAGGGTGTCCGAGGACAATGGGTGCCAGGGGAGAGTCAAGGATGTGAAAAGAGATGGTTTCGGAGTGATTGCCAGAGGTGATGAGTGTAATGTCTTCAGTGATGTATGATATGGTGGGAAGTTGCTGACCAGTGAGGGCGTGAACCGTGATGTGGTGCGGAAGAGGTCTGAGGGGGATGTGGAGCTTGTGGGCTAATGTGCTGTCCATGAAGTTACCTTCTGCCCCGGAATCCAGTAGTGCCTGACAGTGATGTGTCTGTGCTGACCACCGCAGCCATACCGGGAGGAGCGTAGAAGATGATGGTGATGATGATGATGATGATGATGATGATGAGGTCTTCTCGGCGGAGATCCCACCCGATAGTAGCCTCATACGTACTACCGGGCCTGGGGTCTCATTTATAAAACTATGCGTAGGATCTTTACTAAAAGTTTACGTGCGCCCAAAAGCCAAAAATGGTGTACGCCAAAAAATATTCCGATTTATAAAACCGTGCGTACGCACACCTGTAAGCAATGTTCCCTTTATAAATCACAGATCACCCGCAGATGTGCGTACGTGAACCAGCCTCATATCCCGCCCTGTACACGCCCATTTTTAACCATAAATAGTCAATGCAAATCACCTCATGATTGCTGATCAGCATGTAAATGAGAGTGGAATCCCATATATACCTGGAAAACTGGCATGCGACCCGCCAATTAATTAATCCAAGAAAGTGAAAACGTGCATTTCTGTTAGCCTAATTTTAATAATGGCGACAGGTGAGAAAAGAGGAAAAAAACGTAATTTCTCAGATACTGAGATTGAAACACTTGTAGGGGAGGTGGAGGCTCGGAAAACTGTGTTATTTGGTGGCCACAGCAGTGGGGTCACTAATAAAAAGAAGCAGTGCGAGTGGCAAAGTATTGCTTCTGCCGTCAATTGTGTCAGTGGGACAGAACGGACAGTTGCAGAATTAAAGAAAAAATGGTCCGACCTGAAGGTATACAAATTTTTTTTTTACCAACATATTACATTTGTGTTTTATTAGGCTATATACCTATATAAATAGCAATATTGATTTTCAAAAAGTTTTATTTACATGTGCTTACAGTACACATTCATTCAAGGTGGAGGCAAAGAGAAAACTGTCCTCCCACCGCCAGAGCGTGGCTGCAACTGGTGGGGGCCCATGTACAGCTGATCTCACATCAGTGGACAGCAAAATCGCGGCTATAATTGGGGAGGTCAGCGTGTGTGGTATTGTGTCGGAAAAGGAGGGAGACACTGACGTGACTGAAACCACAGAGGAGCAAGGTTAAACCGATTTTTAATCATTAACGCTGTACATTTGAGTGTGTGGGGTGATAAATGGATAAATGTTGCCAATTGTTTGTCCTCCAGTCCTTCCGGAGTCTGAAGCTGTAAATGAACAGGAGGTTCAGGGTGAGGGGTTCTCAGATGCAGATGCACAGCGTCCGGCTCAAAGCAGTGCCCCTTCTGCGTCTGGCACGTCCAAAAGTGGTCGGGTACTCACTGACGCAGTCCTGCAGTTACAGCGAGAGACAATAAACGCTGTCAACAGGGTTGCAGATGAGCTACGGCAGATGAGAGAAGTGATGCAAGAAATTGCACAATCATTAAAAGATGCAGTTAAAACATGAACCTTGAGTTTTGTCTTTCTTTACAAACGCCGCATGACATCCTCACGGATTCTTGCACCTCGTTGATATCCCTCTTGTCGGCCAGGGGGCTGTGGCTCGGGGTCGTAATGCTGGGGTAGAGGGAGATCAGGAGGGAGAGGAATACCGTTTCTCAGTGCTATATTGTGCAAAACACCACACGCCCTGACAATCTTGCACACTTTTGCTGGATGGTATAAAAGTCTGCCACCCGAGGCATCCAGAGCACGCCATCTGCATTTCAGGATGCCGATGGCACGCTCCACAACTGCGCGGGCACGAGAGTGGACCTCGTTATAATGAGTTTCCTCTGCGCTCTGCGGGTTTAAAAATGGGGTGAGGAGCCAGCGTCTCAGGGGGTAGCCACTGTCGCCTGCAGGTTATAATTATATTAAAAACAAAATTGTTACAGTTTCTACTTTTTAATATTGTTAAACTCACCAAGAAGCCAGCCATCACGTACTGCGCCTGCATTTAGTCTGTTCCCTACACTGCTATGTGTCAAGATAAAGGAATCATGTGTTGAACCAGGCCAGCGTGCCACAATGTTTGTGAGGGTCATGTTGGAGTCACATATGATTTGCACATTAATAGAATGCACATGCTTTCTATTAACATAAGCAAATTCATTTTCAGATGGTGCCCTTATAGCAACATGAGTGCAGTCAATTGCGCCGATTACATTTGGGAAACCAGACATTGCTGCAAATTGCGTTTTAATTTCGGCCTGTTCTCGCACAGTGTAGGGGAACCTGATGTATCGACTAACCATATTAAGTATACCATTTAAAACGACAGATATTATGGCACTCAGGGACGGCTGTGATATACCAGACCTATAGGGTGAGATGATAGATTCCAATAGAATTATTTCATATACAAAAAGGTCTTAGAGACAAATTTGAGGATTACTTATAGTTTTTTTATATTATTAATTTACCTGTCTGCCAATTCCCGCTGGAAACAGCCGGTTGCCAAGAACCCCAGAGTGGTGAGGACTTGTATTTGGACTGGGATGGCATGGTTCCGGCGTGTTGCCCTCTCTAATACTGGACCCAATTCAGCACATAGATCCAAGAGCACAGCTCTAGGGAATCTAAATCGGCTTATTAGCCAGTCATCATCATGGGCCAGGAAATCATCATGGTCCCTGAAAACTCGTTCTCTCCTTATTCTGCCATTAGCGTAATCCTCCAACAGTGCCAGGAGTGCCATCATGAAGCATTACATACCCGGGTCACCGGAGAATTTATATGTTTCTAGCAAATAGACTGATCGTTAACACCTTGACAAAATCACTTAATTAATTTGTGGGCGAAAATTTAAGACGAAAATGTTATAGTGAACACATGCTTCTTGACGGTTTTGTAATGAACACCGTAATAGTTAGGACCGATGATGAGTAGCGATTGTGCTTCATGACTGTATTTGCAGACTTTGACATTTTAGGATATAGGCTATGTACATTAAGGAAAATATTTCCTTTTTACACTGTGTTCTGCAGTTCTCTAATAAAAGGGTATTTCATGCTATTCTGTAGGCTATCACATGTATCGCGCCATGTCCTCCTGTGCTCCCGTTGTGGACAATGTGACTGTAAGGCAGCGCTGATTATTATTTTATTTTACTTTTAATACATTTTGAATTACGTTTGGATTTTACTAGATGTATATAGCCTAAAACAATCGGCACAAATAACACTGTTGGATTTAATCTTCATGATAATGTGGATATAACGTATGAAATGGAGTGAAAATTAAATGTCATTCATTCTTATAATCGTTCTTCTCACATTTATTTTCTACAATCTAACTTCAGTTCACGACCTCACCATCGGTGTCGCCAATTCCCTTTGTCTCCAGAATGTGCGTACGCACGGCTCAAAGTTTGCTTAAAGGTGCGCACATTCTCCCGTCAAGTTTGTTTTTTATAGATCACAACCTTTGCGTGGGAACTGGCGTACGTACGTTTCCAGCCCCGTTTTGTGCGTACGCACGCTTTATAAATGAGGCCCCTGGCCTTTTACCGGACAGGCGTGGGCTTGATGTCCGGCTCCCCCGCAGTAAAGGCAAAGGCCCAGGGACCTCCGCCTCTCCTTCTCCTCCCGGGAAAGCCGAGCTCGCCCTACCTGCATGGGCTCATGATCGTAGACGGGGCTGGCCACGTCCCCGCCGCTGAACCGCACATCTGCCGGTCCCCTGGATGGGGTGTTGAGTAGCCCCCTCCTCTCCATCCGTGCCAGACGTGCGTCGACCCGAAGGGCCAGCTCAATGAGTCCATCGAACGACGGGGGAAGGTCCAGGGCGTAGATCTCCCCCTGGACGCGGTCAGCCAGCCCATGCAGGAACATGTCCCACTGCGCCTCCTCGTTCCAATGGTACTCCGCCGCCAGGGTCCGGAACTCGATGGAGTAGTCCGAGACGGATCTCTCGTGCTGGCGTAACTCCGCCAGCCTCCTGGCTGCCTCCCGTCCTGCGGCGGCCCGATCAAAGACCCGTCTCATCTCGGCGGAGAGCGCCTGGAACGAGGCGCAGCATGGGTCCTGGTTCTCCCACACCGCTGTTCCCCACAATGCCGCCCTCCCAGAGAGCAGGGTCAGGACGAAGGCCACCTTGGCCCTCTCACTGGCGAACGTTCTAGGCTGGAGGGCAAAATGCATATCACAACGGTTAAGGAAAGCTCTACAATAGTCGGGTTCACCTGAGTACGTTTCCGGAATCGGGAGGCGTGGTTCCGGCTGGGAGGGGGCCTCCGATGGTGCTGGTGGAACAGGCGGTGTGAGTGGCGCAGTGGGAGCTCGTAATAGCTGGAACTGTTGGGTGAGCTCGGACACCTGCGTCACTAAAGCCTGAACCGCGCGACCAGTGTCGTTAAGAGTCCGCTCCTGGGAGTCCATCCTACGAACACTGGCGCTGAGGAAAGCTTCGAGGGAGGAGGGTTGATTACTCGCTGCCTCCATGTTGGTCAGATCGTTCTGTGACGCTAACAATGGAGGACAGGAGGCAGATGCAAGTAAAGGTAGTTTATTGACAGGAGTAGTGATGGATGAATGCTGGTGAGTGACGCAGGAACCACGATGGCAGCACAGACAGGTGGGTAGGTGGTTTGAGTGCGTTGGTAGCGATGGCGGTGATGGTAGATCGGTGATCGGCGGTGATAATCCGTGAATGACTGTGAATATCTAATGAAGACTGAAGCAGGACACTGAGCAAAGACAGGAACACAGGAGCACGAACAGACATCGACACGAGGACCTCAAACAACGATCTGACAAACAGGAGACGAAAGACAGGGCGTTAAATAGGCGGTTGGAATGAGATGCACCTGCCGCTGATCAGGCGATCAGTGGCAACACCCACATGAACCAATCAACATGACATAACATGACTACAGCTGGAGACGGTGCATTCACGAACCGTGACAATACTAGCCATCCTTGATTTTTTTTAAATGAGCCCCAGACTTTATGTTGGAAATATCGCAAGCTACACAAGACTAGGTTCTGTTTGGCTTTGTCACACCTGTGAATCACTACTAAATAATTTTATAATTAATTAATTTTGTGACTCTTCTGTTAAAGTGGTCATAAACTGAGAGATTGAAATTCCTTTGATCTTTTGACATATATGATGTCATTGTTCTATAAAAACATCCTGTAAGTTTCAGAACTTGAAGGTTTTTCGTTAGTCTCTCGTTAGTCTACAATCAACTACATCTATTCAAATCCTGATAGCACATCACGGAGATGTCTATTTGTCTTCTGCATTTACATCTGCAAGACATATTTTTTAGAGTGTTTGCTCATCTACAATACGTCTATAGGACGTTTCCTGTCAGATGTCAAATAGACATTTAGAAGATGTCTTTAAAGGGGTCATATGATGGGATTAAAATTTTTCCTTTCTCTTTGGAGGGTTACAAGCTCTTGGTGCATAAAGAAGATCTAAAAGCAAAGACTAAAGTCTTAAATCCAAAGAAATATTCTTTATAAAAGTTAACAGTCAACCACACCCCTAAAACTGCTCGTTCTAACACCCCCCAACATGTCTACATCACTGTGTGGGAAGATTAGCATGACGCCGCCCAGATGATCACGCAAAGAAAGAAGGCGGATAACCAGATCGGCTTTCAATGTGGATGAAGCGCAGTCCAGCCCGGGTTCGTCACATGTGGTTTTCTGCAAGCCCATCGGACACTCCTTCATAGAATGCACCGGCTGCACCTTCTCAAGCCCACCTCCGCTCACTCAAGGCCACGGAGTGTGACGCTGTTTCATTGAGAAAGCCAAACTACTTTATTTGGTCTTCCAAAAGAGGACACGACTAGAAATCCTGTTTATAACACATTTATAAAGAATTTTATGTTTATGTCTTGTCGCTTGTTGGCTGGACAGGGCATCATAATATGTTAAGGAGCATAACATTTCCGTCACAAGCTTGAGGTATTCGGCCAATCATTTAAGATGTTTATGATTTAGAATGTATGTAAAACTAGCATCTTAAAGATGTTTATCATAAGAAGTTTGTACACAACAGATGCTTTCCAGATGAAGCAAATGAATGTGTGCAATCTGGGATATAATGTTCCGAAGAGGGGGGGGGGGGGGGGGGAGGTCAAAACAGCACAGAAAATAGCCTATTACTTCTAAACTATGATGTTTTTGATGTAAAAATATTGATAACATTATAAGAGGATCTCAGAGAACAGTAAATAATAAAAAAAGGCAATTCATTACCACTGTAATTTGTTGTTTTAGACAAGAAAGCACAATTTTTATTTCATTTTATTATTTAACGTTCATGTCCATTCCTCTTAAAGTTATTAATTTTTAATTAAGTTCAAACTGTAAAGATAGAAACACTGATAATGGAAACATTTCTAATAACAAAAATATGTTGTTTTTTTTTCAAACATGACAATGTCTGTTATGTTTTTTAGAGCAAACTAATATTGTTGTCTTGATTTATTGCTTCCACGTTGTTTATTACAGTTTAATTTATTAGGCAAAAATTACAGCCATGAATATTTCCTGTAATATGCTGAAATGCTTGTAATCAGCCAACGTGCAATGAAATTAGCAGCAGTTAATGGGGGTGTGCCTGATGGTGCAACAGAATGGTGTTTTCCCTTGATGTGGTAACAAGACTTCATGACACGTGGCTACACGTGCAGTCTTATGCAGATACAAGTTTGCCAGATGTATCTTTCAGACCTACTGAGTGCAGGGCAATGACTGACAGTTGAACAAGCTGACTGAACACAGATAAAACCTACTTTCACATTTATAGAACCTTTAAATCCACTTCATCATTACCAGGGTACTTTAACTGAGTTCTAAACATAACTGCATTTGTAATCATTTTCACATTATGGAATTAATTTTATTATTGTAACATGTAACTATTTAAAACACATGACGGAATATAATCTCAAAAAAAAAAAAAAAACGGCAATTCCGAGAGTGTCCTCGCACTGCGATGCTCTGGCCCTAAATAGTCTTTTATAAAGTGAAAGACACAAATTGTATATGGAACCCATTATGTAGAGTTTTCTTCCTTTAAGGGCCCAAGATTCAGACTAAACCCCCAGAGTTGAACCTTATTTGGTAAAAAGAAGTGAAGTGATATTCAGGCCTGATATTTCATTGTCATATTTATAAATAACTGGGGGTTTTGGAGCCAACATAACAGCATTGGCCATGCAGTGCTAAAAAAATGAATCATGAGGTTTTGCGGAAGTGGTTGAAAAATAGTTTGTAGTTTCATTATTCTTATTATATATATATGTGTGTGTGTGTGTGTGTGTGTGTGTATTGCAAAAAAAGATAAATATGTTAAAAAGACACAGATATGCTTAAAGTTTGTATAAAAAAATGTTTATTTAAAAAAAGATATGATAAATAAATACATAAATATAAATATAATACATATTTGGACAACACGCAATATTAAGCAAACAAAACCAAACAGTCAGACTGTGGCCATCGCTACAGGTGTAGCAGCATCATACATTTCATCAGGCTCATCTTCACAGACGATCCAAACATTCATGGTGCTTTGCTGCAAAACAACAAAAAAAGGCATTTATTTAATAACATTGTTATTTCCTTGACAAATGTGATGAGACCTGATAGTTTGTTCTTATTAATCTGTTGTACTTTTTCAGCATTGGACATTGCACACATAGTAAGGATTTAGTGACACTTACTTGGCAATGATCTTCTCAATGACCTTCTTAACCCAGGGTGCTTTTGGGTCCAGACAGATCTCTTTTCCGGATCCCTTCAGGGTGGCTCTGTGTTAGAAATACAGAGAAAAACCAGTAAGAATCCAGTTTGATACTATTATATTAATCTGAATTATTATGGATTTCTTCTAAGCATGCAATCTGCAAGGGTTAAAGCATTATTAGTGTGAAAACTCACATGATCTCTGTGTCTTTACAGTGTGGGCTTGGAGGGAAGAGCTCCACACTTTCTATGAGTTTCCCAATGCGTCTACTCTCTGTTTCAATGCAGCGACAGCGTGGATCTACTCCCAGACCTCTAAGACTCATTCCTGAAAGCAAAATAATATGTTAATTATTCATCACATACATGCAAAACGTAAAAGTGCATTTGTACTAACTATGGCTACTGATTAACCTGTAAAATTACTGCAATTCACTTACCTTCACCAATGGTCAGGAATCCCAGAAAAACAATAACAGAGACTAAAAAGATTTTGCAGTGCATTCTGCCAAGAACTAACAAAAAGTTAAAGTAAGTCTGTAGTTTGGATGCTAGATATCTGAGGCGCTCAGATCTGTTGTTGAGTTCTGTCCACATTGAGAACTTGCGTCTCTTTTAAAGCCCAGAGTCAAAGGAAATTGCACAATATACTCAACTGGGAAAGTTTGTGCTGATGTCACAGGTCTGTAAGCCTGTTATTCATATGATTACGAAAGTCACGATGAGCTAAGGAATTTTAAAAGTTGTCTGATGTTGTTGTTTTTTTTGCAAGACATTACAATGAATGTTGATTAAGCAGGTGAAAGTCACACTCACTCGCAAAAACTTGGAAAAAATGGAAAGGTTCCGAGGAAAATTAAAGAGAATGAAATTAACATATAATTTGGATTTATTAATTCATTATTTACTGAATTTGTAAAAGTTAATTTATTTTTATGAATGTATATTTATTTATTTAGCTAATTACTTGTAAATGTTAATTTACTTTCAATGTTTATATATGTATATATTTCTACAACTTTTGAGTAGGGATAAAAAATGAAGCAGTATCTATCGTTTTATTTACCCGGTGCATTTGAATGAGCCGTCTGATTGAACTGTTAGATTTTGCTGTATTTGGCCCAGCAGTAGTTTGGGTGGCTCGCCAATGTACTAGTTCCCTTTCAAAAGCTACTCTCGATGCTGCGCTCAATAGCGCTAATGAGAACATTCTTTGTTCGACCGGTTGTGAAGCACGTGTGTCAAACACGCCAAGAATTGGCTTACATAACCTCGGCAGGTGACGTCACTGATAACGTGCACCTGCAGGTTATAAATAGACGTGAAACGGAAACATCCTCAGGTTTTCTTTGTCTTCAGAGACCGCATTGTGTGTGTGTGTGTCACGCTGATGAAAGTATTAGTTTAAAAGAAAGTATTTTGAGAGTTATAAAAAGAAAAAAGGGAGAAAGAAAGATTCTTGCTGATTCCATATGAGATGTGTGCCTCGCTCTCCATGGCCGATCTCTGAAGAGAAATCGCATGTTTATTGTTTAAAAAAAAAAAAAAGGCTGCTTTTGCGTTCTAGAGTGGCAGTTGTAAGCACCGCGGTTCACTTCCTATCCGCACTATGCTCTTTGCTCTCACGAGGAACGAGCTGCTTCCCACTCATTAAGATCGCGCTCCGATCTGGAGGATCAGACGGTTCTCGCGCCCACCTCCGAAGCGTGCCCAAGCACTTCTTCGGATTGGGCAGAGGCTGCTGTAGCTCTAGCTTCTGTTGAAATGGACATTGAGAGTGCTCTCTCCTAGCGCTCCTCTCGCAATTATAAGGACATGAGGAGTTACTAGGTAGTGACTCGTGCAGTGACCAGATTAAAGCCTTAAAATTAGATTTTGTATATTATGATTTCAAAGGTGAGAGAGACGCTAGCTGCTATCTCTCCCCTATTGGAGCAACATCATTTAAATAAAAATATAAATAAATGATGATGAAAATGGTGATGATTATGATGATGAAAAATATATATATAAAATATATATATATATGAAAGGACAGCAATTGTTTCCTGCCAAGCCACGTACTGCAGCAGCATCTGCACTTGGATGGAACACATTTCATGCTGTGGGTCAGACTAGTACTGCCCTGCACACCATAGGTTCTGCAGGCGTATCAGGCTGATTAAAATAAATAAAGAAATAAGTCTGAGTGCCAGGAGGAGACCTTTAATATGTTTCTCACTCATTGTGCTCAAGTGTCGGGGCTGTCAAGAAATAAATAAATAAACAGTCCCGACTCGATCCAGCTCCTCTGGGGTAGGAGGTTCACAGAGAGTGTGGCGAGTTGTGCTCCCCCTCATAAGACTGGGGAGCAGCTTGTAGCACTTGGCAGCCGCAGATGGAGCTGGACTAAAGTACAGTCATTACGACCAAAGCAAGGGCCTTAAGCTGTGCCCAGGACAAAGGGTGTGTCCCCTCAGGGAGGGCCCTGGAAAATTCTATCAGAAGTATAAGGCTCCTCCCTGGCACCCTTAGGGGATCACTGAACAACCTCCGCCACCACCGGTGTTTCGGGGGGCAGTGGCCTCCAGTAAAATGATACACGCTCTGTTGCTTCCTGCCACGTTTCAGGACACCCCCCCCCCCCAACAAACAAAGTGTCACAATTAAGTGCTCTTTTTGGAGAAGCTGGCAGCGTGGAAGCTACTGCCAAATATCTCCCCATGAGTCAAAAGAACTGGAGTGAAGGGCTACGAGATTCAGTTTGCACATCGTCTTCTGCGTTTCAACAGCGTGGTCTCCACCTCTGTGAAACCGGCACTTGCATATCTGTTGACACAGGAATCACAGACTCTGCTGGTCAAAGGGGCCATAGAATGTGTTCCCCTGCCAGACAGAGAGTCAGGCTACTACAGTCTGTATTTCTTGATTCCCAAGAAAGACGGGGGGCTGCGTCCAATCATAGATCTATGGACGTGTATTTTCATTTTGAAATATTGCCACAACTTAGGAGGTTCCTGAGGTTCGCTTTCGGGGGCAAAGCTTACCAGTCTCAGGTTCTTCCATTCGGCCTAGCTTTGTTATCCCGCACTTATACGAAATTCATGGATGCAGCTCTGGCTCCTCTACGACTCCAGGGCATCCACATTTAAAATGTATATAAACGACTGGCTGAATCTGACCCAGTCTCAAGGGCTTGCGCTTCGACATCAGCATGTCGTCCTAGCTCATCTCGAATCTCTGGGGTTGAGACTCAACGGCAAGAAAAGCGTTCTCTCTCCGGCTCAGAGGACAACGTATTTGGGTGTGGTATGGGATTTGATCATAATGCAGGCACAGCTGTCTCCTGCATGCATCAAATCCATTCTAAACACCCTAAAGAACATCAAGCTAGGCCAGAAAGTCACTGTTCATCACTTTCAGAAGGTTTTAGGTCTCATGGCAGCTGCATCCACGGTAATACCTTTGGGCCTCCTGCACATGAGACCGTTTCAGTTGTGGCTCAGAGCCAGGGGATTTCATCCAAGGGCCAATCCCCAGTGGCAATTAAGGGTTACGCGCCAGGGGCTT
Organism: Carassius carassius; assembly: GCF_963082965.1. Taxonomy (NCBI): domain Eukaryota; kingdom Metazoa; phylum Chordata; class Actinopteri; order Cypriniformes; family Cyprinidae; genus Carassius; species Carassius carassius. The sequence goes on from NC_081760.1 coordinate 5,627,204, forward strand.
CGTACCCTATCTATGTGGTTCAGACCCCGGTCTCTGACTTTGGGTCCCACTCTAGGTCCGTGTTGTCATCGCAAGATGATAATGACAGACGCTTCCCTCATGGGCTGGGGAGCGGCCTTAGTTGGCTGTCCAGCCCAAGGGATCTGGAGAGGTCATCTTCTCGAATTGGCACATCAATTGCCTCGAAATGAAGACTGTATTTCTGGCCCTGAAATACTTCCTCCAGCAGTTGAGAGGCTACCATGTCCTAGTGCGGGTGGACAACACATCTGTAGGCTCTTAAATGAATCGCCAGAGCAGACTGCAGTCGCGCCGCTCGAATGAGTTAGCGCACCAGGTTCTGCTTTGGGCACAGGACAAGTTCGTGTCCCTCAGGGCGATTTACATTCCTGGGCATATGAATGTGGGAGTAGACTTGCTGTCCAGACAAGCTGTGAAACACGGGAAATGGAAACTCCACCCCTAAGTAGTCAAATCTGGGAAAGATTCAAGTAGCAGAAGTGGACCTCTGTGCTTCACAGGAGATGGCACAATGTCCCCTCTACATCTCTTTGACTCATCCAGCTCCCCTGGGTCTGGACGCTATGGCCCATGCGTGGCCAAGACTGCGTCTTTACGCCTTTTCTCCGATTGCTCTGCTCCCGGGAGTCCTGGCCAAGGTCCGTCGACAGGGGTCTCGCCTCTTACTGATAGCGTCCCGTTGGCCGACCGGAGTTTGGTTCCCAGATCTAATATCCCTCCTCGATGGCTCGCCTTGGGCGATTCCAGTCAGGAGAGATCTTCTCTCTCAGGCACAGGGGACAGTATTTCATCCCCGGCCTGAGCTCTGGAACCTTCACGTCTGGCCCCTGAGGGGACCAACCACAGATGCTGGCCTTCCAGCCACAGTAATAGATACTATTCTAAGTGCTAGGACTCCCTCCACTAAAAGAACTTATGCCCTCATATGGAGTGTTTTTGAGGGCTGGTGCATGACACACCATGCAGACCCAGCTCACTGCCAAATTGTTTCAGTACTGGAATTTCTGCAAGAGAAATTGTCCTCAGGCACAGGCTCTAGTACTCCCAGAACCTATGTGGCCGCTATTTCGGCTTGCCACATTCTGATTGATGGGGTTTCTGTTGGAAAGCACCCTCTAGTCGCCCACTTCATTCGTGGGGCTAAGCGGTTGAGGCCACCCACTAGAGCTACGGTCCCTTCATGGGATTTAGCCATAGTGCTCGAAGGGTTGGCTGGCCCCCCATTCGAACCATTAGAATCAGCGCCTGCCAGGCTTCTGACTCTAAAGATTGTTTTTCTTATGGGCGTTACATCTCTAAGGAGAATTCGGGATTTACAGGCTTTGTCAGTCCTGCCATCCTGTTCCGATTTTGCCCCTAGGTGAGTCAAAGCTATTTTGCATCCTCACCCTAACTATCTTCCAAAAGTTCCTTTCTCGACCATACATCCGGTCATTCTCGAAGCTTTCTGTCCTCCGCCATTCACGACACCGGACCAGCAAAGACTTCACTTACTGTGTCCAGTACGTGCTCTTCAGACTTACGTCCACCGTACTAGCCAGTGGCATAAGTCAGAGCAACGTTTCATATGCCATGGGGGCCGCAACCGGGGGGGGGGGGGCTGCCTCCAGGCAAACAGTTTCACATTGGGTGAGGGATGTTCCTGCTCAAGTGTGTGATGCGGCAGGTTGGTCCTCTCCGCACACATTTGTCAGGTTCTATAGTTTGGATGTCCATCCTACTAATTTCCAAAGTCTTCTGTCCTCCGCCATTTACAACACCGGAGCAGAAGAGACTTCACTTACTGTGTCCAGTATGTGCTCTTCAGATTTACTTCCACCGCACTAGCCAGTGGCGTAAGTCAGAGCAGCTTTTCATATGCCGTGGGGGCCGCAGTCAGGGGTGCGGCTGCCACCAGGCAAACAGTTTCACATTGGGTGAGGGTTGCTATTGCCCTAGCCTACGAGGCGCGTGGTCAAACTTCGCCTCTAGGAGTTAGTGCCCATTCAACCAGTTGGGTTGCATCTTCAATGGCTTGAGCAAGAGGTGCGCCCTTGCAGCAAGTGTGTGATGCGGCAGGTTGGTCCTTTCCGCAGACATTTGTCAGATTCTATAGTTTGGATGTCGATTCTACTCCGGGCTCCCATGCCCTTGAGTCCACATCCCAGAGTCATGTCTGAGACCTCTTCGATGTTTGTGCACACATACTACACAGCCTTGGGGGTCCAGACACTTACAGTGTGGCGGCGTTGGTATTCTCGTTCCCATTAGCGCTATTGAGCGCAGCATTGAGAGTAGCTTTTGAAAGGGAACGTCTCGGGTTACTTGACTGTAACCCTGTTCCCTGAAAAAGCGGGAACGAGATGCTGCGCCTCAATGCCACACTGTCGACGTGTCCGGACGTCTCTTCAGACAAAGGGGTAACCTGAGGATGTTTCCGTTTCACGTCTATTTATAACCTGCAGGTGCACGTTATCAGTGACGTCACCTGCCGAGGTTATGTAAGCCAATTCTTGGCATGTTTGACACACGTGCTTCACAACCGGTCGAACAAAGAATGTTCTCATTAGCGCTATTGAGCGCAGCATCTCGTTCCCGCTTTTTCAGGGAACAGGGTTACAGTCAAGTAACCCGAGACGATTTATCTAATACATAAAATAAGTAAGCTTGACCAAAGTTCTTGTGGGAAGAAGAATTTAATGAAGGTAGCAGTGTAGCAGTTCTTTAGCAGTGATGTTAAAGGGTTAGTTCACCCAGATAGCAAATTTATGTAATTAATAACTTACCCTGATGTTGTTTCAAACCCGTAAGACCTCCGTTTATCTTTGGAACACAGTTTAAGATATTTTAGATTTAGTCAGAGAGCTTTCTGTCCCTCCATTGAAACTGTGTGTATGGTATACTGTCCATGTCCAGAAAGGTAAGAAAAACATCATCAAAGTAGTCCATGTGACATCAGAGGGTCGGTTAGAATTTTTTGAAGCATCGAAAATACATTTTGGTCCAAAAATAGCAAAAACGACGACTTTATTCAGCATTGTCTTCTTTTCCGTGTCTGTTGTGAGAGAGAGTTCAAAACAAAGCAGCTGGATATCCGGTTTGCTAACGAATCATTCAGTTCACCAAATCGAACTGAATCGTTTTAAACGGTTCGCATCTCTAATACGCATTAATCCACAAATGACTTAAGCTGTTAACTTTTTTTTAATGTGGCTGACACTCCCTCTGAGGTCAAACAAACCAATATCCCGGAGTAATGCATGCACTCAAACAGTACTCTGACTGAACTGCTGTGAAGAGAGAACTGAAGATGAACACCGAGCCGAGCCAGATAGCGAACAATAGACTGACTCGTTTACGAGTGAAGAACCGGTTGCATCGGTTTTCGGATCACCAGTAGTTCTTTCGGACAGTTCGATTCAATAAACCGATTGAAGAAAAGGTTCACCGGTTCTTTTGCGCTCGGCGTGTAATGGCGTCAATTGCGATGATTGCCCTTGATTCAAGCCTTCGGTTTACCCGCGCTCATAACACTAGCACAGAATCAGTTCAGAATCAATCACCAAAAGAATCAGTTCAGTTCAGACGCCCTGTGTGTCGGTCTGCTTCACACTGAATCACACATGCGCAGTATCATCAGCTCCTCGGTTCACGAATCGGATGCGTCTGACAGAAACGGTTCTTGACTCATGAATGAGTCAATGTTTTGTTCGTTATCTGGCTCGGCTCGGTGTTCATCTTCAGTTCTCTCTTCACAGCAGTTCAGTCAGTGTACTGTTTGAGTACATGAATTACTCCGGGATATTGGTTTGTTTGAACTCAGAGGGAGTGTCAGCCACATTAAAAAAGTTAACAGCTTAAGTCATTTGTGGATTAATGCGTATTAGAGATGCGAATCGTTTAAAACGATTCAGTTCGATTTGGTGAACTGAATGATTCGTTCGAGAACCGGATATCCAGCTGCTTTGATTTGAACTCTCTCTCACAACAGACACGGAAGAGAAGACAATGCTGAATAAAGTCGTCGTTTTTGCTATTTTTGGACCAAAATGTATTTTTGATGCTTCAAAAAATTCTAACTGACCCTCTGATGTCACATGGACTACTTTGATGATGTTTTTCTTACCTTTCTGGACATGGACAGTAGACCGTACACACAGCTTCAATGGAGGGACTGAGAACTCTCGGACTAAATCTAAAATATCTTAAACTGTGTTCCGAAGATAAACGGAGGTCTTACGGGTTTGAAACAACATGAGGGTAAGTTATTAATTACATAAATTTGCTATCTGGGTGAACTAACCCTTTAATCTTAACCAAAGTACTGTCTGTAAGACCAGACTTTTATACCTGGTAACAAATGTGGTACAAATGCTGACCTAATGGACTAATTACATAGGCCATTTGGGCCACACTTTTGTATACAGTTTGAGTTGATATCATCTGAGACACAGTCAAATTTAAATGCATCTGATTAAAGATATACGTAATCTTTCAGATGAATCTGACTGTCCAGAGGAAGTGGGTGTGCAGGCCAGCACGCTTCATTAGTTTGCACAATATTGTTTTCATATACAAAAAACAGATGTGTCTTTTTGTCACGTTACACTGCTACTTACTGGGAAAAGTAGCTTATTACTGGAAAGCTACTGTTAAATAAAAAGCTGCACTCCTGAAACTGAAACTGCAACTGAGTTCATTTTGTGATTGATTATTGTAAATGACTGCATTTTTTGAACAATCCTTGATTGCTGATTATAAAATGTTACAGTATGAGCAACAAAAATGGTCTCATTGCCAAACCCCCCCCCCCCCAGAATGCATGCATACTAAACACCAGCTGTGCTGCTTAAGTACAGTATTATCTATACATGAATTCATTTACATGTTTTTTTCGAACTTCACCAGAACTCCCATCTCATCCGAAGAAGTATTTGTTTTCAATTCAATAAGCAGTGCAGGATAACAGATGTGGGGGATAAAAAAAAGAAAAAATTACAGACTGCTGCCAAACCACAAATGTCTCTTTCTTGAGAAAGAGTTTTTCCAGTGATGCAAAATTTCACAGAAAAATAAACTACAGCTTGGCTTTAAGATATGTTTGCTTGGCAGACTGTTTACAGTTATCTGAAACAGATCATCTCAAATAATCTGCATCACTTCATGGGGATGAATTGTCCCATTGAAAACCTGACTATGTTAGGGATGCATAACATAGTAAGGCAATGTAAAGAGGTTAATTATTGCTTTTGCAAATACACAATGATTATTTGCAAAGTGATAGTCAGATAATTTGCTAAGAATAAGTATTAATAATAAATAATAATAATTAAAAAATATCCTTGTCCTAAAAATTCAGATTAGGTTATAAATCAAACTTCTTATACAGTAGTTTGACATCCCTTCATGTACACCTCCAGTGTTGCTTATACCATTTGCAGATTGCATTTACCAGAATATCCCTCATTTAAGACCATGCTGAAAAAAAACCACCTTCAGTTATTTATCACAGCTAATACCACAGAAAACTGGATTGTTTCCACCTTTCAGGAAGAGTACAATCTTGATGGCTTAATGGTTTTCTATGGTTCTGTAATTAGTCTTATTTATCTCTCTTTTTCAAACGGTCAGGTGTGCCATGACCGCCAGACACGAAACTATACAAATAACTGCTAACAGATGCCGTCTTGTATTGTGACTCAGTCATTCTTATCTGATATAGAATGAGCTGCAAGGTCTTTTCCCACAATCAAGGCATTTATTCTACCCAGACACAAATAATAATAAATGGGTTACATACAGGATCAAATTTACAAGATTATTTTAATGTTCAAATAAGTTTACAGTGTATACATATAGATCTTTCAGTTACTTTCAGTTTTATTATGTCTTAAAAAATAGTTGTAAGATTGGTTTTTTGATGGGGCTATAGTGCCCACAATCCAGTGTATGTGGAGCTTGGGCCCAGACAGATAAGACTTATGGCCAGTGTCATGATCCACCAATGATGTCAGTGTGAGCAGCTGGCATCCCGGGACCTCACCGCCCAGAGGTCTTCCATCCGTCAGCTGTAATGTCCATGAGGGCAGTTGCCGTCTTGTGTGAATTGGCTGCACACTGCTGTCCAGTCCATGAGTCTGCTCCGACCATAAATCATCTCCAGAGCCTACTTCAGTCCATGAATATGCTCCAGAGCCCACTCAAGACCCAGAGCTCAGTCCTGTGATGGTGTCAACCTGTAAGTTTCCTGCCTGTCCTGTTTTGACCATAGTGGTCACACCGAAGGAGGCCATCCCTGAACTCTCTGCCTGTCCTGCCATAGCCAAGGAGGTCGACCTTAAACCCCTTGCCTGTCCTGTCACGATCATGCAGGCTGTCTCTGAACACTCTGCCTGTCATGTCATAGCCATAAAGGCCACTCACAAACTCTCTGCCTGTCCTGCCACAGCCAAGGAGGTCGACCCTGAACCCCTTGCCTGTCCTGTCACCTTCATGGAGGCTGTCTCTGAACACTCTGCCTGTCATGTCATAGCCATAAAGGCCACCCACAAACTCTCTGTCTGTCATGCTACTGCCACTGAGAGGGTTCAAGGTTACTTTGCCTGTTCTGTCACGGCCAGGTGGTCTGTCCGTGTCTCTGCTCTGCCATGGCTTCCTGACCTGTGGTGGTCTATTGCTCTGCAGACTTCACCTTGGTCCCCTGCTCTCTTCTGGTAAACTGCTCCACCGGTTCCACCCTGGTGGTCATCTGCTCCATTGTGGGGATCCTCTGTCCCACCTGCTACACCCTGGTGGTCTTTGGCTTTACCCTGGCTTCCTGCTCTGCTGGCTCCAACATGGTCTCCGCTACTGCTCCATGGACCAGGTCCTCCACTACTCCATGGTCCAGGCCCACCTCTTCTCCACAGTCCATGGTTCTGTCATTGCTCCACAGTCCAGGCCAAACTCTGCTCCATGGCCCATGGTCTTGCCCACTGTTCCCCAGCCCATGGTTTCCATCATTGCTCCATGGTCTAGGTCAGCAACTGCTCCACAGTCCATGCCATGATCCAGGTCCTGTTCTCCTTCATGGGTTTGGCCCCCATCCATGTCCTGTTCCACCTCCGCACCACCTGGACTTTTTGAGATTTTTGGGGGGTTAGGTTGGGTGTCATGTTTGGGCATCTGGAGCTACCCAATAGGGGGGATATGTCATGGTTGGTTCATGGTTTATATTCATGTTTTCATGTCTTTTGTCTTTTTCATAGCTATGGTTCATCATGTGTTTCCCTTGCCGTTATGTAATCCTGCTATTGGTTGACTTGTTAATATGTCTTGTTCTTATTGGTTGATTTGGTCATGTGGTTCTTAGTCCTTTTTTGTGATTGGGTCATTGTCTTGATTGTTCACAGGTGTTCCTTGTTTAGTCATTTAGTTTTGTGCATAAATAGCCCTCATGTTGCCATTTTGTTTTTTATTAGCACAGTTACCTGTGACTACTGTTGGGGAGTCATGTCCATGTCCTTGTTTTGTATATATATATATATATATATATATATATATACACACACACACACACACACACACACACACACACACACACACACACACACACACACACACACACACACACAAACACACACACACACACACACAACAAAAATCATATAGTACGGAATAAAAATCATTAAGCCTATGAAATTCCCCATAGAAACCAGTGTGTGTGTGTGTGCACGTGCATTTGTGTGTGTGAATTTTTCACCGGTTAAATGATTATTTTTTCAGACAAGGAAAACCTTTACAAGACAAGGAAGAGTTGCGTATTTTCCCCTCAGAACATATTCTTCAATGGAGGGTTTTTCAAAGGCAATCTCTTCATATCAAGTGAGTCAGACACACTTGTTTAGTGTGGGTGTGGGTGTGGGTGTATGTATAAGATAAGTCCACGTGCTTAGTAGCACTGTTTTATTATCAACATGAAAGAGCTGCACTGTAAAATGAGATTATGGCCACGTACTGTATTTCTACCCAATCTGACTCCTAAAAATTACTTTTATTAGTTTAAATAAACAAAATCTGTTCGATTCAGTATTTACTATAAGACATCTGTCTTGAGTGAAACCACAAAGCACGTTTTTAGGTTATCAAACAAAACATTACAGTTGAGTAATTTCTTTAGGTGAGCGAGCTCTCTGCTTTAGCTTCCTGTAAGTGATGAAATGCAGGAAGTGTCCTTCAGATGTTTATCTGCACTGGAGCTTATTTTTACTCACTGTATATTGAGCCATGTGAATACATTTTACCATCATAATCTTTCCAAACGTGGTTGTGGAATACTGTAATATTTGTTTGGGAGATCTACATATGTGCCCATAGGCATTTTTAAATGGAGAAGTGATAATGACTCATATTTGAATTACAAATTTCCTTGTTTTCCCTTGATTACACAAAGAAGTACAAATAAACTAACTTTTCAGTATAGCACATAAACATTTATTTGGTTTCATTGTCTCTCTGTGTTATGTAAAATGTATTTATAGTAGTGAAATATGAAATAGTGTTATGAAATACGAATAGTAGTCTGTAAACAGTTGTCTCAGGAGTATTTAGACACTTTAGCTACAAGCAATGTCTAAATATTTGAACTATTCCCAGAACTAGCTCTTCTGAGACATTTTTGCTGTTACTCATTATTATTCATTAAAAAACCTTGACCCTCTAACACTAGCACTATCTAGTTCTATTTCCGTTCTATTAACTACTTGTTTTCTTTTTATTTATACAAAAACCCTCTGGTTAAAAGTGCATGCTAAATGACTAAATGTAATGTAATGTACTGTAATCTATATGGACGTGCTATATCTGTTATGACATGTCACCATCATGTAACCTATACTAGTGCCAGTTATGCCATTCCTCTCCCATGGTCTCAAGAGATAATGAAAGTGTCAATCAGATATTTAGAATCATGTCTGGAATTAGTAGTTCATCTGGGAACATTTTGCCTAAAATGTTGTAATAGTTTTGGACACGCCTAAAATACCTGTTATAAGTAGGCATGTTCGGATACATCCCTGTTGACCTCAAGTCTATACCCAAGATGCAATTGCCATTTCAGTGTTATTTCAGAGTTAGTGATACTCCAGTGCTTTTGATTTCACTTCATTTTGGTTGCTAGTCATTCCCACAGAAATGCTGCCAGCAGAAAGCTGGAAGTAAACCAAAGATAAATGAACCTTCCTGTAAACGCTTATACCAATGTTTGTTTAAGGCCAAGATTGAGACAACACAAAAAAGTGTCTGTGGTCTTGTTTTTTTTCCAGTTTACAAGAAAGATTATTCAAGAAAGCAAATCTACTGCAACATGTAAGAGTATTTGAATTGTATATTTTTTCTATTTGTAAGAACTTTATCCATTAATACGTCCATCTAGTTCTTCAGCTTCAGCTTCAGCTTCAGCTTAAATGGGGGAAGTCGTAGCCTAATGGTTAGAGAGTCGGACTTGCAATTGAAGGGTTGTGAGTTCTAGTCTCGGGCCGGCAGGAATTGTGGGTGGGGGGAGTGCATGTACAGTGCTCTCTCCACTGTCAATACCACAACTTAGGTGCCCTCGAGCAAGGCATCGAACCCCCAACTGCTCCCTGGGCGCTGCAGCATAAATGGCTGCCCACTGCTCTGGGTGTGTGTTCACAGTGTGTGTGTGTTCACTGCTCTGTGTGTGTGCACTTTGGATGGGTTAAATGCAGAGCACGAATTCTGAGTATGGTTCACCATACTTGGCTGAATGTTTCGTCACTTTCACTTTTTAATAAATAAGTATATGGCACTGGAATATGACATGGCCCAGGATTTAGTTTAATGTTGTTGAGATAATCAGGAAACAAAGTCCATTTACAGGCACTGACAAGGGGTAAAACAGTTTACATTGCACTCTTCTGAAGCTGAAATGTATTTCCTGTTTACATTTCCCTTGATTTTTTTCTCTTGCTCAACAGGTGGCAACACTGTTTCAGAAGACTAGCTGAAACTGACATTAAAGTTTCCAGAGCAGTGTATCTTATATTATAGTCGCACACCAAGGAAAAAAAATTATCACAATGCAAATTGACACTCTTTTAGTTTCACCCCATCATAATCAACCAAGGGTCTTTAAGACATGCTTACAGTACAACAACTGAAAAAAGACCCCATCATCACAGAAAATGGTTGTTGACTAACAACAAGGTTTATAAAAGGTTTTATGGAAACAAGAAGACTAAAAAATAAGACTTATTCTTATTCTTAATAAGCCCTCACCCTTCAATTTTAACACTGGCAACGGTACAAATTAAATATTCTATTTTAGAGCCTCTATAAAAGATATCTGATACTGATTGTTTGCGTCCACACAGTGAGGCGATTCAGTGAGTTTGTGAAATAATTTCTGTACGACAGTGCGCTCTTGTGTCCAAAATATAGAAGTGCACAAGAGATTATTTCACCGCACGTGAGCATGCGTACAATTGTCAGCTGTGCGTCATAACAGTTCTGCGCTCTAGCAGCATATGGGCTTGGAGGTGATGGAGTCTTGTGAAATATGGAAATCTTTAAACACATGTCCATATGATAATATGTCCGTATGTCCGTATGATAAAATCCACAATTTAAGCACAATTTTTTATAATTGTATTGTTATTTATCTTTTAGCAGAACCATCATTATAATTGTACTACTCTCTTATAAAACAAGTACCACGTTACTACACGGTCCTATATGTTTTTTTATTTATTATTATTATAACATGGTAGTGGTACCATGGTACGATGATAGAACCATGGTATTCTTTGAAGTGTCTTACTATGTAAATAGTGTGATAGGAATTGCAATCTGAGAATATGAACCTGCATGCATTACTACAACCTAATAAGAGGATATCTTAAGAAGGACAGTGTTATTTATATAAAGTTGAAATTATTATTGTCATCATTATTTTTATTAAGGAGAAGTAAACAATTAGTAGAAATAAGAACTTAAGTTTCTCAGTGTACATTTGCAAATGTTAATCACTTTTTGTGCATTAGTTAAAATATGCTTTGCATGTTGCACACTGCAGGATTGTGAAATGTCACGTCAGTTATGCTTATGTGTAACACTGTCAATTATTAATTTGACCTTATTGTTATTATTGCCATGAAGATTTATTAAGTATAAATATGAAAAGTCTACAGGTGTAGGATGTTTGTGAAGCATGGGTTTTGAAAGGGAGGGGAGAAGGGGGCGAGGTGCTGTATGCAAACACGTCCAAGAGAGAGATGGTAACGTCAACGCGCATAATGATGAGCCCATGGAACCGTCGGATGTGAACGCGCTTCTTCCTCCCGTTGGTGATCGACCCCTAGGTTTACATATCTGATCATCTGACATTGATCGGCGCATCTCACCTGAAGAGACCGGGAACGAAGCTAAGAAAAAAAATCAATCATCAAAAGTGCTCTCCTTTCGGTCTGCAGGAGGGACGAGAGGAGACTGACTGCGCTTCCCCGCATCATACTCTTCCTCGCGCTGCCGATTCCCCATCACAATGGCTCTGACCATCTGCACTAGATTTACGGACGAATATCAGCTTTTTGAAGAGCTCGGGAAGTAAGTGCTGGATCTTATACTGCAGGATCATTGGATTCCTGTCCATTTGTTATATAATATGCACGCCTGGTGTTACTGAACGCATGGGCTAATGCAAGGATGCGGCTGCGACGCGTCTTCTATTTGACAGCTCCGCTACAATTGCAGCGAACACTTATAATAACCTTGCCGTGAGCGCTTGATTACACAGTATCTGTCTGAGAGCTTTGGGAGCTGCAAACCCAAACGAAATTCTTTGATAATCACGGGCGCGTTTGGAACCGGAACGGAACGGAACGTTCCAAACGTGCCCATGATGCCCAAACTGCAGTGTGTATGTAGGCACCTCTCTAGGTTTTGTGACGCGGTCATTGTGCTCATCACGTCAGATATCTAAACAACTGGGAAAATGTACATTTTAGGGGGGTAGGGTTTGGGCTTTTCCCCCCGGTGACAGAAATACTCATGGCAATGCGACAACAGTGCAGACACACGTTCCCGTACCGTTAATTATCGCGTTGGGGATTCCTCGCGTTGCGTTTGACTGGGGAGGGGAGGGTTCAAAGAGGCCACATCGGTGGTCCTGATCTGCAAGGGTTTCAGGAGATAGACTTGTAGTTTTTAGCATGTGATCTATTTATCTCGGCGTGCTGTTGCCTTCAGATCTAAAATGACCCGGATTGAGTTCGCTTTTAAGCCCATTGTGACCTTAAATTGAAATCACTTGAGTACACAGTCCGTACAAAATATGTTGTCGAAACGTTTCTGCGCCATCTGCGCGGTGGCATCATGTATAAAGATTGGGTAGTACCACAGCTTGGCTCCCCACTGTTACATAGATACAGTATGCCTATTTTTCTATTTGCACGTTTTTGATTTTCATAAAATAGGCTAGAAATGATCATTATTCACTGTATCATTTATCTGAACCCCTCCAAAATAAGTCTGAACAAAGGGTTTGACGTGTATGAATTTATTTAAAAAAAATTTTTGTATACATCTACGTTTTAACATCGTTTCCAAAAATGTTTTCACTCGCAGTCAGTCAGAGCGCGCTAAATACACGCTCGCGAAGTCACTTTTACCTGGGGAGGTTACTATAGCAACAGTATGCTGCTCGAGCACATTCCATTAGGATCAGCAAGCATATCCTCACTTTGACTAATCATTAGTAGCTTACTATCATTAATTGTTACTTATTAATTACTTAATTACTTTATCACATATGTACAAATGAACAAAACAAGACAGTATCTGAAATATAATATGGTTTTAACATTAAATACACCTTTTTAATGTTAAATATACATTTTATAAGGTAATTTATACTTTTTAATAAAAAAAAGCATACAATAAACACACACAAACACATACACACAATGTTATTATAATATGCTTAAAATAAAAGCATTATTTAAATAATGTTTTTTAATGTTTTTGTGAACATCAAGAAATGTTATATTCTATAAAATACACATACATATACAGTATAAATGTTATATTATATACTATAAATATAAACCAGAAATGGTTATAATAAATAACATTATTTAAATCATTTTTAAAATCATTTTGTAAATAATTTATCAACCCCTAAGGATGGTCTTTACAGTAAATAAAATATATTAATATTACATGTATTAATATCACACACACACGCACACACACACACACACACACACACACACACACACACACACACACACACACACACACACACACACACACACACACACACACACACACACACACATATATAGTGAGGTGATTTAACCTTTAATATAGAATCTTATCTTCTTTTTTTTCTCAAAATTATGACATTTTCTTATAGTGAAATTTGGGGGAAGAACAACCACAGCAGAGGGGGCGTTTAAGGTGACGTAATTAACCCCCTCTTTTCCAGCAAGTGGACACACAGATTTGGTGTGTGCATGCAGTCAGCAAATATGCGAAACAATTGCAAAACTCCCACACACACTCATCAAACACACATGGACAAACAACCATGGAAATTCGTAGTTGTGTAACCTTGGAAGCGCTCAGGCTGTGCCTCCACCATGGCACAGATTCTGCTCTCCATGCCATATGTTCTATCTGTTCGGAATCAGGGCCTCGTGCCCATTTTTTTCCTCACCGTCTTCTCTTTTTTCCCTCTTCTTCAGGGGTGCATTCTCTGTCGTGAGGCGATGCGTGAAGATATCATCCGGCCAAGAGTATGCGGCCAAAATCATCAACACAAAGAAGCTGTCAGCCAGGGGTAGGTGACTTATTTAGTGTGCTGTGCTCCATCAGGTGAGATGCAGGACTTGAGTTTGGTACAGTTAATGGGGCATCTAGCGTAGCTAAACATGGCAACATTCTGATGTAAGAGCAGCACATCCGGTTGAACCGGGATAATGCAAGAGACTATGCATCTGGGTCTCATCTGGAGCTCTGTGCACGTGCTCTGATGTAACAGATGCTTGCGTCCAAGCATAGCTATGAAGAAGCTGAAGGGATTATGTGTCTGAGAACCACATACATTCACATATCAATCTGTATATAAACACTCTATATAAATGAGTCTGGATGAAGTAAGTTGAGTGTTTTGTGTTTGTGTGTGTATAAGCACAGTTACATGTGATGTGTATATGTAAGCTTTCAGTGGCTTTGGCTGGTCTTATCCCCTGCTGGAAAGTGAGCAACCCAGTTATTTTAGATCTGTCAGTGTAATTGTTGCTGCTGGCCTGTTTGCCTGCAGGCTCTGCTTCTATAGGGCAAAATAACCAATCAGCTTCCTTAACACCCTCAGAACATCCAATCATTTCTCTTCTACCACAACATCTTTCCTCCTAAGAGCCAATCATGTCACTCATGTTGTCTTTATCTCAACAATTCCATTAAACTTTCTTCTTTTTGAAATGTGAATATGGCATGGAAAATCGAGAATATTTTTTGGATCATTAGGTTTGAAATACACCCCCCTCCCTTTTCTGCACAGTGGGACTGAACTGGACACCTAGATTCTGGGATCATATCACTGCACTGGTGCATGCTGGGATAGCGTTTCCAAAAATACAGCATCGAGTGGTGTGGCAGTTTATGTTGTATTAATTGCTCTGTCTCGTACTCTCCGCTGCACTGGATGCTGTTCTGTGTCAGGGATGGTCTTAACCTCTTTTTACACGATAAGCCCAGGAACTGCGGCTTTTTTTTTTGAGCATACACATGTATATAAATACCACTGCACACACACACACACACACACACACACACACACACACACACACACACACACACACACACACACACACACACACACACACACACACACACACACACACACACACTGACACTAGATCCTTGCAAGTGGGATCATGACCTCCAGTCTTTTCACTGATATAAAACATCACATTATGAAATGTAAAATAGCATAAAATCTCAGCACTGACCAGTGAATGAAAAAAACATTTTGTGCAATGGAAAGATTCCATTTTAAAGGTTCTTTATGGAACCATAGATGCCAATAACGAACCCTGTGTCTGAATATTCATACTTCTTTACTGTAAAGTAGGTGTACGGTACCAAACACCATAACAGACATGTTTTTTATGCAGCAAAAATAAATCTGTTCACTGCTCTAAATTAGTAAGGATAATGCTTAAAAGTCATAAAAATCTGATATTGGAACTTAAGACAATAAATTCACTTACAGAATGATCAAAATACAATCAGTTTATTTTAAAATAAGTTCATAAGCAGATTTCTTCTTATAGGTGAATTTATCTTGCGTGTGTTCAGATACTGATTAATAATGATGAGTTATTTTTATTTTTATTTTTTTTGTGTAAAAATAGAAAAACACAGAGGAGGATAAAGACTGTAAATGAGCGTACTGGGAAAAGAAAAAAGTAAAAAGAGAGGTCAACACAACAAGCTGAGTACAGATTGTGTATTATGTAATGCAAATGCCATGTAGAAGAGCAGAGGCAACAAAATACAGAAAAGAACAAGAAGAAGAAGAAGAAGAAGGGATTGTGTTGGAGTTAGAACAAAAGGAAGCAGGAAAACAGAAGACTGGTGTCTGACAAAACAACCAGATGGTCGTTGTCCATGTTGATGGTGCTACTGTATGTGTTTATGTTATATCAGAGGAATGTTAAAAGAAAGAATCTGCTAGTTTATTATGATTTTATCTCTTGGTGGTGAAGCTAAACTGAGAAAAAAACAATAATCTCTTACCTTATTTGTCCTCATCTGGTCCTCCTGAGCACTGCTGTGCTCAGCTGTACCTCATTTTGTAATCATTGCTTTGATGATGTACTGGAGCTTAGTATGGGTAGACACTGTATTTTATGTGGCAAGAATGAAAACAAGGCTGTGAAGGATATAAATACAGTATGTTCAGTGGTTTGTATGGTTGTGTCATTTGGTGTTGATCGCTACGTTGAGACAACGCTTGTGTATCGACAGGTTTTTCTATGGTTAATATTTTCAAATTGTTGTGCATTTGACTTATATTTGCATTAGGGGGCCTCAGTAAACATCCAATGGTGCTGCAAATGACTTGATTTAAAATAAGACAAAACAAGAATTCAAAATGAGCCATACTTAAAGGAACACTCCACTATTTTTGAAAATAGGCTCATTTTCCAACTCCCCTAGAGTTTTACAGTTTTTGAATCCATTCAGCCAATCTCTGGGTCTGGTGGTAGAACTTTTAGCTTAGCTTAGCATAGATCTGAGTCTGGTTAGACCATTAGCATCTCACTCAAAAATGACCAAAGAGTTTGATATATTTTTCCTAATGAGAGTGTAGAGAATAGAGCTCTTTGCTAAATCATCCTAAAAAAATCATGAATTCATAATGAATGTTTCACATTACAATGCTAAGTTGAACATTTCTGAATACAGACAATAATTCAGAGACTGTATTAATGAAGATTTCACATGAGCCTTGTCTGAGCTGCTGTTCAAGACACAATGTTCATTACCTCTGAATCTCCTTGACCTATGTTGAGTCATTCACTCTTGGTGTGAGAGAGAGGCTACAATCACACGAGAGGATATGGTGCAGCAGAGCAAAAAATAAACTCGGTGGTTTCTCAGACAGCACCTCATATGAAACACACGCACACACATCTCTCTCTTTGTCTTTCTCTCTCTCTCTCTCTCTCTCTCTCTCTCACACACACACACACACACACAGGGTTAAATGGAGATGGAATGAATTGAACACATATGGATTGGCAAACAAACAGCCAAATCTATTTTTTCTTCCTATAAGTCGTATATGATTATGTGGTATTTATGGTGTTTTACATAAGCAGTTTTAAATAAATTCCGGATGATACATACAGTAAATACACAAATACATCTTAAAAACATTTTCTAAATGTCTGTTTAACATGAAAGAAAACTTATTCTAAAAAAATACATCTTCCAGATAAAAACACACACATCAAAAAGAAATATTTATGATGTACCTGTGCGAAAGCGATTAGCCTCATAACCGATTGGCCTACTAGCTCAGTGTACTGCTAGCTGATTAATCTGTAACCTTCCATTGTGAAGAACAATTACACTTTAGAATTATTTGAAAGCATTAAGTACTTAAGTAAAAAAATAGTATGCTTTGAAAGAAAATATCTAAGTGAACTGAATGTATTATAGTTACAAACTGGTGAAGTGCTAACGAAGGACAAAAGTGCTAGAGGAGGATAGTGATCAAAATAAGGAGTTTACTGGATGACGAAGAAGATTAGGTTACATTTACATTCAGGTTACAATAGACATTCACAATACGATCTCTGGTTAACATGCACATTCACATTCACATTCACATTCACATTCACATACACATACACATACACATACACATACACATACACATACACATACACATACACATACACATACACATACACATACACATACACATACACATACACATACATTCAACAACGATCAACAATCACGGACAAGGAGGAACTGAACAGAACAGGTATTTATACACACAGAAGGTAATGAGGGAACTGGAAACAGGTGGGGATCAATCACTTAACTAAAACAAGAAAAGGAAGGTGACCAAATAAGGAAACAAAGTTCAGAAACGTGACAGTTATAACCCTAACCCTAACCAAGCTAAGTAGGATGTTATTTCATAATTCTGTTGCTTTTGAAATATGGCGTTCTGCAATATGTACTATCGAGAATTATGGTAAACTAAAATATACTTCAGTGACATTTTCACAGAATTTTTGTCATGTATTTAAATACATTTGCAATTCCACATTTATAATTAAAAAATTTAGTCAATTAAAAATATACTGGAAAAAATATAGCCCACTATTAACTTGAAATGTAATATCAAATATCACACACATTTAAAATTATAATCAAGTATTTTAGATGTGCTTTAGTATGTTAGTGTATTTAAGTGTGTTAAGAAACATACAGTAGTCATGAAAGTGTATTCTTTTAAGTACACTTAAATGAACTTTTATTTCATTAACATGATATTTTCTGTTAGTGCAATTTTTTTACTTTAAAATTTGAAGTACACTTTGCAGGTTCACAAGGCCTAGCATACAATATAGGTTATGCAAATTACTACAGTACACTATTTATTTATACTAAGTATAACTGTGACTTTTTACAAAAGGATAATCATATATATTACAAATATTACAGTCACTGGTCAAAAAATATCTGAATGTCCTACTGCTTCTTTCAGGATTTTGCAGTGAGCATTTAACTGACACTTTACTATCCCACAAGACCAAAAAACTTTAAAATGAAGTGACCTGGCTGATGTTATACTGTAGGTCACATGACAGTTCCAATATGACACATGTAGTATATTCAGATTTTATTTGTACTACACACATGTATCCTTACAGAATATACTTTAATAGTCAAGAAGTAAGTTCTCTATTAAATGTGGTACTACTGGGCAATATAAAATTTGGATGCAGTGGAAAGCATGCAAGTCACTGGAATGCCATTATAGATCCTTCTGGCATAATTTAACACTTGAACATAAATACAAGAATGCAAACTTCTGATTACATACAGTATATGGCTGATGTTGGTCAGATATTCTGGTCTGTTTTCTTTTTCTGGCTGCATCTAAAACTTAAACCATCATACCTGCAAGGACTTCATTTTTCAGTTTCTGAACACAGCCTATTTCTCTGTTCAGGCTATGTGCAAAACTAGTAGGTCAGTGCTCAGACTGTGTAGCATAGCACAGAGAGAAACTCAATGCCCACTTTAATAAACTAGGCCATGAAATTCTGAGGAGAGATAGCTAGGGCACTTTTAATTAGAGACACATTATCTCAGTTCCCTGTCTCTCTCTTTAGATCTTTGACCAGTAGTTCAGATTCTCTCATGTCTGAGGGCTGTAACTCAATAAAGTTTTTGTCTCGTTGGAGCTAAAGGGTCACTTGCCTGAGAGACACAGAGGTCTATCGCCTTTTGTCCTTGAGGCTGTAAACAAAAGAGCTAAACTGCATCACAGTTTGCAGAATCGTCAGTATGTTTCAGGCTGAACCGTGTATCCATTGAGAACTGAATGTTCTTTTCTAAACTCTTGTCTGGGTGGTTGAAGTTGCACATCTTCAGTGTGTCATTAATTGTTGTGTGTTTGTGTGTGTGTGTGTGTGTGTGGGGGGGGGGGGGGGGGGGGTCATCAATTTGAACTGCAGTCATCTCTTACCAAAAGTAATAGACTGATGCATCAGTCAGGCCTATAAATCAGCTATTTTGAGATTATTGGCCTCGGTAGGCCAATTAACAGATGCATTAGCTTTCCCTAATGTCTCCTTAATGTCTCTCCTAGTGCCAGTTTCAAAACTGATCATCAGCCTAGTCAATGAATAATGGATTTCTTACAAATATTTTCAGTGGGGTTTTACGGAAGTCGGCCAATCACTTTCTCCAGAGCGCTATTGATTTTTAATTAACAATAATGTATAAACCTCACTAAATTGATTAACCATGAGCTCTGAAGTCACTTCTATGTGTGTTTTTGTAGTTTTATTTTATTTTATTATTTTTTGTATAATAGCCTAATTCCCTGTGGATATTGCTGCTGCACACAAACTATGGAAACAAGAACTGCACCATTTGCGACTGATGTAATTGAATCAGTCTTCTTACAATTTCAAACAACTTATACAAAAAAAGACTATTTTGCGATAAACTTCAAACATATTACATTTTATAATTGTAATTGATGTCTATAAATTAGTAATTTATATTTTATCTTTCAGTTCTTTTATTTATTTGATTATTCTTCATGGGGTTTGTAGTTTAATGCTTACAATCATTTAACTACAACAAAAAATGACTGATGACACTAATATATATATATATATATATATATATATATATATATATATATATATATATATATATATATATATATATATATGTAAAATATTTTCAGATTAATTGTGAACATTGTTGCCTATATCAAATATACTGCACTCTCAGAAAAAAAAGGTAAAAACGCTGTCACTGGAATGGTACCTTTTCAAAAGACACACCTTTGTACCTAAAGAGTCCATAGTGGTTAATTAAAGGCACATAATAGTACCTAAAGTGTACATACCTGAAAGCTACACAAGTGTACCTTTTGAAAAGGTACCGCCCCAGTGACAGCTTTTGTACCTTTTTTTCTGAGAGGGTGGCTAGTGTTCAGTATTGACACTGGCCATTGATAACCCATATCAGATAACCAGTGGTCACTATTACGAGTCTCGTCCATGTAATAGACTCTGAGTACTGGGCATCTCAGTGTGAAAACTAAAAACAAGTTTGCAGTAAAGCTTAACAGTTTTCTTTGTAAGACTTTGGTGTGGGAGTTTTTGACTTGGCATTTAATGGTGGAATAAGTACGCTGGTGATCATGAACAACTCAACATCCCAGCTGTTAAGAGAGGCATCTTCTGTGATTTACAATTGAATTTGATTTGTCACAGTTTATGCAGTCCCTCAAAAATAAAAATATATGCTTTTGAATTTTGTATGGACTATACATGCAGCAGTTAAAAAAGAGCAGTAACAGTTTATTAATAAAGCTGTATCTGTAAGATAAAGAAGTCAGTGCATGGTTCTTTTCTGGTCTGAATATAAGCAGCTGGGTACAGATCAGAAGATTGTGAACCTTGCTATTTATTTATTTATTTATTTATTTATTTATCAAGCATGATTGCTCTGGCCAAGTCAAAGGACCAGGTTTGGTCATTCATTTCAGAGTTTTATTGCTCTTTCTCTCTCTCTCTCTCTCTCTCTCTCTCTCTCTCTCTCTCTCTCCCTCCCTCTCTCTCTCTCTCTCTCTCTCTCTATCTTTCTCTCTCCCTCTCTCTCCGATGATCTCAAATCTCTCATTAATCTCCTGGAAAAGCAGCACAAAACATGAAGGAATAGTCTCTATCTTACACACACACACACACACACACACACACACACACAGACACTGCTGCAGTGCGGAAGGCTTCAGATAGGGAGTAAAAAAAGAGAACAGCAGCAAAAAGAGGGGAGGAGGCAGGACTGTCAAATGTAGGCCTTTGCCTGCTACTGACCAGACTGCATTTTACACTACTACTGACAAGCCTGATTCATATATAGTCTAGTTTACAGTTCTTTAAACAGTCCATGTACAAATGCCAGGATCCACAAATCTGTTGACATTCAGCCCTTGGTTTATGGTTTAGAAGGATTTTTACTCCTTTTTCTCCAAACTGATGCTACAATTGATAGCCCATGTGAGTGCCAGTGGCAAGAAGATAACAGCGCATGTCAAAAGACTATGATGTCATTTGACATTCTTCTACATTTAATAGAACGCTAAAACATTTTTTTGCATTACTCTACCCATCTCTCTCTGTAAAATATTATGATATTTTATATATATCATATTTTGTATTAATTATACAATATTCTTAAGAATGTTACTTTTTTTTACTTTTGTTATGCTGATTATAAGTTATAAGTTAATTATATAGATTTCAATAAGATTAATATAAGATTATATAGATTTCAGATGTTTATATAATATGCCTTACTCTCTATTATATTCTGGACACTAATGCAAAAATCAATAATTCTGGTCTGCTGCATTAATTGTTTTATTGATGCTGTCCAATAATGAAAGTCTTATTTATGATGGTAGTTGTTCTTGGTTCAAAGCCAGATTAATAACACTAATATTGTTCAGTGTATGAAAAAGCCATCTGCTTCAGCACAGATCTAAGCACATCTTGGGAATTCTCTTACTTATCTGCGCATAATTCTTGTGCTGAAACATTTTTGTTTAAATATGTTATGTGAGAAAAATGTTCATGGATTGTTAAGAACTATTTACTGACATGTAGTCTCATTTGAATGGATTGACAGGAGATGGTGTAAAAAGTTTGGTGCTGAACTTTGAGAGTTCTGCTGCGATTGCTTGGGTTCTGTGGATCTAGAGGGTTCTGATATTTGCATGCAGGGCTGGTTCCACTGCAGAGAGGAAGAGAGGCCTTCGCGTTCTGATTGGTGGAGGAGTTGCTAGACAACAGATGTCTGTCCGGTTGGTAGGTGGACTACCTGTGGAACTGGGGGGAGTTTATTAGTGATAGAAAGAGAGAGTTATGACAAGCTGAAATAAACTGATCTTATTCTGTAAAAACAGGAAACTGAGTGATTTGAGCTAATGTGCATGCTATTGTATCTCCCTTATACCCTCAAATGAGAGAAGGATCTAAATGTGGCCTAAGGCTGAGCAGAAATGAGCTATTCATTTATGATCTCAATACAAATTCAAATGAATCACAATTTCATATGATTCACCCGACCTCATTTCACAATGAATCAGCTGTGGTAATGACTATGTGCATAACGGCATGCATTTCATGCTATTTTTGCAGTGTTTCATGCATACTGTGCAGCAAAATGTGCGCAGCATGTACAAAATACTGCAAAATGAAAAGTTGGAAATGAAAGGTTGATTAAATATTCATGTATTTTATATCGAAGAAAGAAATTACATGAGGGTGAGTAGATGACAGAATAGTTTTAGGTGAACTATCCCATTTTTAAATCAGAAATTTTAACAAAAACAACAACAACCCCTTGTAAGCTAAATTTAGCATGAATTTAGAATTCAGCACAATGAGGTCATGTGCAACCACATAACATTTTGAATTGTTACATATTGCAGACTATTTCTTCTTTTTTCCCCATTAGGCAGTACTGCACACTATGCAGTACGGTGTTTTTATTAAACAAAATTTGCTTTCTTAATTTGTTTTTCCCCCTTTCCCCCTTAACTGTGGCTTATTGAATGATTGTGACTGCTGCCAGATGCTTAAAATAATTCTGAATCCTGAATAGTGTCACATGATTCTTTAGAGAGCTGTGTTTTTTCTAATTGCGAGTTAAGTTTAGAATGTTTTTATATGGGATTAGTACAGAAGAGAGAGGAGCACATGTGGTTATTTATAGTTTTCTGCAGGTCAGGGTGCCATCTGCCTAGCATACACACTCACAGGCATCAAAACACTGTCCTCTGGTGGTGTTTAAAATATCTGCACTCTCTAACAGAAACATGAAAATGTACTGTATTATGAACACATTCGCAGTACCTGCAGTACTTTAGCGGTTAAAACATGTCCAGTATATCAGCTATAATCTCAACAAATTATGTTTTTGGAATCTGTTTCAGATCACCAGAAGTTGGAGAGAGAGGCAAGGATTTGTCGTCTCTTGAAACACCCCAATATTGGTAATGGACTGAGATTTCCAGAGACACTTTACCAGAAATTTGTATTGGCTAATGGTAACTAAAGATGAGAAAAATTCTCTTTGTAGTTCGACTCCACGACAGTATATCGGAGGAGGGTTTCCATTACCTAGTTTTTGATCTGTAAGTATATATATATTAACTTTATCTCCTCTTTTTCTCCACACTTCATATTAGGTTTTCTTTTCCATCTTTGCTTCCTCAGTGTGCCTCATTTACAAACTGCTACTGATATTTATGTGATAACAGGACAGAACCCAGAGGGCAGCCTTCGGCAAACCTCTGAGCCTGTGAGCCCTCTTTCAGCATTGCTTATAGAACTGACTTTTAAAATATATATATATTTTTTGATGTTCACAATGCTGCTACATACAGTTGTCAGTCCTGTTTTACAGCATTAAATAGTTACGTTCACAAAAAGTTTGATTAAAAACTAGCATGAAAACCCCATTCTTATAACATATGATATACCCTACCTGTCAAAAGTTCTAGAATAATTATATATTTATAAATGTTTTTGCTAAGTATTTTATACTCATTTACTTGAAAATATGGTAAAAATATTATTACAATTATTATTACAATTTAATTTTTACAATTAAAAAGAACTTTTTTCTATTTTAATCGATATGAAATTATTTATAAAAAAAAATATCATATATAATAATTATAATTTATATTTGTAATAATTTCAAAAAATTATAATTGGGGAACAATTTTTAATGATGATTCTTATTATTATTATCAATGCCTAAAACAGTTTTTGCTGCTTAACATGTTTTGTGGAAACAGTAATACGTTTTCTTTCAGGATTTTTTTATGTAATGAAAGTTCAACGAACAGCATTTATTCAAAATAGAAATCTTTTGAGACTTAAAATGTGTATATATATACCTATATATATATATATATACCTATATATATATATATATATATATATATATATATATATACATATATATATATATATATACCTATATATATATATATATATACATACCTATATATATATGTGATATTTGGATCAAATAAATGCAGCCTTGAAGCGCATAAGACACTTTTTTTCTGATACATTAAAAAATCATAATTATTACAAACTTTTGACTGGTAGTATAATTAATATATTACTGAATGAGCAGGACAATCTTGACTGTATAAATATAGGCTTTGAAATAGAGCAGACCAGTTGATTGTGCTGACATTGAGAAATGTCTTCTGTCATAAATGGCTTATGATGTAGTTCGGCTAGTAGCTGATGCGGCTGAAAAGGCAGACAAAGAGAGAGGAGAACCCAAGGACGAAACAAGTGGTGAAAAACAAGAAGAGAGACACAAGCTGTCATATTCAGTAATATTCAACTGTTTGTGACCCACATTCACACAGTATGACAACTGCTCGCACTGCTATTTTTGAATACTGTTAGATTTTGTATGAATAAACATAGAGTGTTGATTTTTAGTTTTGGTTTTGAATAGAACTCAACGATACAGCTCACTTTAACACTGGACTCAGAAGCTATCAACCAAATGGCAAATATTTTATACAAAATATAACACAACATTAACACATTTTTGAGGAAAACACATCAAATTAAGCATTGTGAAAGACGTTACTGAATCAGCCTGGCTAGTCTGAATCAGCAAATGTGTCTACTTAGCCAAAACTTAGTGCATTCAGTAGTATGCTTTAACCATTTTTCAAATGCAATATACTGTACTTAATAAAATAGCAGAATTAATTTAATGCACTTAAAGTCCTATATAAGTGGTTAAAAAAAACTATAATACATTTTAATTTAATTGCAAATAACTTGCAAATAAGCAACTTCACTTCTTTAGTAACAGTAAATTCTCTGATTGGTGAATCTGGCTTCAGGATTGTGGATAGAAAAGCGCTCCACCGGGAATTAAACATATTTTGAAATGACATTGCATTTATGGAAGGACATAGCAACACTTGAACCCCCCAATCCCCCCCCCACCCCCACACAACCAAATTTTTTTTATAAAAGCTTATTTGAATGGCTTTGAAATTCATTAACTTTAACTTTATTGACCTTTGACCTCAGGGTTACTGGAGGTGAGCTGTTTGAAGACATTGTAGCAAGAGAGTACTACAGTGAGGCTGATGCCAGGTAAGAACATTCAGACAGACATATTATAAAAATAGCGTATTACAACATTCATTAACGTCGAGTTTGTTTTACATAAAATATGCTTACAGACAGCTCTTTTAGGTCACATGACTCTTTTGTGAGCCTGTTTCTCTGCGTGTGTGTTATTTATACCAATGATAAATTATACACTGCTTCTCTTTACAGCCTCACCTCCTCAAATTTAATTTTGCATGTGTAAAGGAAAATGTGCATGTGTGTCTAATTGGGGCTTTGATTAATGATGATTAATGACCGCATACATTCATGAATGTATCATTCTATGTACAATTCATAAATGCATTTTTAAGTCCCTAAATTCTCTCTTTTTACTGATTATGTCGCTGGTCTTTGTCACTCTAACCTTACTTTATGTCTTACCTTTCTCTGTCACTCTCTCTCTCTCTCTCTCTCTCTCTCTCTTTTAGTCATTGCATTCAGCAGATTTTGGAGAGTGTTCATCACTGCCATGTTAATGGGATCGTCCACAGGGATCTGAAGGTCAGGACACACACACTTATGCTTCTCCAGACAGTGGCGCTCAATGTAGCACAGTGCAGTGCCAAATATAGCACAGTCTGACGTTGCCGGATCTCATATTGTCTAACAGAAAATAGCCTTGCTGTGTCTGAGAATCTAATATCTAATCCTTTCAAAGCCTTTTAGTTAGTGATAATCAATCCACATTTGTGCGATACAATTCAGACTTTGACAGATTTAGCTTTTTTGTCCTTTGTCCAAAATGTCCTGCTGAGGATGAATGAGTCATCATAGCATGGCTGCTGTTAAAAAAAGTCTTTAATTCAATAAATAGCTACTTTTAGAAAAGCCATTACCTAAGGGACAATTAGGACCATTTAGTGATATGCTTGTGTGTCTGTATGCTATTCTTAAAGCCTGAGAATTTGCTGTTGGCCAGTAAGATGAAGGGTGCGGCAGTTAAGCTTGCTGACTTTGGTTTGGCCATAGAGGTCCAGGGTGATCAGCAGGCATGGTTTGGTAAGCACTACAAAATGTATATATTTATATATATATATATATATATATATATTCTATCCACTTGTATCTTTAAAGCAGTGTTTCCCGTACCCCTATTTAATAGGGACACTATGCTGCTGTAAAATAAATTATATTTTACAAGTTTGCAGTTTTAATTTATAATATTGTTTTTATAATATTTCATTATAATATTAAAAGAATTGATACATGGTTCGATATCGATAATAATCATTAATCGATAATGGTTGCAGGCAGAAGAAGCAATTTAACATGAATCGCTCTGTGGAGTTATTAGTTTGAATTACTTTTTGAATTGTGTTACTTTTGATTTTAAAAGGGAACACTGCTTTATTAGTATTTTTGCTCTAAGCAATTTTGCATGATTAAGCTTTTGCATGCCGACTGGGAAAAATACACATTTAATTGTTCTAAACTATAACAATTAAGTACTATAGAAACTGCTCCCTTACTTTTCTAAACCGCTCTCTCTGTTCAGGTTTCGCTGGTACTCCAGGGTACCTGTCCCCAGAGGTCTTGAGGAAGGATCCTTATGGCAAACCTGTGGACATGTGGGCCTGCGGTAAGGGATAAATGAGTCACAAAAAATATCAACCTCGTAAGTGAGTCGGTGTGATGGATTTCGCTGTTGAAGTAGATTAACCGATTATTAAATTATTGCAGTCTGAGTTTTTAAGCAACATCGATTCTAATCAGCTAAATGGAGTGTCCCTGGTGAATTGTCTTTAAAACTAGTTAGTCCAATGCAAGCAGTTGAACGAATGTTTCAATTAAGTCTTAATGAAAAAATGATTGCACAATTATGAAAATGTATCATCAGGAAGTTCTACCTACTTACGAAAAGATGACCAGATCGTAATACAATGGAACTTTGAGATATACAGTACATTCTGAATATTATGGAATGATTACCATATCGATGCACCATAGTATTTAAGTATATATAGTTTATATATATTGCAATAGGACATGCCAAAAAACTTAGTAGTACCAATGTACCATGTCCATAAAAAAAAGAAAAAAACCTTATATGGTTTCACAATATAGTACTCAATGCTAGGATATGATTGCTTGAATACAGACCAAATTTATGTCCAAGTTATCTGATATTCAATGATTTGTTTGAAGAATGTTCCTCTTTCAGTGAGGCCATAATAGATGTTATAATATGTTTCATAGGTGTGATTCTCTACATTTTGCTGGTTGGATATCCACCATTTTGGGATGAAGACCAGCATCGCCTCTATCAGCAGATTAAGGCTGGTGCATATGACGTGAGTCTGAATTTCCAATGACTTGCCTGCAAAATGTTCACAAAAAAGGTGCACTAAGAACACACTAAAGACCTACAAATGCAACATCTGATGATATTGCTAATAACTCTGATTACTGATGCCATCTTCAGGCTTCTAAGACTTACAGACAAGAATTATTATTTGATGGATTATTCTGTTATGTTTCATGTCTGTATGTAGTTTCCTTCTCCTGAGTGGGACACGGTGACCCCTGAAGCTAAAGATCTGATTAATAAGATGTTGACTATCAATCCTTCTAAACGCATTACAGCTGCTGAAGCCCTCAAACACCCTTGGATCTGCGTATGTGTTTCAACACACAAACACACACTAAAATGTAGTGCTTCTTTATATACAACAAAATAATTTCCTAATCCTCTCTAATGGCTTGGAATCATTCTGTCTTTCTGTAGCAACGCTCCACTGTAGCCTCTATGATGCACAGACAGGAAACTGTGGAGTGCTTGAAGAAATTCAATGCCAGAAGGAAACTCAAGGTTAGTTTTGGTCTGACTTTACTCAGACAACTTCTACACGTGTTTTGAGCTTCAGCTTTCTTTACATTTCAGAGTTTCACAAACCATGCATTTAACTTTTCACTGCAAGATCTAGATCCAGAAGGCTTCTTTTAAATGTACTGTTTTATATTATAGCATTACTACTGTATATACTATACTAATTAATTATTACATTTGTCAATTATTACAGAGAGTAAGTTAGTTATTTTTGGCTAATGATGTAGTTGCAGGCTTGGCTCCCTCAGACAATGTTGTGGAAAAGTGAAAGTTTTCAATTGTTTTTGCCAGAAAATTATTCATTATTTCCAAAAACTAGAAGAATCGATTGTGTAATTCAATGATTATTTAAAATGCCCAAACAAACAAGATATGGAAATTAGTCGTCCTCTAAATACATCATAAAAATGAGGGTATACATTGCTCCTGTTGTTGCTTCTATACTATTTTTTTTTTCATTTCTCTCTTGCTTGTTGTTTTATTCCTTTTCTTTCATTTTCAAAACCTTTTTTGCAACTAGGGTGCAATTTTGACCACTCTCCTGGTCACAAGAAACTTCTCAGGTATGTCTGGCTCTGCTGAGCTGCATGTGTGAATGTGTGTGTGTGCTTATCCTACAGTTTTAAAGTATTAAACTCTCTTTTTTTATCTTCTTATGTGTGAACTTGATTCATAATGCTATTTTTTCCTAATCCTTGTTATTAGTTATTTTTCTGTTCATTTGGTGTTTATTTTTATTATTTTTATTTAAACAAAGGCTTTTAAAGGAAGGTGGTAACACACACAATTTCAGACATTTTATTTAACGTTTCTTTTCTGTTTATCATTGCTTTATCTCTTTTTGGGGTGGGGGGTCCGGTGTGTCTCGTGAGGTAAGAGTCTGATTGGACTTAATAAGGGGATGTGTTTTTACTCTAACCAGTGAGCTGGTTTGCTTGTTTGACACACTTCCCTGTTACTCTGAGCTACTAATTACCCTTGTTTGCATGGAATCAAACAGATTACATTCATAATGTCAACTGACACTTAGCTGAACTTATATGAACTTGTATTCGGTGTTTTAAACAAACAAAACTTGAAGTTTCAACTGCAAATATGCATATTCAGTAATATAATAAAAACCAGTTCTTTATGAATGTAATCACAATAATAATTCTAAGTTACTGGGAGAGTTTTCTGTCTTGCTCATTTTCTGGTTATATTTCCATTTGCATATGTTCATGTACATCCTGGAATGTTACATTTATTTATAAGGTAAAAAAAAATCATAGGTTTCACATTTACATATGATGGCTGTTACCAAAATATAGTTGGAAACGCGTTTTAATAGAATTTGAGTTACCGTAATAACTCTAAGGTCATCTGCACTTATTTTTTGATAAACTGTATTTTAAAACAACTCTATCTTTGAGGGTAAGTGTGTGAGCTTTATTCATACTCTTGGTTCAAGATGTTTGAAGACTGTAAAATATTTTGCATGCATTATTTTGATACAATATAATATAATTGACGGATTTACAATATCTATGCACATAGCACATTTTCAACAGTTCAATTTTCAAGACATTTATAAAAGTAATTATGTATATTTTACTGAGGTAAAAAAAGTCACTTTTTTCTTGATGTTTACCAACGAGGAGATTGTACAGAACAATAAATAAATAAATAAATAAATAAAATAATAATTGTACAGTATATAATTTTTGATTAAAAACACACATCCCCTAAAAACAGAGTTGCTTATTTTGGTTTTAATTGTGTCTGGGTTTTTCTTTTTGATCCTTTAGCCTTGCATTTGTTTACCAAGATTTCCTATACAAAAAAATTAATGATTTGTATGACTGTGAATTGTTTCTCCTGCCCGAGGTCTTGAGACACAAAAAGGAGAACAATAATCTCAGAATGCCTGCTGCATGTGCCTTCATGGATTTGTAATGTTATAATACATAAATATTAATGTTCCATTATATTTTTTATCCAACAGCAGCCAAGAGCTTGTTGAACAAGAAGACAGATGGTGTGAAGGTGGGTTAAATCTATTTGCCATTAATTATTTTTGGCAAAACTACAATGTATAAACAACATGAGTCCTTGGCAATGCTTGAGAATAATCTTGCAGCAGAACATTGTGCATTCTTTATGTTTGTGTTTTTTGTTGGATTTTCCCCCCAGAAATTCTGAGGTTTTTAATTGGATCAGTTTCCAATTTAATTACAATATAGTTAATATATTAGACTGCTGTGTGGCATTTTGATTTCATTGAAATTTCATTTCAATTCCAATTTTCAGGTTTTATTTAGGAAATGGATAAAATTTTGGCAATAAAATTCATATTTGATCTTTCAGTCATTAATAAAAGGTTTAGTTTAGTTAATTCCCTGATTTGCTGAAAATTATATGGAATTACCCATTATTCTCATTTTAATTTTTTCAATGAATGTCAGTTACTTAAATTAAACACTCAGAACGTGTTTTCTGACGTGTAACAAAATCTGATGTTGGTTTGTCTCACAATCCTGTAACTCAAGTCTGTGTTTATCAGATTTTACATACAAATTTAAAGCAATTGGGCAGCTTTCACAAAACATTTTAAAGTCAAGAATGGATATAAATGAATACAATTATAATTATTAATAAAAAGTAAATAATGTGAATTGCCAATCACAAGCCATTTTACATTAATAATGTGAAATTAAGCAGGATATTCAAAAAATATATAATACAAAATATATAATGTCAGAAATTGATTGGATCATGAAAAGTGAATGTCACATACAAGAATAAAGTCTGACCGAGTTTACTAAAGTAATGCCTAAAACGGCTATTTGGTGAACATTAACCAGTAGCCCACTCCAGTGGTGTGTGTGAGCTGCTGCATCATCTTATCATCAGCTCTCTCATGTGAATCAGTTTTTGTCAGTGTATCTGTGTATTTTTTCTATTTGTGTATGCCCCATCACAAAATTCCCCTTTTCCCCCAGTCTTGTGTAATTTTGTAACCTAAGTGTGATGCAGCACACCCCATCAGTGTGATATTTGGTAATATGTGATCTGCTCCTCATCCCACTTGCAGGTTAACAACAAAACCAACCTAGCCAGCAGCCCAAAAGACACAGGCCCCGCTCCAGCACTGGTACCCATGACAACAGTCCTGCACCTGCACGACCTCACCCTGTAGAGCCTCCACCTTTGACCAACAAGCTAGATTTGCTTACCTTTTCATCATAAACACAAAAGTTCTGTTCCAAAACCTAGTGAGCGGCCTTTCTGTCCATTAGCTACGCAGGCAGCTATTTTCTAAGGCAACATCGTAACTGTCAAGCAATCTCATACATGATCAAACACCAAAACAAAATGGCAGTTATTGCATAAAGAAAACACAATTCACATTTATTTCCTACAGATTTGTATGTTAGCATGTTGCTAAGCTAACAATACAATAACAAGAAAACATATAGGCCTTACCAGATGTTGGGTCCACACTGGAAATCAGCTTTACTTGCTTCAAGAGAAACGTTCATGATAGCCGGACACATTGGCATGGTGTCCATAATGGCTGAAGACTGACATAATTTCCATGATGGCCTGGAGACTCTGGTGTGGTGGCCATCTTGTGAAGGGGAAGCATCCTCTACTTCCCCAACAGTGAAAAATGAGCCACTCAGCATTAGAACACAGTCCAAAAACTCAGCCAGTGACTCTCAAGTACCATCATGGATGAGTTTAGATTGATAAAGTTCATTGAGTCCATAACAAAGGAGATCAGTGAGAACTTGGTCTAGGAGGTCAGAGAAGTTAGCAATGTTTAAAAAGTACTGTATGTTTTCATTGATTGATCGATGACCTTGACGCAGGCGGATGATTCTTATGTTGGATCTACGTTGGCTAAGTCTTCTGTCATGAACTGCTCAGAGACATGATGGTAGAGAATCCAAATGCAGTAGTTTATTGAAGGGGTAATCCACAAATGTAATCCAAAGGCAGGCAAAGGTCATACACAAATAGGCAATCCAAAACAACAACAGAGCAAGGGGCTGAGGCAAACGGAGTAATCCAGAAAACAGGCAGAATTACTAGACCAGGAACCAAAATACAGGAGAAACAGATACAAGGCTTATGGTGCATGCATTCAAGTCATGTCAGATACATCGTATTAAACGAGTTAAACGCACATGAACGCCACCACAAAGTCGTAATTATGAGTGGGAAACTCTGAATTTTCTTTGAGCTCCGAGTTTCCAAGTTGGGGGCGTGTCAATGAGAAACATGACAGAATCAATGGATGCAACGTCTGTTGTTGACATAATTTTTTGTTGAAATTGATAGACAGGATTGCAATATAACAATTAATACGTTTGTATGCGATACAGATTAAAGTGGCTTCATAAATTATTGTAAAAAATTTAAAACGCGAAACACACCTGATGCAAATTATTTGCTCTTTATTTTCTATAAGCAGAGTTACAAACCCTGTTGTATTTTCTTGTAATTTATTAAAAGAAGGTACATCGCCATCTTGTGCCAACTAAAGTGACCTGAACACACCCAACATCGTATTTAAGACTTGTCAACTCGTAAGTACAAACTTCCCAGGTGGACTTGAACGCAGCATTAGAAAATGCAGTAAAGACACATACAAGACTTAGCAAACAGTGACTGCGTTTACATGCAGCCAATAACCCGTTCAAAACCGGGATATTAGCAATAACCCGGTCGCGCACGGCCATGTAAACACCGGCAAAAAACCGGATATGCTCATATATTGTACCTGGGGTACCCCTTTTCTAACCCGAATATTTGGTCTTGTAAACGCATTTTGGCATATCCCCATCAAAATGTGTGTTCTGCGCATGTTCCATTCGCAAGGAATCTTGGTCTTTTGAGTAGAGACGGCGCATAAAAAAACCCCGCGTGCAGTATAGAGGCACAGTAGTGTCAAGTGCTGCTGGTGGATCAGTACCAGCGCCAAAGCGCAAACAAAGACTATCGCTATTTGCCTCAAACTAATAATTATCCGCCTGCTGCTGCTGTTGTTGTTGTTGTGTTTGGATACAGGAAGAAGAATCAGAAATGACGCATATTGCGTCTTGTTGTCCGTACGTCCAGACGCTGACCGTGCGTCGCCGTCTACATCGGGATTGGTGACTGATTACACATTCCATGCATACAGGAGTAACTCTCTCTGCTCACGCATGTAAACGGGTTATCCTGAATGTTTCAGAAACCCAAATAGTGACCTTAACCCGACCATAACCCTAATTTTAACAGCATGTAAACGTAGTCAGTGAGAACCAGGCTTATAGGGTGAGTTAATCATGATAATGAGACACAGGTGCAAACAATGAGTGCCGATGAGACATGGCAGAAGATTATGGGGAATGAAGTCTTTGATAGAGTGGCAGAAGTCTTGGATGGATCATGACATTAGGTGAAATAGTGAAATTTGAGACAAGAGATTAGATAGTACTATATTTCATGTTTCAGTACATACATATATTTTAGTTAACATTTATTGTAATTCTAAGATTGGTTTATCTGAAAAGGATATGATGCTGCCTTAGGATTTTACCTAATGTTGTGTCCTAAATTTTGGAACATCTTTCACATTGTTTGTCTTGATTGGCTATCATACTTATGCTAAATGCATCACTTTTATGCCTTAAACTATGTACAGTATTTTTAAGGTACATAAAACCGGTTAAGGCCTTGTTAACTCTATATTTTAAAATAAAGCAAAAAGAAAAGACAATATATGCAAGGAAATCCAAGGGTTTGTCAATCTGGCACTGTTGGTGTGTCATCTACCCAAAGTTCAGAGACCTTGCATGATTTTACTCACCTCTCATGTCACCTTTATGTTATACATGTGCTGTTTTCCATTTGAGCTCTTAGTTCCAGGAAATAGGGTTGTATTCAATCAAATTGTTTTTGAAACATCAAAAGCGGCTCCTACTTGATGTTTTATAATGATATAGTTTCAAGCACAGATATACCATTTCAAGCACAAAATCCATATAACACTTGTGATTTTGCTTGTCATGGTGTCATGGTGTATTGCTGTTAGTCTACTATTTTTGCACATTTGTATATCCCATTTGTTTAAATCTGAATCTCGTGTCTTTCTCTGACAGATGCATAATTCAAGTACTGTTTTGAAGTGCATGGCTTATGTTAGCATTGCTTTGATAGGGTCGAATGCTTGGAGCTCATTGCTGTATGTAATTTGAAATGGTTTGCCTTCCATAATGACGCAGACATGCACGTAAACAAATGTCTCTCAGACTGACGACACTATGACGCACTCGTACTGACACACATATAGACTGTTCCTCTCTCTGACACACATGCACACTCAGAGGGCGATGTTTCTTAGATGACAAGTGTGTGTATGTAATCTTCTCTAATCTGGTGGTGATTAGACAAGACATCATCAATTCTGCTCAGTCCTGCTCAAAGACCACCAGGCTGATTAATTACATTGTATCTGTCAGTGTGTGTGTGTGTGTGTGTAAGTGACCTAGGGATCACCTCATAACAGTGATCCACAGCTTCTTTGTTTTAAAGAAAGAACATATTATATTACAAGAGAAAACTGATCCAAAATCTGTAGAATTTCTAGTGATTTATTTAGCAATTTTCCATAAATCAAACAGCAATCAGATATATTGCAAGTAATATATTTAAAACATGTATACAGTAATATATATCAGTTGTTTTCACTGATATAGAAATTTGCACATTATGCATGTTGAGTGTACAATACTGACTAATACTACTAATAAAGTGTTTTTATTTTTTATGGTTTTGAATTAAGTCTCTTATGCTTATCAAGGCTGCATTTATTTGATCAAAACACAGTAATATTATCCCACATGATGCTTCAGAAATCTTTCTAATATGCTGATTTGGTGCTCAAGAAACATTTCTTATTATCAAGACTGAAATATTAATAATATCCAGTATGTGTGTTTTAGATGGGAGTCCAGACTGCATTATCAGTCACATGCAAGTAATGAGACTATTAGTGATAGCCTTGTTTTGCCATTTGGATTTATTTAGTAGTTTGTTTTTATATATATTTTCTTTAATGCTTGAAAATTTGCAGTTCTATACATGTTGTATCTGGTGCCCAGCCATCATATTCCATTATGCTGTATAAAGCTTCTTTTTCAATACAATTTTTTTTCTTTTTTTCATCATATACAAATAATCATTTTTTTTCACTCCTTTTCACTCTTTCAGGAGCCTCAAACTACCGTGATCCACAACCCAGTGGACAGAAACAAGGTAATATGACGCATTCCTGTTAGCAGCGGTGAATCAAAAATAGAAACACCATAAATGTGAACACTGTGTCTGGTGTCCATTCTCAAAGTGATTCACAAGTATTCTTTCATATTTCCGCAGGAGTCTACAGAGAGTGCCAACACAACCATCGAAGACGAGGACATTAAAGGTAAAGCTTGGCTTCTCCCTGCCTGTTGACGTGCCGTTTTTTTTGCTGTTTTCCCTCCTCAATATGTCTTCCATCTGTGCTTCTCCTCAATCATATGTACTCTTTCTTGTTTATTTTCCCAACCGAATTTGTACTGCCTGTTGCTGCCATTCTCCCCTCCCTTTCATCCCTTGTTTGTTTCCCCGCATAAGGGTGTCTGTTTCAGTATTTCTTGTCGAGTGTGCTATTTGAAATGTCTTCTTTTTCGTTTTGTCCTGCTCCTGTTGTTTCTTCCTCTCATCGGTTCAATGTACAGCCAGGCGCTTTGGAAACCTCAGCATTAATTCAATCTGGCAATCCGCGGGCCACCCGCATAACTCCGAGCCCAAGCAGGCGCCCAACTCCTCGGTGCAGAGTAAGTCTGTAATGGGCAGGAGACAAAATCACCCCGTCCTCCCCTAACGTCGGTCAAATGTTTCGAACCCCTCTTGTATGAACGAGAGGCCCCTCAACAGCTCAGATCTGCCCTTTTAAGGATATTCTTGAAGTCCAAACTTCATTCATCATCAATTCTCCAAATGTTTTAATCCATCCAGCTGCTTCTATCAGACACACGTTTGTGTCTGTCTATTCTTCACGGACTGTGCATTTAAGGCCAAGAAAATAATAAATCACAATAGCTTTACTAAAAATAAAACATCAACTTCTAATTTGGATTAGCTTTAAAAATGTGGTTTTAAAGAAAACACTCCAGTCTATGAAGGAGAGGGAGATATAGATGCGTGCAGCATGTGTTAGAAAGGCTTGATGGATTAAAAGCGAATCTCTGAATCAATAGAGAGATGCTCAAGTAAATGGGAAATCAGGTTTTAATATGTAAGTACCAGAACGTTCTTTCAAATGTGCTCTTCTCACACCCTCTCACCGTCTCAAATTCTCTCCCTTCTTTTGCCTTTAGCACTCTTCATTCTTGCCAGAAAACCACCTGACTGCCTTTTAGCTCTCTATAGGTGCTTGAGGCCTTCCGGTTGCACCACTAACAAACCTCTTCTTACTGAAAAGACTGTTCAGTTGACCTTTTGTCCCTGTGTCCTAGGACTAGATTCTGCATTATCCTGTATTGCACCTAACATTCCTAAAATGGAGAGATCCACTGCACTAGGAGTGTACTTGCTCCGGTATCCCATCCTGCTCCATGCCTGAGAGCCTGATGTTTGCTCCTTCTGTTTAAAATCTCTCCCCCCTTCCCACCAATCCAACCAAAAAAAAAGTTGATTTATTTGTGTATTTTCAAACAAATAGAATCACTTTGGATTTGTTTAAGCTCAGTAATATGGAATGGACCAAAACCAGTATTGAAAGGACAATACGCTGTTTTTCAACGTCAGATTCTGTTTGCACTTTATGTTCACATGACCATTAGACAAAATGCATTTTGTCTAAATTCTGTGCTTCACATGATGAAAAAGTATTTGTTGTTTTAGGGCTGTCAATAGATAAAAAATATTAATTGAATTACATACATGGTATGCGGATTTGTCCATCAAATAAATTGCAATAAATGTATGCCTAAATATTTTATCAGAATTTTTTTTTTAATTCAAAGATATTTCATTATTGTGAAAGCTTCGATTTGAGATAAGACAACTTGATTTAGAAATTAATGTTTAAATTTTAATACTTAATTAATCGCACTTTAACAGTGGGATTGACTGCCCTGATTCTTTTATTGTTGTCATTTTTTGTCATGGCTTTTAAACAAAAAAAAAAAAACTCTGATGTCTTATGAAACACAGAGGAGAATGATGCTAACAGCGACATTATGCTGAATAATGAAAATGATGTTGAAAAAAGGCCCCATGTTACAAAGCATGTCCATTGTAAGAGAAATCAAGCATTAGATGGAATGCTTTTCTGAAGAAAAGTAAAGTCCTCTTTTTCTCATTTGAAAGCCACAAACCCTTTTCCATCTCATTTGTCATTCAGTGCCTTCCGGGCGAAAGACATCAGCTAGCAGACGTATCCATTCCTTTTTTTCTTTTCATCTATTAATTTGCAGACACCATAAACTCAGTGCTGGAGAATGAGTGATTTAATGAAATAATGAATATTTCACATGAAATGAACTGTTAAATACTAAAAGTACAAAGTACATTTAACGTCTTTTTGCCCGGTGGGCTGGAGTTATTATGTCATCATCAGTAGACATAGATACATTGCACTAGTTTTATTTGGTGCTTTCATAAGAAATTGTCTTTTTGACCAATTATGAGCCATCTCTTTGCTGTCCCTTAGCTTGCCAAGTTATCAATAAAGGTAAATTTAAACTTTGATACTTTGAATGAAAGTGTTGCCTGTGATTTTCCACCAGTAAACACTGCTCATTCTGAAACTCATCGTAGAGCACTAGGAGTTCTTTTGGGTGCCCTTTGTTTATCAAGTGTCAAAATTGCCTCTTGTTAATAATACAGTAAACAGAGCAACTACTACTAGATTGTGCATAGTCATTATATCAAATTCACACAACCTCGGTGGAAGCCAATTAGGGCTGGGCGATATAACCTTTTATAAAATCTTATATAAAATCAATAAATCAATAAAATTCGTTCAATTTTTTTTTTCTTACTTAGGCAGGTTTCCCCACACTGTTTTTCACAAAAAAAAAAAAAACACAAGAAAATGAATGTATATTTTATTTAAATGCATCATTACCTGCATTTATTATGCAGTTCATATACTTCAGTGAACATGCCCGACGCAAAAGAATCGTTGAATCAGTTTCGAATTGATTCACTGAAATGTGCAATTTGATCTGATTCATTGCAATGAATCAAACTTATCACCTCTGTCAACATTTTGTACATTACTAAACGTTAGTGAAGTTTAAATCAGAATGCCATTAAAACACTCTCATATTCATAAAAAAGAACTCTCAGAAAAAAAGTACAAAAGTAAAACATTCTTTTATTTACACTTTAGCTACTAATATATACGCTTTAGGTACAAATATGTATAATTTAGTGATAAATCATGTAAATAGATGTATCTTTTAGATTGTGTACCGTAGGGTACAGTCTCAGTGACAGCTTTGTACCTTGTTTTTCCTGAGAGTGCAGACAAAAAAGGATTCTAATCACAAACTCTCTATCAGTAATAATTAAGGTATTTATGAATCATTGCAAGTGTTCTATATATCGCCCATCCCTGAAGCTATCTAATACCTGCAAAGACAGAAGCTATAAAGGTGCACTGTAAATTTTGTCTGGTGCTTTCTAAACAAAGGTTTGCATTTTGTGGATTGCATAAATTCAGAAATGAGTTGGGATGTTGACTGATCATTTTGATTCTCAGGCCATGAGGGTGTCTGACTCACACGCTAGACATCTCTGTGTGTTTCAGCTCGAAAGCAGGAGATCATAAAGGTGACCGAACAGCTGATTGAATCCATCAACAACGGAGACTTTGAGGCTTACGCGTGAGTGAACGCACAAACCTGTCGCCATGACAACCTTAGCCCCTCTTAAGAACACTAATGCATTGCTTTTATTTTCTCTTGATTACTGAGATTATATTTAATGGTATGCTCCATCTATATTTAAAACCAAGCCTCACTATATAAAAGCTTCAGAAGCTTTTAGACAAATTTGAATGCTTTTGGACTAACGTCTGCACACAAATTAAGACATTTTTAGCTTCACTTTCTACTCTTTTTCTCACAGAAAGATTTGTGATCCTGGCCTTACTTCCTTTGAGCCAGAAGCTTTGGGAAATCTGGTGGAGGGGCATGACTTCCACCGGTTCTACTTTGAGAACGGTATTTAGATCGATAACATTTCAATCTTGATGAGTTGTGATTACAACAGTATTTTGATCGTCGTATTTCTGTCATCTCCTTTAGCACTTTCCAAAGGTAATAAACCTGTACACACTATCTTGCTGAACCCCCATGTGCACCTGATCGGAGAGGATGCGGCATGTATCGCGTACATCCGTCTGACCCAGTACATGGACGGCAGTGGGATGCCACGCACCATGCAGTCAGAGGAGACCCGTGTCTGGCACCGTCGAGATGGCAAGTGGCTAAACATACACTTCCATCGCTCTGGAGCACCCAGCGTGCCCATCAAGTAAGACTCATAGAGCATCTCTACTGTTTAATGTTTATGATAATGATAAAGATCACAAAAGGGTCATTCAAAGGAAAATGCATGAAAAGCTTTATATCATTTCATTTGAACACATTTCTGCGGAGTCTGACCTCTCAAGAAATCCAACATTTGAAATACTTGTACTTTTATTTGGTAAGGATGCATTTTGAGGATGCAAAGGATGCAAATTGATCGTAAGTGAGTGTAAAAGGTCTCTATTTTAAATAAATGCAGTGTTCTTCTGAACCTTCTGTTCATCAAAGAATCTTGAAAACAAATGATCACGATTTCCACAAAAATAAAAATTTCATCATTGATAATAATGGAAAAAGTTTGTTGAGCACCAAATATGCATATTATAATTATTTCTGAAGGATCGCGTGACACGTGACTCCTGCTGATAATTCAGCTTTGCATTACAGGAATAAAACAATTACATTTTTAAAATATATTAAAATAGAAACCAGTTATTTTAATTTGCAATAATAATTTACACAATATTAAATTTTCTTTGTCAAATAAATAAATGAAATAATTAAAAAAAATAAAAAAAATCTTACCAACCATTTTTAATGGTAGTGTATATTTGAAATAATGGCCTGGATGTTGTAACCTGTTATTATTCCTAGTGGCCTAGTGCTGAAGAAAGGATACATTAACATGACTTCATAATTTAGAGGAATTTGTTCATTGTAATTTAATATCATGCTTATTTCTAAATGTTATTGATGTGTTTTTGTTTGTGTGTATATTTTGTAGTTAATTGGAATATTAGGCTTCAATTTTTTCCAACTGAGGAGAAACCATCAGCAAAAACCCAACTGTCTGTCAGTCAAGCTGGAGGCGTGTCTCCTAAGCCACACCCGCGTTCCAACAACCAGCCCATCTCCCCTCTCCCCTCCCCCAACGAAGGTCATTTACATATTACCGCACATGGACCAGAGAATTCCAGAGGTCATCACTTACACCAAAACCTGAGGGCCATTCGCATATATGGACAGTATTTTTTTTTAACATTTTCTTTTCTGTTTCATTTTTTAAGCTGTTTTGGTATGCATTTTAAATGTAAAGATATGTAAAGATAATCACCTTTCCCCAAGTCTGTACTGTATTTTTATGTCTATTTATGTGTGTGCAATATATCAAATTTTGAAAGATAAGAATGTTAATATTGAGCTTGCTATTGTTCTGGTGATGCACATATGTCGTGATCGTTCAGATAAAAAATGATAAAATAAATATCTTTTATTTTTTATTTAAAAAAAAAAAAAAAAAAAAAACCTTTAAGAAACTTTTAAAAACACATACTTTAAATTCTGGCTTATGGTAAAATTTATATATATATATATATATATATATATATATATATATATATATATATATATATATATATATATTAGTAAATGCTGTCAAAAAGCTTTGTTTATATTCGCTAGCTTACAATGTTTGGCTGATTTACTTGATTTAAGAGAACTGCAGAATACTGATATGGACTGTATGTTTAC
Source organism: Carassius carassius (assembly GCF_963082965.1). NCBI lineage: Eukaryota > Metazoa > Chordata > Actinopteri > Cypriniformes > Cyprinidae > Carassius > Carassius carassius. The sequence continues at coordinate 5,668,624 of NC_081760.1, forward strand.
CTTTATGTCATAGAATATGAGAAAAAAGAACAGATATCAAAGAGAATGTAGCATATATGATACATGAAACATTGACAAGCATAGGGTAATGCATTTTTGAAAGACCATGCTGTTTTTTTTTGCTCTTGTTTATGTGTAATTCATGGATTTAACCATTCATGGTTATTTCTTTCAATATCATAAGGATCTGATATGGTAATGATGGCAATGATGACAGCGTTTATCATCATTATGACCCAACATATCTAGAAGTATCACGCTACCTTCAGACCTATGTAGCTTAATTTTCCTATATCGAGTGGCTGTAAAAATATTATCCTTTCACTTTATATCATGGCTGTATGAGAAAAGCAAATATAAGTAGCTTATGAGAAACTACATGTATTATTTTCACACATATTTGTGCATTTCACTTATCCTGACATTATTTTCGCCCATGGCAAGAAGAGCGAAAGTGAGCCGAGACTGATTTACAAGCATGCACACTGCCCTTAGTGGCGACTCAGTGTCTGTGCGCCACTCAATTGGAAGCTGATGTCATAGAAGGTGATGTCACAATGGATTGGTCTTCCTTGAGGAAAAACCTCACCACTACTGGACTATGCCAACACCATGCTTTCCGTTTTCTCCGTGTTCCCTTTTCTCTTCTTAAAGACATTTTCTCTGCTGATACTTACAGAACCTCAATGCCAATATGAGGATGTTAACTACATAATTTGTTGCCATGGTGGCGCTAGCAAATCAACATATTTAATAAAAAATTCAATAAATGTGTGATATGTACTGTATGCATGATGTCATGTTTCAAATTTCTCTTTAAATCCAACCATAAAATAACGACCATAAAGTGACACTTACACACTTTTATTCTCGTTCAGCCATATACACACACTGCAGCCAAGGTATAGTGTTTAAATGTCTTTTTTAAAAGTCATATAGTAAACTAATACATGCCTTTAAGGATAGATATTTATGTACTATATATATGCATATTCTTATCTCCACAGACATAGAATGCGGTTTCAGTAAATCAAACGTGGGCCAGTCACAGTGAAAGTAGTAGCAGTGTTTAACTTTATGACACTGTTCAGTTTAGAGGATGACTTTTAATGCTGTTCCAGGGCCAGTTTCCCAAACCCAAATTATAATAAGGGGGGAAAAAAGCATACAGTAGCTGACCTCAGATCAGCAGGAAAAAAACTACTTCTGCTAACACCGCTGTATTAATCTGCATTTAAAAAGGAAAAGTTATTTGAATATTACAACTTCCCAACATTCTGTACTGAAGCCAACCTGCTATTTGAACCGTAAAGAGAATATTCCCACTTATGTTTAATGAAAACACACAAAGTATCTAAATGAAATGCATAAAAATAAAACACTCTTTAAAAATAAAAAAATACATCCCTTATCCTCACTTCCGAAACAGTAACATCTTTTTAAAAGCGATCACCATCACAAATACCTCAGAGCAAGATTCCTCATCACATACTGATATTGAGCAATATGTACAGAACAAAATCAATATAATTTGAAAAGAAAAATCACATTTTTACAAACACTCAAACACACATACTCAAAGAAAATTCTAAATTCATAAAGTTACAAATAGAATCATATGTATAACTTATGTATAACTGATCACATGAATTTTATTCTACCTTCCTGAGTCCCTTTTTAAATGCTTGCTAAATTAACTTTAAACCATAAGCCGCATGTTAATTTGTTCTATTGCAACAAAAAGCTCTACTGAGATGTCATGATAATGATGATAATGATAGAACTGCTACAGATCACAGACACAAAGAGAGGGTTGAGAGGAAAGAGATAGTCGTCTAACCATAGAAAGAGTCTGTTATTAATAAGTGACTGCAGCTAGCTAAGCATGCCTGCTATTATCCTTACAGTTGGCTAATGTGATCTACAGTCATTTTAAAAATGCATATTATATATACTCTCCATGGACAGAATACACAGACACACAATATCCCAACAGCTGATAAAGAAGGCAAGAAGATTTCAGACATCTCAACCATTGAGATCAAAAGAGCATGGCATTATGTGGCGATATAATGCAACGATATTCAAAAGTTGTGGTAGGCAGTGCAGTACAGGTTCTGTTAGTTCAAGCTTAAATGTTCTGAGTATGAACAACCAGGACTTTTTTTTTCTGTTTTGATAAAACTTTTTTTTGGTTATTGTGATTTCTTTTGTTTGTGTGTTTGTGTTCATTATTTCATTAGTATTATAATTGAGGGATTAGGAAAGGAAAGGAAGGAAAGGAAAGGACACCAGTTGGTCACATTGAAAGACAAACAGATAAACAATTCTGGTAAACTGTGGAAAATAAGGAGAGAGAAAATATTGTCTGTTGACTTAAACTTGGTGGACATCCAGCTTGACTGGTCAGGAAGACTGGAAGTGGCAGGAGTGAAGTGCACTCTGGGATTGCATGAGCATGGTGCATAGGAGTGGTAAGGAGGGTGGACAGACTCAAAGAGAGGAGCGATGCAGATAGGGAGAGGAAAATGAGGGGGAAACTATCACTCAAACTTCTCTTCAGCTTCCTCCTTCTATTCCTCTCAGTCGTTTTGGGCACAGTAGTGGTGAATGAGGTGATGGAGGTGATGCTGTAGGTTGTCATGGGGCTCAGACTGATCGTCTATCTGCTCCACGCACACCCGCTTCTGTCCCCCAGCATTCCTCTCTACTGAACTCCTGTGGGTTCTAGACTTCTGCATCCTCGTCCTGTGAGTGAGATGAAATAAAGAAAGAGGGCAGAAATCAATGCTTTTCTGTCCTTCCAAAAGGTTTCAAGAGAAAAAAAACATGAAAATACCATAGTACTTTTTTTAAGTGTAAATTCAGATTTCTTATAGGAAACAGGAAGAAAACATTTTATTAGAAAAAATTAAAATGTAAAGACATGCTTTGTTAATAAATATACACACATCACTGCAAACATAGAAGTTCTAAACTCCCTATAAAATCCCAAAACAAAATTTGGATCAGTTTTTTTTTTTAAAGAAATTAATTAATTAATAAAGAAATTACTTTTAGCAATTAAAAGATGCATTTTAATTAATCAAGATTTACAGTAAAGCATTGTACATATTTTACACTATATACATATATATATATATATATATATATATATATATATATATATATATATATATATATATATATATATATATACATATATATATATATATATATATATATATATATATATATATATATATATATGTTTATATATATATATATATATATATATATATATATATATATATATATATATATATATATATATATATATATATATATATATATAATATATATGTGTGTGTGTGTGTATATATAAAATTCTATTTCAACTAAATTCTGTTCTTTTGAATTTTCTATTTGTGGAAGAATCGTGGACTTTTTTTTCAACGGACAATAATAAGAAATGTTTCTTGAGCACTAAGTCAGCATTTCAGAGTGATTTCTAAAGGACCATGCGACACTAAAGACTGGAGTAATGTCTGCTGAATATTCAGCACTGCCATCACAGGAGTAATACAAAATAAAGTAATTTTAAATTGCAATAGTATTTCACAATATTAATGCTTTTTCTGTTTATTTCATCAAATAAATGCACCCTTAGTGAGCATAAGAGACTTCATTTAAAACAAACTTTTTACTGACACCACACTTTTTGAACATAGTGTAAAGATTTTTTCCCCTTCTACTTGCCCCCCATATACACACTGTCACACTAATATACACACAAACGCCATGCCATGTCTCTCAAACCTCCTGATCACAGATCCATCAGGCTGCTGTATTTCCTGTTCTACCACTTGAGGGATCTGAACCTTTCTAAAACCTCCAAAGTAGCTTAGAGCCTGAGGGAATGAGGCAAAAATCTTTATTTCTAAGATGATCATGACAAAATCTTATATTTCTAAGATGATCATGAATGCTTTAATACTATATTTTGAACAGTTAGGCATGAATTCACAGTAAACATTGTAATCACATGCAATGTGGTGAAATCATGTTCAGTTTAGGCATCCAGTCATCATCCTAGAAATGTAAACAATTTGCTCTATTTGTCTTTTCTTCTGTCAGTCTGATTTTAATGATATTATAATAGTCAGAACAGATGTGTGTAACATATCAAGGTGATAATCTGGCACAAACTATGATAGAACTTTTGGCTAGAATAAATAAATATTATGGGCATAATGCTACAACAGAGGTAACTCTAGAATGTAAAATCTGATGTTGTAGAAATGTCAGGAATGACTGCTGTGCTGGGCAGCTCACCTGGGTGAAGTCATCCCGGGCAGAGGGCAGGTCCGTGGTTAGGAGAGGATCTCCCTCGTGCTTTGCCAGCTGTTCTCCATGTGTTATTGTCGTCTGGACCACCTGTCTGACCTCTTGGCCTACAGCAGATTCCCCCTTTGAAGCTAACATGCGATCTTTCTCATGGAAAGTCACCTGAAATAAAACAAAAGACATTTAGCAAAACTTTAAAATAGCCATATCTTTGAGTTAAGAGATTACATTAAATATAGATTAAGCTGATTTAGTTTCATTAATTTTATTACATGATTAAATAAGCAAAGCATTACACACCTCTGTCTGATGACCTTCACTCTTCAGTACTGTCCTCTTTATTACTTTCGAGTATCCGTCCCCTGGTGCCACGCTGATAGGCTGCTGGGTGGAGCCCTCCACCCTCACCTGCTCTGTCTCCACCCCATCAGATGAGACACATCGTCGAATGACCTTCCTGGTAACCTGAGAATGTGAGAGAGTGAGGTAAACATGTCTGATTGGATATGATGTATTTGTTGGTTGAATGGATGACAGGATGAATGGATGGAAGGATGGATGACTGGTAGTTGACATAATCGCAAAGTTACTTATAGGTGGTAAAAACTCTAGAAGTCGACAATTAAAAAGTGCTTCCAAAAATGGATGGATTAAAGGAAGGATGGACTACAAGATGGATAAATGGTAGATGGATGGATTAAAGGATGGATGAATGGATGCGCGAATACTGCAAATCTTAGATGTTTACCTTCTTCACAACCAAGTTTCCCTGTGCATCTGTGTACTGCTCTTCTGTTACAGACTCTGGAGGAACATCTGGAACATCATCACCCTGTAGAAGAAATCAGACACTTAATCAATACATGTCAATGGCTAAAGCAGTGTTTACCCTAACAGGAAACAGCTGCCCCAGCTTGGATAAAGGTTAGGGTTAGCATAAGAAGAAGAATAAAGAAATAATATTGAAAATATTGATCCAATATAAAAAAGCGTACACTTCGTGTAGAAGTTGTCCATTTTAGGGGTGATCAAGGGTCAATAACTCTAGAAATATATGATATGGGATGTATTCTTAGTTTAAAAAGGACAACTTGTACAAACCATTGAGAAGCAGGGAGGTTAAGTCACAGCTGAAAATGCAGGATTTTAAAATCGAGTCAGTTTCCAAAAAAAATCATAAAGTTGCATGAAAAACCATCACATAGCATTTTGGTAATAGGTTATTCAGTAAGCCCACGCCAAAGTTATACACAAAATGTATGCTAAGAAACACCACAGTAGCTTTCACACTGAACCTCCAAAATGGAGCAAGCAATCTACAGTCACAGATATACCTGAATAATTACTCTCCTTCGCACAACTCTGGTGGTCAGCACATCCTCATCAGAGCTATCTGACAGCACACCTAATGCCTCGTCAATCTCCTAACCACTCATTATGTATGAAAAATCATGCAATAATATAAGACTGAAATATATAAAATGTAAAAAATAAATACATTTGACAAATGCAATGCCCACTCTGCTAAAATGCCATAAGACTAAACATTATTAGAATCAGACGATCAAATATCAATAAGACAAATGGCAATTTTTTTTTTTTTAACAACAGAAGAGGCAATAAAAAAAATGTTAACTTGACACAATATACATTTTTTTAAACATGTTTATTGTATAAAACACTTGTGTGGTAAGAAATTTACTTCAAAACAAAAAGCATTCAGATGCTTAGTTGTTAGTATAAATATCTATAAAAATCAAAAACAACTCTTAATTGATATACAGTATATTACGATATAGTTATTACTTACAAAATCCTGCATATTTAGTGTATGACCTTACAATGTCATAAATGTAGTACATGCATAAGCAATATTGGAACAAGCTAATAGCGATTTTGATGGTGTTAAGGCATGAATGTGAAATGATTGTTTTTTTTTGTTTTTTTTTGATTAAGCAAAGGTTTTCAGGTTTTAAAATCCACCTAATTAGTGAAAATGTTAATTCAAAGAAACCAAACACCATCCCTTCAGCAAACTCAGTCAGCGGGAAATAGATTAGGGTAGCTCAGAGAAGAATGGATGGAGAGGGGAGGTCATGCTGAGGATGCTTACCCTCCTCAGATCATCATCATCATTATACTCAGCCTCTCCTCGAGGAGGAAGCTCCTGAGGAGTTCGTGTAGAAGATTCCAGACTTTTCAGCTGACATGGAAAGTAAACATCTTTCTCCTCTTCATCATCATTGGGTTCGTGGATGATGTGAGAATCCTCAAATTCTTCACTGTCTGATGACCTGATTGACCAACAAGGGTTCTCATTGGATGGCATATATCCTGAAGGACTTCTGACATTTGGTTGTTGTTGTAATTCATGAACAGTCAACCTTAAGACTTCATCACTCAGCGCCATTGTGCCTTTCAGAGGTTCCTCTTCTGCTTCAGAATTGTCTGAAATGGTCTGCTTGCAGTCGAAAAAAGCCTCAAGGTCAGAGTCATCATGTTGTTGATCAATGCTTAGTAAATCTTTGTGTTTTGGTTTTTCAACTTTGCCAGGTTTTGGCAAATCAGTGATTTCTATTTCAATATTTTCATTAGATTTGGGAGACTCAGTTGATGTTTCTTCAACTGTTGATTGTAGTTCTCCTGTGAATGAGTCTTGGGATACATCAAGAATTAATGAAACACTCACCTCAGAGCTGAGAGTTTTATCAGATAATGGCTGTTCTGGTTGAACTGCTTTCTTAAGTTCCGCAAGCACTGAATTCATGCTGATTATCAAGGGTTCTGAAGAGTCAGAAAGACAACGGGCAGAGTGCTTTTCCTCTGATTTTTGGGATGTTGCACCAGATATAACTGAGTCTGACAGTAGTCGTTTGGAATCTTTGGTAGTTAAGGCCTTCTCCCTGCCATCTTGAGAGAGAGCTAGTCCTGCCTCCTGGGACACAGGTTCCTTAAGCGCTGGATTCATGTTCATAGGGAGCATCAAGGGTTCAGAGGACTCTGAGAGACACCGGTTAATATGCTTTTCTTCTGACTGTTCGGCTGCACTACAGATTATTGACTCAGACAGAAGTCGTCTTAAACCTTTGGATACCACAGCCTCCTGTGAAATAGTTGCTGACTCAAGTTCAGAAAACTTCTCCCTGAAGTCAAAATGTTGACAAGTTATGACTGTTTCTGGTGTTTGTGGACTAAGGTCAGAGTAACAGAAAGGTGAAGATTCACTCAGCTGTTCAGTTTCACTTTGAATCCACATATTTGGGTCAGTCTCAGATTGGGAGAAAAGTTCTTTTTTAAAGCCATGACTGTAATCTATGAGAGGTTCAGTGGTTAAATCCAACTGTGTGCATACTTTTCCCTTCTCAGGACAATATTCATCTTCCTCATCTTCACAATGGACCCCTAATGTTTCTGGCTTTTGCTCTGGAGACTCTAATAGTTGCAGATGTGGTTCATGTTCATGGGAATCAGTTTGTTGGTCTATCCTATGATCAACTTCAGGCTCTGAAGGTTGCTGTGGGGTGGTTTTGTTATTACATTGTTCTTGGTTTAAAACTGTAATCTCATGATGGGTAGATGATTGCAGTGATGCAGAGTCAATTGTAGGAGAGGACTCAACATGATTTTTTTCTACTACTATATGGCTTTGCAATGATGGCACTGGATCCAAATCACCAAGCATTTCTGGGATAAGAAAGACCTGATCTGATTCCGGAGAGACCTTAATGAGGTCTGGAGTCACTCTTGAAACACCTGGATTCACCTCAACACTGTGTGAGACAGCTTCATCAGCCTCCCTTACAAGAGCATAAGGGGAAAATGAAGGACTAATATTTTGTCCTATTATTTGATCGCTCACAGGAACTAATATATCAACTTCAGATAGTTTGCTTTCATGACATGGAGACGACTGCATGGTGTCTGAAGTTTCATCAGATTCAACGAGATGTGCCTCTAATGATTTTTCATTGCTTTCTAAATCACTTTTTTCGTATACAGGTGACACTTGATCAAGACACACAGAACTTTCATCTTGATACTTTTCTTCTTGGAGTTGAGTTTCTTCTTGACTCACTGATGAAGTGTTTTGAAGTAGGTCAGGTACTTTGTGTTCAGGTTCAACTGTTGACAAAACAACTGAATATTCACCTGAAGAAAATCTCGCATTAGATACCTGACAGGAATCAAAGATATTCTGAGATGCCTTTGTTGATTGTTGGTGGAATTCTGACTGAGTCTTCACATTGATTGGTGATGAAGAGAGACAAACATTTTCATGGTCTGAAACTTCACACTGAACTTGATTATCCTCCTCAGATTCTGCAGAAACCTATGGGATAAATTATATGAGGTATGGAAAAGTGTGACAAGGGCAAAGAGATGATATTCAAGGGATACTTACAACCAGTGAGAGACAAACCCAAACAGCACATGCGATGATCATGGGTACAGTCTGTACTGGGCTTGAGACATTTGGGACATGACCCTCTGATTAAGTTTTAAATGCACAATGCTATGAACTTACTTCTTCATCTGCGGCTTCCTTTGTGGATTCTTTTTTGACCTCTTGAAACAGCCATGGATTGGTGAAGCTGTCCCTAGGAGACATTGAGAGTGGAAAGTGAATGGCCAGGTGGTGTACTACCAGAAGACTGATTAACTGAATGCTTCTGATAATGTAAACGTTACTTTAAATGTCATTTCAAGTATGTCAATCTATGTATCACTCACTGATTGATCTCCAATTCTTCAATCATATCCCCATGAATGCTCTCTGAATGGACGTTTCCCATTGTTTCAGCCCATGAGGGAATTTCAAGGAGCGAGGCCACAGACAAGTCTTCTTCTGACACAGCTGGAGGATGCCTGTGTGAAGTCTCCATTCTCTGAACCACACGAACACTGTCACCATCCTCTTGGACTGAGGAGAGAGCTACAAAAGACAAAAACATTCACTCTGACGGTGTAAAGACTTTGACTCCATGGCTTGTTTTTAGGATTTATATCTTGTGTTTTAGATCTATATGCAAAACAAGAACATGCTTAATTCATTGCCCTACCTTCACTGTGGTCCAGGGTCCTTTCAATCTCTGCATATGTTCTTGAGGTTTGCTCGTGGATTGACCTGTGCATTTGAATCTCGATAAGATGGACAATGTCCATGCGATTTATTTTAGTGAGTCTTTTAATCAACGTATCTTCTGTGGAATGTAAAACATAATCAGAATCTATTATTTAAAATGTACTTCTCATTTGAATTCTTTTACACATTCTAATATTTCAACTGGACTGTAAAACAAGTAAATGAGAACAGGGCTTACCAGTTGCATGCTTTCCTTCTCTCTCTACCCAGTGCTGTAAAAGAGCATGACTCTGCTCTTGTAGTGAATTCGGTTTTTCAGTGCGCACTCGCTGAATCTCATCTTCATTAAACTCCAACTCTTTGGCCAGCTCTAAAATAGATTAGTATATACAGTATGTTGTTAAAAAAGATACATATAGACTTATGCATTTATCCACCAGGATGCTAGAGTTGCCTGATCTGTTGCTACAGTGTTGCTATGGTATTCTGGGTGGCTTTTAGTATGCTGTTATGAGGTTACTAGGATGCTCTGAGGGGTTCCTAGGGTGTTAACCACCCCAAACCCTTTTTTTCATACTCACCTGTCCAGCTAAAACCTAGAAGGTCAGCAATGATGGCCAAAGTCTCTTCTTTCCTATCTGCATCATCATGCCAATCCACTGTAAACATCAGTCAAAGTATTTATAATTAATACTTAATGAAATGCATTCAAACACACACACACCAAAAAAAAAAAAAAAAAAAAAAAAACAATTATCTGCTATATAACCTACTTGGATTAGTGAACTATTTACTGACTCTGTATTATGGGATGTGCACTAAAGACATTTGAGATATTATGCAAATATGTGAGTGGAGTTTAAGTCTTTATCTCTTGTAAATCGCTTAAAAATTCATTTAAACTTCTAAAGGTGGCAACAAAAATGCTAACTGAAGCTAGGTTGCTGTAGTTTTACATAGAATAGAATAATAGAATGAATGTATGGACTACACAGTGACTGAAGATCTGTTAAAATAATATATGCCTTGTGTAAAACTTTTTACACAAAAAATACAGTTGTCATGGTTGTTTTATTATTTCTAATGTTCAAAACATGCAGTAGTGGTCATGCATTGCACAGGACAATTTATTATTGGCAAATAAATGTAATCAATCTTGAGATTTCAGTTTATGTATACACTGATATGCAAATGAATAAAACATGACATAAAAAGACACCAAACAGGACACATAAACACACATAAATACACACAAGGAAACACTGAGATGAGACAAATTACAGCACAAAACACCAGACAACACAGAACAAGAAAAAAGCAAAAAGCAAAGAGACTTGCATGGATCAAATTTTGGAGTAAGTAATACTGGGGGCAAGTGCCAAGTAGAGGTACCTTTACTTTGGTCTGGGGTAGTGCTGTCTGAGATTCTCTGCATCTGTGTCTCCACACAATCTTCCCAGTTGGGCCTTGACTCAAAGACATCATCACCAATGGACGGTGGTCGAATTGATTTCAAACTACTTTCTCTCCCTAACTCAATAGAAGTTTTCTCTCCCTTGGTTTCATCACACACTATGCTCCCTGAAGGGTCCAAATCCTGAGAGAATTTGGCAAGAAGTTCAGGTTGACTGGAAACAGCATCCAATTTTGGAGACTGTGTGGGTGAAACAGTCATCTGGGAGGATGAAGTCTTTGGTTTGGTGTAACTGCTGTTTATATTAGTGAGACCTTCCACAACGGACATGGAGCATTCTAAATCACCAGTATCTGCTTCAGATTTAGGTCTTTGATTCTGCTCAATGGAGTCCCCTTGTCCTAAAATTTGGTCAAAACTGGCTGCTTTCACAGCTATTTTTGGTTTATATGTTGTTTCTTCTACTTCAGCAACAATGTCCCTGGATGGAGTGTACACTGAAGGTGATGTAGTATAGATTGATGCACTAGGGTAAATTGTAGATACATGGGTGGATATGGGTATTTCAACAACAGAATGCTGTTCATCTTCCACTGAAGAGTCAGAGGATTCTGGGTCTTGCTCAGAATAAACTGTTCGTGTTACTGTATAAGTGGCAGTGTCCACATTCGATATCAGTGTGTCTTCATGGATACCATTATCCTCTGTGTGGCTCTTTGGTTCACTTAGGATAGGAAAATCATACCATTCTGGATGTTCTGGTTGAACACTTTTAGTTCCAGTTATACTAAAGCCATCAAACTTTGCATCAGGTTCCTCAGTACTTCTGTCTTGATGCACTAAACCATCTGCAGGCAACCCAGATGAAGCTACTGCAACAAACTCACCAGCACTGAAATTGACCTGTTCAAATTCTTCACTTGGATCTTCATTTATTGGAAAAAAGACTAACCTTTCTTCTTCTTCCTCCATGCTCATTTTGGTCATGTCAATAGCACCACCTCTGGTCATCTCAAATAATTTTCCCTCTTGGAAGAGGAAAGGATTTGGTGTCCCCTCTTCAGTAGGGGTGCGTCCTGGAGTTGTGTCAGGTGTGGTTCCCTGGGAATGTCTGTCTATACACAAAGCAAGTATTTTCTGCTCCTCAGCCTCAATTTTTGCTTCGAATGCCTCGTCATCTTCCACTTCAGCACTCCAGGGAACCAGGTCTCTTGGAATAGATACTGGGATTTCTTCTGGCTTCTCTTCATTGTCCTTTTCATGAGGACATGAATCTGGCTGGGATTCATCCTGCACTTGCTTTGTAGCAGCAGTTGCACCTACATTGTCAATGGGAGAAACTGCTTCAAGTACTTTTTCAGAAGTTGTGCTCTCACCATTAGACTTAGAATCAACATCACCATCCATCTCTGTGCCCATTTTGCTCTTTGCTGTTGTAATAAGGAGATCCTCCTCAGCTGTAGTCTCACCAATCACTATACTATAGTACTCTGAAGGTAACTTGTCTTCCTCGTCCTCTACATGTGTTTGCATAGATGGTATGTCTATGCATGTCTTTAAATCACCTATCTTTAAATAGGTATGTTCCTCCGCACCTTTGTCCGTGGACTCTAAAACCTCAGTGGTTTCTCCTGAGAGCTTGTGAGTTGATTCATCCAACTCAGGGCTGTCATAATCATCTTCTGACAATGAAGAATGTAATGGTAATACTGGGACAGATTCAGTAAGGTTCTCCAAGTACTGTTCTTCTGATTCTTTGGTTAACATTGTGTTAAAGTCTAGTGGACTTTTATGTGGAGACAGTACTTCTTCATCTTTTGGTTCTTTATAACCACAATCAAAATCAAATTTGACCTTTTTAACCTTTGCATCCTTTTCCATTTCATCAAATGTTTTGATCTTTGCAGCCATCTTAAACATCTCTTCTTCTGGAGTGAACTGCTTTTGTAAAGTGTCAAAGTCATGAAGATAGTCACTGTCAAGCACCTTTTCTTTTTGCTCCAGGGCCATGGAAAGGCACTGCATATCTGAATTCTCATGTAACCCTTGGGATGACTCACTTTCTAAATAAATGTTTTGTTTAGAAACTATTTCTTTTTCTACATTTTCCCTGGAGTCAGAAATGAAAGTCTGACTTGTTGAGAAGGCCCTTTCAGTGTAACTCAGTTGACCAGATTCTTGCCCAGTGGGACTTCCCTCTAAAGAGTCTTGACATGGGGAGTCCTTGGTTGGGCTTGGCTCAATAGAATCTGGGGTTTTTTGGGATGATCCATCTTCTCTGATGGGAGTAGTCTCAAGCGAGTCTATTCTACAAAGAGTTTTAGAGTCATTTATGGTTGCAAGCTGCAGAGAATCCAAGCTAAAAGGTCTCTCTGGTGCATCTTGAATGTGATGACTATGTTGTGGTATTTTCTCAGACTCAGTAATCACATCTGATTCTTTCAACTTTATAATATCTTTACAGCTTAAATCACTTTTTATATAATTTGCTGATGTTTCACTCTCCCATTTTATAACTTGAATTTGATCCTGAATTATTGTCTTTGAAAAAGCAAAGGATGGTGACTCCGTTTTGGTGGATGGAGAAGGTGTATCCTTCTTAGAATCATCATTGGATGGTGACTCAATCTTGGTGAATAGGGAAGGTGATTCAATCATAGTATCATAAGTTGATTCAGTCTTCCTTTTTATCGAGTTTACTAAACATGATCCACTCTCTGCTCTTTCATGTGATTTCACCAAACTTGACTGGTGAGTTGTCTCCTTATCCCCTGGATATCTGTCTTCTGTTTCTTTACTAGTTGAACTGAAAGATAAAACAAGGATTTCAGGACTATTTTGAGGGGTTTCAGCAAGTCCTTCAACTCTCTCACTGTCACCTGTGCTGGAGTGAGGAGTCCTTGTCCTTATACTATTGCCAGGAGAGTATGCCAAGGCCTCATTTTTGTCACTATCAGGACTTTCTTCCAATGCTTCCAATGCTCTATCATGCATTTCACTTTGAAATAAGGGCTCACCTTGCTCAATTGCAGTAGCAAATGTAGTGATTATTTTAGATTTACTTGGATCCACAGCTGCCTGGTGTATCTGCTCCTCATTTTCTAAAGAAACGCCATCACTACACATTAAAGAATGTTTACTTGCTTCACCTGAAGTTTGCCTAAAGATCAGATATTTAGGATTGTCCTCAAGTTCTGCCTTAATATCTGCACTGAAGTCCTCTGATATTTTCCTGTCTGGGCTTATCTGAGGCTCCAGAGACAATCTCCTGTTCTGACGGATGTTATATTCATTATGCCTTCTCTCAGGCATCAACTCCAGGTCTTCATTAACTAACAGTTCAGAATCAATCTGAGTTCCAGGATCTTGTTCCTGAGTTTCAAATTGTCCTAGTTCCTGAGCTGGTTTTCCATTTTGGTCATTTGCTGTTTGTTTAGAGAGCAGGTTTTCTGGAGAGCTTTCCTCTTTAAAGTTAAATATAATGTTGGAAGTAACAGCTTGATCACCTTCATTTTGAATGGTCGTCCATGGTTTTTCATGTAGTGTTTCACCATCATCAATCATTGGTTTATGCTGAATTGTGTTTAGGTCAATACATGATGATTCTTGAAGGATCTTGTTTTCTACTATAATTTTTTCTTGTAAACATAGGGTTGATTCTGCATTTTGGTTATTGTATGTTGGAGGAATCTGCATCACATCAGAAATTGATGCTTCAGAGGTTACAGTTGTAACTGCTCTTTGTTGTAAATGTTGGGATGATCCTGTCATTTGACTATCATATGTTTGGGGAATCTGCATCACATTAGGACTTGGCATTTCAGTTGTTTCTGTCATTTGGTTATCATATATTTGGGGAACCTGTATCACAACAGACGTAATTGCTTTATGTTCAAAAAGTCCAGACTTGCTTTTCGATGGATCCTGGCCAGTCTGAAATGCCTTCATCAACTCTCTTACAGACATAGTTTCCTCTATCCTTTCTGTCTGTGACTTTGGGGATCTGGGGGATTTTGGAGGAAGCTTGGGTGATTTGTCTGTCTCTGTGACATATGACTTACTATGGGAAGTTATCGCTTTTTGGGATTTCCACTTTTGACTGTCCACCTCATTCTCTTCTTCAACCTTTTTCTGCAGTGCCTTAACCTTGTCCTTAATGGATCCAATCGGAGTTTCTACAATTCTAGGAGATGCAGGAATAGATCCAAAGACAGGTTCAGATCCACAGATAACTGCATCTTCATCAAGAGACTCCTCAGACTGACTCCTACTCATCCTTTCCAAGTCATCTTCTGAACTGCCACTTGCAAACTCCCTCTCTTTACGCTTTTTCCTTGCTGGCTTTTTAATTTCTGTTGGACGGGGCTTACCACGTTTCACAACAACCTCTTTAAATCTTTCTTGAACACTATACATGTCTTGTGATTCACTAAATGGTACAGGTGTTTCCAGCAGACACTGTTCTAAGTCACTGCTGAGATATGAAATCATACCTGAAATATCCCTCTTAGGTGAAGAACTGGATATAGTATCTCGTGGGATTAGAACTTCCTGAATGACTGCCTCTTGGACCTCAGTGATATTTTTGCTTTTGGTTTCTTCAACATCTGTCTCACTGAGAAGTACCCACTCCTCATCATCAGTGGTTACAGATTTCCCAACAGCACCTTCCCTCTTTGTATAATCCTTTGTATCATCACGAAGGATCTCTTCTATCTTCTCTAAGTCCTCTTTCACTTTTTCGACTATTTCAAATGGCTCATCCACTTCCTCATCCGCAGCCTTGTCAGATCCCTCTCTGACATCCAAAGAGCAGGATTTGTCAGATTTTTCAGAGGTCAGAAGGACTGACACCTTAATCAGGTCCTGCTTCATATCAGACACTTCTGAAAGCAGATCTGGACTTGCAAGTGTGGCAGGATCATGTATGATTTGCAGCGTGGAAAGCTCTGTTGACTCAGATCCATCATAATCTTGCATTTTAACAGCACAAAGAGTTTATAAAGAACAAAGGGGAAAATGAAGAGGACAAAAGAGATTGGAGAGCTAGTCAGGGCAGGAGCAATACAAACTGTCTTCATTTCAGAAGATGAGGAAACTACTTGACAAAATGAAGAACATTACTAGATTTATCTAGATTTGGATCCGAAGGATTTGGGAAGGCATGGGAGCAGTTAAGCAAAGCAATTACATAGTGAGGGGAGGAAATGGGCAGGAAATAACTTGCTTAAACATGTTATACTGATTCAAGTATCCATTCATACACTTACACAAGAGGGAAAGTATAAAGAAAAAACAAAGGATAATAATAAGTAATACAGAAACCTGTACACAAAGGACAAATGAGGAAAGTAATCATAACACAGAGTGGAGCTGTACCAATGAGGCATCTCAAGATTGTTCTCGACATGAAGAGCTTATGTCAACACAAACACAGATAGCATTTTAAAACAATATGACCTTAAAACAATACTGAAACACAATCAGAGGCTTTTCCCATAAAACACTTTCAAATTATTAAATGCTATGGGTTTTTTAAAACAATGAAACACACATGCACACAACAAAAAAGAAAAAAGAAGAAGAATGTGAGTGATAGGGATAAAAGTGTCACACAAATTATGCTTATTTTCAAAAAGATATCCTCGCATTCAAGCAGACACTCTCAAACATACATATATGATAATATAATATGTGTAAGTCAAGTTATTTCCATGCAAAGGAAATGATCCATGCAAAGGTGACACTTGTGGCAAACAAATTAAGTGGTTTCAATACAGTCAGTATATAATGTGCCCGGTCAGTATGATTTTGTTTTTAGGAAAGAATGGTTTGCTTTCCAGTATCTCTTCTGGCATGTGCTGTAGCATATTTTTTTGTAAGCTTATTAAACATTTTAGAAACCATCATGCCAGAAGCAAGATACCATTGTGGATGATAGAAATGAATGTGATGTTTTATGAGAAGAGCAGACCATACAAAAAAAAGAAAAAAAAGAAGGTATGTTTATCGGCCATAGCACAGCAATCAGGGATCCACAGATACGATTTCTGTCAAAATCACTTATAAATATGTTTTATTTTATAATATTCCAACGATATATTAATACATTAGTAACCTACAGTTTCAAGGTTAAAAAGAATGTGAGAAAAAGCAATGTATATATTTATTTTTAACCAGTTTACTTAAATTCCTTACATTTCTCATGTGTCTTCTCGCTCTATAAAGAAAAAAGATTGAAACGGAGAAAGTTAATACAATGGAAATTACAAAAATATCTCTTTTGCAAAAATGTTTAATAAAACATTAAAAAAATATTTACCTCCTCATCTGCATCTTGATCAGAATCAGATTCCTTAAAAAGTAAAAGAAGAGTAAAAAAATAAATAATAATAATCAACTGCCAGATTGAATTTTACTAAACGAAATATATTTTTAGTAAAAGGTACTGGCTTTTTGTTTTGTCTATGTATGGATGTCTACATTGTGTGGTTGTAAGGCAATATAGTGTTTCACTTACCTTTGAGTAGACAGGTAGGCAGATGTTCAAACTGCATATTGCACTGTGGTTTAGACTGCGATATGTTCTTGGCTCTTTTGTGAAAGACAACCTGCCACATGGTTCTTGAGTGCTGTCACGAATCTGTTGAAACAACCAGTCTGTTACTAAGTCTAAGTGAGACTTGCACAATACTGTCGCATCACAATAGTTAAACTAGTAGGGAACATTGTGGAGGTCTGTCACAGATTTGTTTACATTTCTATAACTCAGTGACTTTTTGTGCTACATGCCTCAAATAATAACTTACTTTGATGAAGAGAGAAAGACGGTTTTCCTTAAAGGCGTAGAAACTGAACACATGGTGCTGTCCACTTTTGGTCAGTGGGACCAAATTTCCAAAGCAGTCAGCAAAGATTGGTTTTCCCTCTAGTACCTACAGGGATAAACGTACCACCATGTAGAAAAGGTTCTTCTCAATTGCATTAGCAACACTAGCTAAACCACATTTACCTCAACGTCTCGACTACGTGCCACCTCAGTGAAGTTCTCCTGCTGCTCCAGAGTTTTGTCCATCTTATCATCCGTCATACAGAAGCAGCGCAGTCGTGCTTCAATAGGGTCCAATGTCTTGGCAAAGATGACAAACTTGGCCATATAGGGAACACAGATGATCTCACGATACAGTTGACTGGAGAAGTTCACAGACTCCTGGATCTGACGGCAATCTATAAGCCAGAACCTGGGAGGAAAAACATTTATTTAATGATTCGTCAAGAGAAAGCAGTCAACAAATATTTGTCACTGCAGCTGAACTCACCTTGCCGAGACATTAGTGGTAAATGAAACACACTGGTTGATGAATGTTAGTGGTGTGGATCCAGTTATGTCCTCCCACTGTGCTGGAGTCGTCCCACCTAGAAAAAGAAAATTATTAGAATAATTTACACATTCTTATAAACGCACTTACTTAAACAGGATTTTTTTTTACTCTTTATTTTCGTATACCAGTAATACTACACAGCAATCGTAGAGTGGGTGTACTGGTGGTCCCGTCACTGGTTGGGCTTTTAGGGACAGGAATAGTCATGGTAATGGGCTTGTGAAACTTGCGTCTTCTAGGCTCCAAAGTAACAATTGGGCTGAATGTAGCCTTATTCCAAAGGATCTTCCTCACCAGATCCTCACTGATGGGCTGTGCCTAATAAAGGATGAGACTGAGATGTGAGTGGCAGGATGGACATCTCATTTTCCTTTTCATTTTCCCTGCCTCTAACCA
Source organism: Carassius carassius (assembly GCF_963082965.1). Lineage (NCBI taxonomy): Eukaryota > Metazoa > Chordata > Actinopteri > Cypriniformes > Cyprinidae > Carassius > Carassius carassius. The sequence goes on from NC_081760.1 coordinate 5,687,225, forward strand.
ATTTAAGAGTAATATATTGCTAATTCAATCTTTTAGTGAAGAGCATAACTTGAAATGTTTTATGAACTTTTTCCCTTAAATCACACTTTTAATATTTCTTGGTATTTTCAATATGTATGGGCACCCTGAGACTTTAAAATAACAATCCATGTGTATAATAACATTTGCTGTATTTACATAAAGAAAATTACTGCAGCATTAATATAGTCTATAGGTCAATCAAATGAGCTTTAATGACACAAAGCAGATGCTAAAAGTTATTTGTACTATTGATCTAGATTAATAAATAATCATTGTCCAGTGTGGAAATTGTCAAGAACAAGTCAAAAACAAAATAAGAAACCGCTTCCTTATACATTATAAGGTCAATGTTCAAGCTTGAATGGCTTAGTTGGTTACCTGTAGCCCAACACGTATCCGTTTAGTCAATGCTCCCTCTGGGAACACAGCCTGGACCTGTGGAACAAGTGAGCTGCTTAACACCCCACCCTCTGGACCGATCATGTGACTGCTCTGCTTAATGCGAGACACCACTGCAAAGTATTGTGGGAAATCCCGTGTGATGATGCGGCAGATTCGTTTTTTCTCCAGCTCCTCAGGAGTGTCCAGTTCTGGTGTGAAAATAACAGCAAATTCAAGGTGGTTAACGCACATGTGCCTCTTTGTGTATTTGGGACACACTCACCCTCATCCATCCCATTGAGTATCTGATTCAGCTCCTCTTCTGTGTGCTCACAGTGATGTTCTCTCCAGCTCTCTCCTGTCTCACTGCGCAGAATCACTAACTCTCTCTCTGTCCCACGCAATGCAGCAAAGTGAGGGATCTCCACTATCACAGACCTGAAAAAAGGCATGTTATTTCAGCTATGTGTACCACTTTAGATTTGTCAAAGTAAGGGTTGTTTGGAAACGGATATTGCATCTGTGGGTGACATAAAAATAGATAAATGTAGCATGCAGCAAGGTAGAAAAAGAGAGAAAACAAAACTACGGATAATACAAAACACAGCATACACAGAGCACACAACCAATACAAGAAAGTAACCAATTTAAAATCAAACGCTATCCAAAAGTCAACAAGGGAGGAAAAGGTAAATTTATGGAACACCTCTGTTTCGGAATGATAAAAACAAACTCAATAAATTATAAAAAAGGACAAAATAAAAAGGATATGATATCTTACTGATATAACACAGATGGAGGTCTCTTTAAAAAAGAATTAGGGGGATATGTGACCGGTATCCAGTGGATATTTGGCATTAGGATCTCTCCTACCCGAGGAATTTGGTGCCGGGTGGACCCAGCTGCAGAATTCTGCTGACAAGACTTTCACCCTCATTAAGAGGTGGAGGGGCTGTTGGGAGGTGGAGTTTACTGTTCCGATCGCAGCCATTAAAAAAAGATGTAAAAAACAAGGCACACTGTGAACCTGATTTACTGAACTCAGATTTAGTGAGAGAGGAATATTGTTGCCATTCCTAAAAGCTTGAGATGACGAGTGTCCTAACCAGGTGAGACAAACACTAAAAGCTCTTCCACAATTTTTTGTCCTAACCAGCTGTGAAATTTGGTTGACTGGTGGTTTCTATTTCTGAAGCGTCATGCCCAGCAGCGTTGTTATGGCTCTTAAAATCATTTTGGTTAAGTTTTTTTTTTTTTTTAAGTGTAAAACGCACATAAGAAAATTGCTAAAACTTAAATTAAAATCTATCCACTGAATCTCATTGGTCTAAAATTCACAAAATAAACATCAAACTGAGATTGGCTGAGATTACATGGATAGCTGTTTCAGCATAGACAAACAAACGGATTGTCGCTGGAAGCTTGTAACATAGCTCCTGGTTAGGACACATCAAACAGGCTGACATACTGCGCTGCTTTGTCAGTCAAGACGAGACAAAATAGAGAACATATAACTGAACCATACACAAAGGTAAACAAAAATGTTTATGGTGATACAGCATCATTTTTCTATTTTAAACCCCCTTACCCGAGAAACTGGGCTCCGGTGGGTCCAATTTCAATGAGCTTGCCTGCGAGCCCTTCTCCCTCCACCATAGGGGGCATAGAGGCAAGTCTGTGCCTCTTCACCAGACGACATGTGACCCGAGTAGGTGCTGAGCACTTTCTAGGTGGCACAATAATGCGTAGTCCATTGTGACGGCAGCCACGCATGGCACCGCCACGGGCATCTACCATGAAACTGACCAGGAAGCTGTTAAAAAAAATGCCAAGTGACAGTGAAACACACAACACAATGCTTAAAAGATTCATTAAACAAAAAAACACTGAAATTAAATACTGTAATAAATACATAAAGAGCATAAATTCTTGTTTCTAAACTTAGAGAAGCCACCTAGGCCATACAAGATTAATTTGCCGTCTCTTTTCCTGAGATTATTTTAAAGGCTCTGTTTGTAAACAATTAATAATTCTCCTTGGTGCCATTTGAAATGACACACCTCACCCGCAATATTTCAGGTTCCAGAAGTTTTCTTCTGTAATCGACAGCATTAATCACTGTTAAAACCTGAACCATTATTTTTTTATCTGATTGTGTCACCTTTATGTGTTGTACAATTTCAGACTCACTGACACACACTATCAATCCAAAGTTTGTGGTCAGTACGATTTTTACAAATATTTCAAAAATACAGTAAGACAGTAATATTGTGAAATAATCTTACAATATAAAATAACTATTTTCTATTTTAATAAACCTACATATATATATATATATATATATATATATATATATATATATATATATATATATATATATATATATATATATATATATATATATTCCTGCGATGATAAAGTTGAATTTTCAACATTATTATTCCAGTCTTCAGAGTCACATGATCCTTCAGAAATCATTCTATAATGCTGACCTGCTGCTGATTTACTATTATTATCAATGTTGAAAACAATTGTCCTGCTCAATATTTTTGTGGAAATCATGAAACATTGATTTAAAGGATTAATTTAATTTTAATTTGTTGTGACATCATAAATTATGTCTGATCAGTTTCATGCATTTTTGCTGAATAAAAGTATGAATTTCAAAAAAAAAAAAAAATGTACTGACTCCACACTTTAATAGTATACAATAAAGTAATTTTAAGTGTTGCTTTATATCTTGTAATGTTTTTGAAGTTTTTTGGAGAAAGTCTCCAGATAATCTCTGGAGAAATTAGATGAAGAAGAATGATAACTGTTGTACATACTTATGAGATAAATTAAAGAAATACCGTAGGAGTTGAGAAACACAATGTTTCCAGTTTCATACCACCCATGTGAGAGATGCTGAATAATACTAAATATTATTCATGGGGTTCTTTATGAATACCGAGACATGACGCACTGTGTTCATCAAAACATGCTTATTAAAATTTTAGTAGGCACAAAAAGTCTCATAAATGTAGATGAAGAGAGGAATTAAAAGGGCACAAGGAAGAGAAGTGGAGGATCACCTGCTGTTGTCATTGTCAAGGCATGGGGTAGATCGGCTAAAAGCAGAACAAAAAACACAATCACAAACAGCAGAGAGAGAGGCCGAGTGAAATGGGAGATGACGTGAGTGTAAGAAAGAAAGAAAAAAATGAAGAACAACAAGAGGAAACTGAACTGCTATCATTCATGTTCTACAATAGAGGCATTTGATGCAATGCCAGCTTTGACAAAGCATTAACACCTTAATATGTAATAGCATGTATGATTTGGGGAGGCAAGTGTGTGTTCACTTCTGTTTGAGTGAGTGTGTGCGTGTAGGTGTGTGTGTGTGTGTGTGTGTGTGTGTGTGTGTGTGTGTGTGTGTGTGTGTGTATGTGTGTGTGTGAAACCTTCTAACCCTGACTGCAGAAGAGTGCTAGTTAGCACCACATTATCCAGATGTTCAGCACCCCAGCTCAGTCGAAATGAGTCCTTCTCGTGCTCTCGAGAGAATGCAGACACCTAACAAACAACATAATCAGACTACAATAAATCATGAGATAAAAACCCATGTTTAAACCCATCAAGATCTGAAAATTCACTGTAAACCTCAGATAACAACACTGAGCCAAATGTTAGATGTACATATGAAGTGCGACAGTTCACAGTTCACCTTATTAATCTGGTGGCTGGTGATCATATCCTCAATCAGCATTCCTTCACCCCTGTAAGCAAGATGACTGGGGGTCTCATGGGAACTGAAGTAGAATGGTGCAAACAGATGAATAAGACAGCACTACCTGTGTGTACTTGTTATACTTGCAAGAGCCTTTAGATTTAGATTTTTGATTTTTTTACCGGTCAAGGTTGTGGATGTAGCTCATGCCATCCAGGTAGTGTCCAGGTAAAGAGTCATCACCAAGCTCTCTCAGGTCCTCTGCTCTCAGGTACTCTCCTCCATCACCTGTCATTGTGTCCTCACCTGTTCATACACACATTGATTGATTGATTGACACTAGTGAACTGAGGACTGGTTGATCAAATGGCCAGATTGCCAAAAGAGGGTTTGCACTGGTGCAAGCTATTAGTATAGCTTGCACCAGTGCAAACCCTCTTTTGGCAATTAAAAACTACTGTTATGATTTACTAAAGAGACGCTTTAAAAGATTACCAAAAAATGCATGGATCCAGTAATTTTGCAGCTTAAGCCAGACCTTATTGCATTATGCATCTGTAGGAATTTCCCTTTTAGATCCAAAATTAATGGGAGAAGAGTATTTAAATGAGTCATGTGAGGTGATTTACTAAGGTTTGCGGTAGTTAGTGTACTGGTATTTGCGGAATTAGCAAGTCTTATCCCATTTTGCACCTGTGTTGTTAGTAGATTCCCTGCTCCTGATCATCATCGGTTATGCTTGTTTTCGACACTTTTTCTAATTTGCACTGCTCTTGGTAGATTGTGTTGGTCATTGGAAATGTAAACTTTCAGGTTTTAGACAGATTAATCCATAAAAACAAAGTTAGTTTTCCACAGTTTAGTCTTCTACACACAATAACATGCCCGTCACAGTTAGCACACAAACTGCAAACCACACGTTTGAATAGATATAAAATGAACTGAACGATTTTTTGGCAAATGTAGCAAATGTAACGTTAGTAAAGGGTCAGTTCATTTCATTCTATATCTATACCCTGTATACCTTCAATCTCCATAGAGACTTCAGTAAAAAGCTCCTCCTCCATCTGATGTTGGGCTACAGAGGCACAGCAGCTTTTACATAGATATATGAAATCCTGTTTATGTATATTACAAGTTGGTAATAAAACACAGTATCTTACCCTCCTCATCCGACACATCCAGAACTTCTGTCATTGTCTCTGGAACGTTCATCTTGTGTTTCTCTGTCACCGTCTACAAAAAATGAAATTAACAATGCATTCAACATAGATTCTGTATAGATTATGAATACATCAAAAGTTCTTAATATGTAAAAAGGCATGGATTCATACAGTTGTTGTGATTGTTTCCTCAGTAACAACTTTCAGAGTGTCCACCACTGAGATGTACCCTAGTCGCTTAGCAATAGAGAGTGCGGTGTTTCCATTCTGGAGGAGAAAGAGTGTGAGGTTAGACGAGTAAGACAGAATTATTATCATTTCTGTGAGTATGAGTGTGTCTCTCACCATGGTGACGGCATTAGGCTTGGCTCCATGTTGCAGCAGGACATTGATAATGTGTGTATTTCCCTGCTGAGCAGCTTGGTGAAGTGGCATGTAACCGTTCTGAAAATATAAAAAATAAAAATACATATATATGTATATATATCAGTACAGCAAACAGCATATAAATAACAATTATCATATAAATAATCAGAATGCTAATCATGTCATAAGTTTAAAAGCATGTAATTCTGCTCATAGAATTAAACAGAATGAATTGCTTGTATATAAAATAATTAATTGATACATTCAAATAATAGCACAGCTTTACAGTCAGCCATAGATATCAGTAATATTTCTCAATCACAAACTCAAAATGCATGGCCACAGAGCTCATAATCACAAAATGATTAAATAATAGTTTAAGTAATTATTAATTGAGTTACCAAGTCATATAAGAATATATATTAATAAATATATTAAACTCTTACCTTAGTTTTTGCATTGACATTAGCGCCATTTTGCAAAAGGAAATTAACCATTTTGACATTTCCATAGTGGCAGGCAACAATGAGAGGAGTGTAGCCCAACTACAAGACACAACCAAATTTCACATTGGCTGAAGAGTAACATATTGAAATTGTATTAAAAATATTAATAATAACACAGCAAAATAGCCATGGTAAAAACTATGGTTCAAGCTTACTTTGGTCTGCTGGTCTATGATTGCATCATGCTTGACCAGTATTTCAGCCACTTGCACTCGGTCCTCCTGAGCAGTGAGATGAAGAGGTGTGAGGCCACTCTGAAAAGAAGAAAAAAAAACATTCATCTGTTGCAGGTTTATGTTCATTTCATTAGCATTTTTGCGGAAATAAGTTTATAGAATTTCAGCAGTATTCTGCCAAAATAAAAGCTAGAGGATTTGAATTGTTTGAAAGTGAAGAATTTAAGACATAAATATTAATATTGAAACTCGTAGTGTAAAAATGATTAATTGTCATCAAATATTTGTTTTTATTTAAAAAGATTCAATATTTTATCTATTTAGTTGTATGTCATGTTACCATTAACTGACATGAGAGTGTCATTAAATTATTGAAATATTAACTTAAATTCTTAGGTACTTCAAGGAAATATTTTGCATCCAAGGGGTTTCGGCTGACATTTGTAAAAGTCAGTTTGGATTACAAAAATATGTTAAATATCTGTCTGACATTGAGGATAAATACTGTAGGCTTCCCGCTCTAGATCTTACCTTAGTGGCAGCATTGACGTGTGCACCCTTCTCCAGCAGAAGGGAGGCCATCTCTGTGTGCCCCTCCTGAGATGCCAGGTGTAAAGGACTCACTCCCTGTTTGGTCAGTGCATTGGTCTCTGCTCCATACTGAAGCAGTGCAGAGGCAATCTGAGTCTGGTTCTTCTTTGCCGCAATGTGAAGGGGTGTATAGCCATTCTGCACAGGAATATAGACACAAAACCTCAAGTTACACATTTTTGTTGTATTATTGGATGCAGAGACTTCTTGCAATCAGTTTAAGATGTGCACCTTAGCAGTAGCGTGAGGTGAAGCCCCTTTATCCAAGAGCATCATCGCCACCTGCTGGTTATCATAGTGAGCAGCTACATGCAGAGGTGTGAGACCGTACTGGTTCAGAAAGCCAAAGAGAGAAATGACATGACAATAGTGACCACACACACACACATATATATATATATATACTAAAAAAAAAAAAAATAAATAAAAAAAAATTAAATAAATAAATGAGTAGGTGATTAAAGCCTTGATGACACACCTTTCCAGTGTCATCAAGAAGTGCTCTCCGCTGTAGGAGGAGTTTTGCCACATCCAGGCTTCCATACTTGGCAGCAACATGTAGGGGAGTGAAGCCTTTCTATTAAGTGAAGGATAGTTAGGGTTAGTTTAAAATAGACAGACACATACACTGCAAATTTGTAGTCAGTAAGTAAATACTTTTATTCAGCAAGGACACAAACAGATCAAAAAATTGCTATTTTAAATAAATAGAATGATTTCTGAAGAATCATGAAACAGTGAAGACTGGAATCATGGTTGCTAAATATAGCTTTGCCATCACATGGATAAATTACATTTTAAAATTAAAATCGAATTTAAAATTAAATTAAAACAGAAATGAGATATTTTAAATTGTAATATTATTTCATAATGTTAACCTTTTTATATATATTTTTCTATTATAATAAAAATATTGAATTAACTAATCAATAAGTCATGGGAAAGTATTGTTAATCTGTAGACAAGATATATATATATATATATATATATATATATATATATATATATATATAGTTTTGTCTGCATTTCATGTGAGGGGCTCAGCATAAAACAATAGGGTTGCAATATATTTAATATCTCTTCTGCAGTCCCACCTTAGTGGCGAGTGAGTGAGATGCTCCGGCCTCCAGAAGCACTGTAGCCGTCTCCACCTGACCTTCACGAGCGGAGATGTGCAGAGGTGTGTATCCATTAGTGGTGGAAGCGTCAGGGTGAGCCATGTGCTGCAGTAACAACTGCACAATCTCTGTCTGACCCAGACGAGACGCAATGTGAAGGGGTGTCTGGTCCTCCTGGAGGCAAGAGAGAGAAAGAAGGAGAGAAATGCAGATATAGTATATTTAAAGCTCTACATTGTAGGCATTGATTTCTATATTTTCGCTTTATTCAGGAAGTGCTTTTATTGACTGACTCTGGCCATGGCATCCACTAGAGCGCCGTTCCTTAGCAAACATCGCACCACCTCCATCTGTCCTGCCCTTGCAGCCATGTGCAATGCTGTCTCACCACGCTGAAAACAAACACAATTAGTAACACATGAAATGCACTGCTATGTAGGCATTTTAGACAATTTTTGTATAAAAGAAACAGGACAGTCCCAAATAAGTGTAGATGATCTTGAGGCTGGATAGTAATGGCATAAGCTGCAGCTTGCATAGCGTTAACAGAAAGACAGATAGGTGATAGGACAGGAACTGGAAACCAGATACAAGAAGGAGGTGGCGGATTGGGAGGATGGGTGGCCACCTCCTTCTTGTATCTGCTGTCAGTCATCCCAGATGCAACCCACTGCCTATGTAGTTCCACATCGGGGCCTCATTGCATTGATTTCAGGTGTACTACTCTGGCACTTGCAACACAATTTCTTTGCCAATAGAGGGAATAGTTCATATCCACCCTCAATACCACCACCCTCAATACCGCGACTGAGGTGCCCTTGAGCAAGGCACCGAACCCCCAACTGCTCCCCGGGCGCCGCAGCATAAAAAATGGCTGCCCACTGCTCCGGGTGTGTGTTCACAGTGTGTGTGTGTGTTCACTGCTCTGTGTGTGTGCACTTCGGATGGGTTAAATGCAGAGCACAAATTCTGAGTATGGGTCACCATACTTGGCCGAATGTCACTTCACTCACTATCATGTCTGATACCAGAGGTTAAACAAACCAAACAGGACCAAATGAGACATCTCCAAGTGGAAGAACAGGAATGACACTACTGAAAACATCCAGTGTACTCCACACATTATACACCAAAGGTCAATAAACCAGTTACACATCATAATTCTTAATTAAGATGGTTCTAAAAGTGCCAGAGTGGCACACCTGAAATCAATGCATCTATTAGTATGGCCGGATTCTGTTTGTTTGTTACCAACACCCTGAAGAAGGCCAGTGGGCCGTTATGCGTTGGTGTTTTATGCTTTAGCCCTTTTAAATAATGAAGGCTTTTTTAACTTTTGCATCCTACTGAGTGCCTGGATCTGGATATTTTCCCTTTTTTTTCATGAACCTTATAGTTTTATGTAATTGTAATTGGAGTGTAAATACATATACAAATACCTCTGATTTGAAAACATGCCATATCAAATGCAGCTGTGTATTTTGTGTCATCTCTGCAGTACAACTTAAATAAATAAATATATTGTTGATATTGATTTCATTTGATTGGTAACTGCTTTATAATGTATTATTATTCTAACTGAATTTATTGACTAAATAAATAACAATGTGACATAAAAGGTGACCTAATTTAATAAAGGTTAGACAAAAAAAGGTAAAAATGCTCCTGCAAATCAATTTAGGCGGTCAAACAACACCCCTTATATGAAAAATTAATTTGTGTCACTGCTATGAAATAACCAATGTACAGAACGTAAAGAATATTACAAGTTTTGGGATTCATTATTGGTCAATATCACACAGTCCTACTAGAAATCTTAAGAAATGTATTTAAATGAGATACAAATCATGTCCATCATGATGATTATTTACTCACAATATTACAGACATCAGGTGAGGCTCCATTCTGTAGCAGTAGGAGAACGATATTCAGGTGTCCCATAAATGCTGCAACATGGACTGGGGTCAGGCCGGACTAGAGAGAAAGAAAATAGAGAGTAGTACTTCTTACTTGCACTCATTTTCGTCAATAGGAATTAATTCAATACAATTTCAGATTCTGAAAGTTCTGTTTATGCAAAACCTAAACGTTGCAGTCCAATTCGCATATTCAATTACATAAAATTTCAGCACATCCATATCAAAAAAATACTTTTTTAGCAAATACATTTAAATATTTAGTAATTATTCAGTCCTGTCTTAATTATTCAATCTAATCTTTAAATTAGTCAGATTCAAGCATTTACATGTTTAATTGTTTTCCTCTTACGGTAATTGGATTATTTCAGATCTACACCACCCCTTTCCAAATCTCCTTTGTATCAAGCTCAGTCAGATCAATGAGGTATTAACACTAAGGCTTTCTTAGTCAGACTGAGCCATCATTTCGATTACAAACAGATTATTTGGGAACATGTAAATGTAGTTATTTTAATAAGAGCTGAAATACTAACTAAATGAGCAAGTAGGATTTGAGTCAGCAGTCAACAAGAGAAGCCTCATTCACATTACATTTAGACATTTGGCAGATTCTTTTACCTAAAGCGGCTAAAACTGCATTCAGTGTAGACATTTTATCAGTAAGCATTCCTTCAGAATAAAACCCCCTGTCATTGCTATTGCCATGCTCTACTGTTTGAGCTGCACACGCTAAATTAAATATTATTCTCCTAAATAGTATACAATATTTCAATAAGTATCAGTCACAGAATTCTAGGACTCTCACTTCAGTGATGGCTTGAATTGAGGCTCCGTATTTAACCAGCAGTTCCATGACTTTTACTCTGTTCTTCTTACAGGCAATATGCAGAGGAGTGAAGCCATTCTGAAGACACAATAAATATATTAGTAATGCTCATTAACATTGGTACACATTCATTTGACTTTTTTTAAAGACAACAAATTACCAGTGCCCTGGCATTAGGATTGGCTTTTTTATCCAGCAGTAATTTTGTGACTCTGTAGTGACCACAGTGGGCGGCAACATGAAGGGCTGTCAGGTAGTCCAGTGTGACATCATCAACCGGTGCCTTGTGTTGCAGCAGGTGTTTCACACACTCGACGTGATCACCCTGAGCAGACATGTGCAGCGGGGACAGGCCATTCTGTGTGTGTTTGTGTGTGTATGTTGAAATACAGAGAAAGAGAAAGGAAAAAGTACAGTTCAGCTTTAGATAAAAAAGTAATATAACAACGTAATAATAATTGTAACAATATATATTAATAATATTACTGTTTTACAGCATTTGTTATGTGTACAAAATTCATATAAATGGAGCCTAGGTGAGTATAGGAGAGTAATTAATAGGAACCACTTAGACCTTGGTCCGTGCCAGTATGGGAGCTCCTCTTTCAAGCAGTAGTTCCACTGCAGTGTCATGTCCACTTCTAGCTGCACAGTGCAGCGGTGTCAGCCCATCCTGTTCGACAGACAGGAGATAAATAAAAACAAACATTATATATGAAGACACGTTTATAAATGTATACATAATGCATTATGAAACTATTCATGCAAAAATTTTCAAAATAAGATACCTTAAACAGTCTAAACAGTAGAATACATTTTTCTATGAACTGCTGTTAACAGTTGTTTTACTGCATTTTGATGGTGGCACTATTTGATTTTTGATTTTAGTTTTAATTCACATATTAAAAGAATACAAATCTTGTAACTTTTTTTTTAATCTGAAAGATGCAGAGACACTAATTCATGCTTTTGTCTCAAGTAGCCTTGATTACTGCAATCTCAGCAGTAGAAAAAAGAAAATCGGTAGTGCGGCTTTTGTAAAATGTGCTCCAAAATTGTGGAATACACAACCCTCAAATATCAGGGAAGTATTTGTATATCTTTTTATTTTGCCATGTGCTAGGAACTGTTCATAATAAATGATTTTTCTATTGTGTTTTAGTATTTTATTATATGAGATGTGTTCTATTTGATTCCTTTTATCTTTTAGATTTGATGTAATTGTTATTTGATGTATTTTATTAGATGTAATGTCGAATATGATATTTGTTGATGCAATTTTTGATTATGTAAAGCAAGCTGAACTGCATTTTATGTCTGAAAGGTGCCATATAAATAAAGCTTATTATTATTTTATTATTATTATTATCGATACTCACCCTGGTCTTGGCATCAATCTGAGACCCCCTATCTAGCAGCAGAGCAATCATGTTTGTATTTCCACGTTTGGAAGCCACATGAAGAGGGGTAATACCATTCTAAACAAAACAGTGCATACTTTAGTAAAGATTCTACATTCATATTTGAAAATCTAGTAATTGGAATAAACCAGAGACATTGTCTGCAGAAAGCATGAGAATGTAAATGATGAACTGCAAGTATTATATATATATATATATATATATATATATATATATATATATATATATATATATATATATATATATATATATAGTTTACCCCAAAATGATAATTGTATCATTTCAGTGAATACGTACTTAAATGTCAGTCTGTTTTTAACAGAAAGTAGTGATTTAAAGCAGTGGTTCTCGCCCACTAGGGGGCCTCAGCAAACTTCCAAAGGACAAGCAGTTCATAATTACAGCAGAAAGCCTATACTGTGGGAGGTCTTTAATTATTGTGTTGGACAAGGGAGGCCTTCAAATCAAAAGAAGCAGAACCACTGATTTAGATGACTCAATACCAAACACTTAAAATTATGTCCAACCATTTAAAATAAAGCTATGCTATTTTTGTCAATTGAAGTTGGTGCTTTTTAAAGGTTTTAGCAGTATATGATCATACCCTGGCTGTGAAGTCTACAGCAGCCCCTCTGTTGAGCAGCAGTGTGGCCACATTAACATTACCGTAGTGAGCAGCAATGTGCAGAGGAGTGAAGCCACTCTGTTAGAGGATGGAACAGTATTGGGATAAAGAAGGGATAGAACAAAGAAGAGGAAAGAGGACAACAGAATGAAGATAAACGTCTGTACTGGTCTTCTAACTGATTTAAAACATCCAACATTCATGATCTAGCATGCAGCATTCCCATGAATCATCACATTTGTGCAAAACCTTAAAAGAAAGAAAAAATGGAAAAGTAAACAAAATGCCTGGATTCATCTGCTACCAGTGGATGCAACCATGCCATGCACTGGAGTGAAGGAAAAGAAACAAAAGTTGGGTGAAATAAGAAACGGTGAGTTTTCATGAGAGAGATGAGAAGTTTCTCAGTTACAATGAAAGGGAAAAAAAGATGATGAACAAAATATCTGAAGAAACAAATGTTATTCAGCAACTACTCACTACGTACTGCTAAAGATGAAAGAATAGATGGGAAATTAGCATTATCTGTCTTACTCGTTCGTTTGATGGAGCCATTTTTTTCTTACCTTTCCATTCTGACAGACATGGTGCAATTTAAAAAACAGAATTAACAAAAAGGTGCAACAAAATGTGACCGAGAGACTTCTACACAGATAGTGAGAGCGACAGTATGAGTACACATGCCCAATTAAGAGTTAAACGTCTGTTTAGCTTGTTTGTGAAATCATAAGTGGTGTTTAAACAATATAATGAACACTAAATCCTGCTTAAAATGTTCATTAAAATAAAAGAGCATAAAAACGTGTTGATGAGCTAGAAAGACCCAAAAAACCTTTGGAGGAAACAGGGTGCTGCTACTAAAATAAAAACAACAATGTGTCATGCACTATGCCATTTAAAAGAACAAGACTGTACTCTTCCCATGCACTGTCAAAGAAAGATTCAGTGTTAAGTACTGTAGAACATTAGGCTTTACAAGAGCTGAGACGAATGCAGGATTCTGCTGAGAATCTTAATACCTCTGTAGTCCTGTTGACCATCATCTGGAGTTGCACATGAGGAAGAAAATATGGCATTTTCATGAATATTTTTTGTCTTAAAAGGATGAATTTCAAAGGCACACATATAATTCATTTAATTAAAAAGTGTATCTATATGTATCTATCTATCTATCTATCTATCTATCTATCTATCTATCTATCTATCTATCTAATATTATAATAAATTTTATATATTATTTTTTCTTTTTTTTTCTGAAGAAAAAAACAAAAACATTTTGAATAGAGGACTTTTATTAAATTTGGAAGCAACAGTTTGAAGTTAGAATAATCTTAAGAGTCGTGTGGATTACTTAAGGGTCATTATGATGCTTTTATCAGCTGTTTGAAAAATTCTAATTCGGACGGCACCCATTCACTGAAGAGGATCCATTGGTGAGCAAGTAATGCAAAATTTCTCCAAATAAAGAAGCAAACTCATTAACATCTTGGATGAGAGAATTTTCAATGTATAAAAAAGTATTATCATTGCAAACATCCAGAAAAAACCATGGTATTACCTATATATACTTATAATAAAAATAAAGAAGTAAACATAGTATAACTATAGTTCCATTTTTGAAAAAGCATAAAAAAATCCCATTCCCTCACCTTGGACTGGACATCAGCATTATGGTCGTTCTGGAGCAGCAAGGCAGCTGATTTGGTGTCATCCTTGCGGGCAGCGATGTGGAGCGCAGGCAGGCGGACTTTACCTTTTGTGTCATGTTCCAGGAGCAGAGAGACCACCTGATTATGACCCTGCTGCAGAGCAATGGCCAAAGGGGTAAAACCATCCTACAAACACAAGCAATAGACAGGCAGAGATAAACAAACAGAACCATGTCTTTGTTCCAATACAAAGGCCATTAAAGTTGACCAAAATGCAGATCAAAACTCAGTCCAGGGGTTGGAAGTACCGCTGATCAACCATCTAGACCAGCTTGGACCAGCTAGAAATCATGTAAAACCTTCACTTTTATTGGATATACTTATTGGACACACTTGGATTCATTGATTTGAGAATTCAGTTCAGAAGCAAGTCATAAAAACCACAGTCTATGGAAACACTCTCCTTCTTTTTAGAAGCAGGTACTTGTATGGGCGTGCTGCAAAGAATGGAAAGTCACACACACAACTCTGGCAATCACAAACCTCTGTGGCAATGCTCTGGTTTCCACCACTCTCCAGAAGATATCGCACAACATCCAGGTGATTCTCTTGAGCAGCCATATAAAGTGGAGTGAAGCCATTCTGTAGTAACAAACCGGTACCGTAAAGCCAAATTATTATATGAAATTATTCATATATTATCAAATTATTATTTATGAAATACTATTTTAATCATATTCAATTATATATATATATATATATATATATATATATATATATATATATATATATATATATATATATATATATATATAATCATTATTATTATTGGAATATTACGGGCTCTCCTCACCTGTGACTGCGAATTTACATCTGCTCCTCTTTTCACCAATAACTTCGCAACTTCTTTCTGCCCAGCCAGACAAGCAATGTGCAATGCTGTGTTTCCTTTCTGAAGAGGAAGAAGAAAGGTAGATACATATTTACTACTTATCTACTGTAATTGTGCACTTGTTTGTGTATAAATATGATGGTACTTGTGTAAATCATTAAAAGCACAAAAGGACGACAAAAAAATGAAATAAAAAACGTAATAACCGTAATCAAACAGAATTTAATTAAATAAACATTTAATAACAAATTCAAAAAATAATTAATGTATCTATAACAAAATATCTAAATATCATTGAGAGTATGTGTTTCTTTCACCAAAAGTATTTTATTCATTTTTGCATATCATAAGAACAGCTTTTTTCAAATACTTGGGGACTGTATGAGACATTTGTCCTAATTTGCAGAAATCCTATCAGTCAAAATAGACTTCTAGTACAATGAAAAACACTTTTCACATTTCTGCTCGACACAAAGTCTCCAAAGCTTTTTCTCTGCTGTCAGTGATTGCTTGTGTGTTATAGTTCCTGGCTTGTGTGTGGTCTGTTTGGCCCTGCTTGTCAGATGACAGGAATCATCAGAGTCCAGCTGTACTCAACATACCATAGTGCTGGATGACTGGCATTCTGTCATATTTACTCTCTCTCTCTCACCATTTATGAATCACATACCCCATGTAAGTGTTTATGTGTGATTAACCTTAGTTGAAGAGTCCACGGTTGAACCCCTCTCCAAGAGTTCCTCCACCAGCTCCACGTGACCCTCTTTGGCTGCTAGATGAAGTGCATTTAGTCCGTTCTACACACAGAGGGAGACATGATCAATACACTTTCTATCAGTGCAGATTTTAATATTAAGCTACAATAGAGAACAAGACAACAACATCTTTTTGCTCAAGATAAATAATAGCATACAAGCTGCATAAAAACAGACTTTGGCAGAATAATTTGACTGGGGTAATACTAGAACAAAAATGTTTCATATAGTAGATCTCTTGTGCATTCTGTTTTTACTAAATATGGAGATCTGTTATGTACGGCTCTAGAAAAAACACTGAAAGAGATTAATTAGAAAAATGAAAGATTACAAGATTATGGAAATTTCATGTTAAATGTATTAAAACCTAATTAATATAGTAAATAAATGTTATTTTATTTTTTTAATTGTTTATTTTTTAATATTATTTTATTATTACTTTTCCTCCAGACCCAAATTTGAAAATTCCTTATGTAAAGAATAATTATGACAGATTTTACTACAGCTAAATTAGGTCTTTTTTCTATTTTAGTACAGTGATCAGAAGAAAAGGTTTTTAGCCATTATGAAATTATTAATTTTCATTATATCATTCTAAAAGTCACTTATTTCATTTTTATTTAATCAAATCAAGCTTACATGTTTAAACACGGAATTTCAGTATTTAATCTTTCTTTTTCAAGAGCTGTAAATAAGCATTCCCTTTATTCAAACATCACCACCTGTCTTAATTTACTAATGCACCTCATTCTATGTTTGACGGCGAAATCATGACAGCTCTTGTGTAACATATTATAGCTAACATTCAGATTCGTCAGTAAGAAGAGGAAAAAATTAACGAGACTCTAATTTATTTGGATAATGAAAGCTGAAGGAGTTTTTGCATCCAGAGAGAGGGATCCCGGTGAAAGAGTGGAAAGAAAAAAAAAACCTGATAAAACATGGGCAGATTATATTGCAATATCACTCAGTCAGGATTAGAATGATGGATTTTAGAGAAAACAGCATGGAATGCCTGTCCATTGTTATGCTGACATACTCATTATTCAGACTCCAGATGACATCATAATGAATAATGTCATGGTCAGAGAAGAGGCAAATTCAGCACATTACATAATAAAGGGGTCATAGCAGCCTAGCTTTCACACCCAGTTTAATGTAATTTAATGTAAAATAAGTAAATAAATAAATACATACATAGCACAATCACCCTTTTAAAATAAATATTTCACAAAGATGTGAAAATATGAAACATGCGTTATACAGTATTAAATACAATGTCTTGTCTAAAAACAATGGTTTTGTTACTTTAAGGCACTTAAACACTGTCTTTCTCTTTTTTCTTCCCTCCCATGTTGGTCATGGTTCCACATTTACATTTACATAATATTTATATGGCACACATTGCTAAAAACAGTACTTTAAAGATTTATGCAGATCTTGCAGTTCGTGCCTGTGCCAAACCTCACAGAATGCATTTTGCATGCGGTATCTCCTATAAAAGGACAATTTTAATCATACATTCTCAGAAAAAAAGTACAAAGCTGTCATTTTGGAAACACCCCAAGCTACAAAAGCTAAAAGGTACATTGTTATACCTTATTTACCTCTAAATGGTACACATTAATACATTAAAGGTACATATTAGTATTTTAAAATTACATATCAGTACATAAAGTGTACATATTAGTACCCCACACCACTGACAGTTTTGTACCTTGTTTCTGATAGTGTATACAGTATCTGACTAGATAAGGAAATATTATATTTCTTATTGACATGAATGCGTGCATTTCACTACTGTTTGATTTAAAAAAAGACCAGTTTAATATTGACTTCACACATTTTAAGATTAAAGATCAGTTACCATTAATATATTTGGTGATTTCAGTGCATTGTTATGCCAGGGATAATTTGTAAGGAATGGTTGAACACAGCAGTACTGTGACAGCGGGAGGGTTTAGTTACAGAAGGTCGGGAGTGTGAACAGCTGCCAGAGACACGCATGAGTAAAACGGCTTTGATGTACTAGAAAGAACTGCCTGGCAGAGAACTGATGATGCTGGCAATGCAGCTACTGACAGGAATTACCATGGCTCCCTATAACATCATCACAATGCAATTTCTGGCCAAGCTGGTCAAAAATTGAGAAAAGCAAACCAAAAGACCATACACATTTCTAATAATCAGGATTATCCTTCACTCATAAAACACAATCTACTAGGACTTTCTAAAAAGTGGCGCTAACACAGAGTTGACAGAACATGGAAAGAAGTGTATGGCAACCTGTTTCCTGGAAAAACTTAAATTCTGTATTACTCAACAGATTTTCTCTTAACAGATTAGATTAAAAGCATTTAAACACATCATCTAAACTGCTTTAGATGTAACTGTGCAAAACTTCTAACTGTTGAATTCCTTTGAATTATATTGCAACAAAAGTATAAAATAGTAAATTAAAGTTAAGAGAAATCAATGAGACAACATTGCATTCATTTCATTGCATCCATAGTGTTTTATGTAAAAAGTTACCTGATTGCATGTGGCAATGTCCTGTCCGCTCTTGAGGAAATCCAAAACCTTTTCAATATTACCTGCCCTGGCCGCCCTTAGGAAGCTGGTATTACTGTCCGACTGTAGAAATAAGACAACAGGAAAAACATTAGGACACTTCAGGCCAGCTCTAGTAAATATATATATATATATATATATATATATATATATATATATATATATATATATATATATATATATATATATATATATATATATATATATATATATATATATATATATATATATATATATATATATATATATATATATATTATTTATTTTTATTTTTGTTTAGAAATTACAATGAATTTCCAATTAAACAAACTTAAAGAAGAACAAATGCAGGATTACTAGAAACTTCCAAGCAGGTGTGAGTTGTTTGGAGCTAAACTCTGCAGAGCTGAGGCCCTCCAGGAATTTACTGGTTTACAAGGACACAGGAAGTGTCCACATAAAAAATGTTTATGTTGTAATACCCATGTCATCAAACACACACACACACACACACACACACACACAGATCCGCATGTGTGCATGGGTTATCTTGCCATGTTAAGAAGAAAATGAATGCTAAGATCAAATTTCAGATTTGGCATCAATCAGTGAACACATGTTGATTTGAAATATTACAGAGCAATTCATTTTAAAGCCCTTGGAATTAGTCACAATGGTGACAATAACCTGCATGTGCAATACCAATGCAAAAATCCTCAATGTACTGAATAATGAACACTACAGAGCAGGAAGACAGTACAAGTACAGAGAAGGAAGACAGCACTTTTTGGTTACCTTTCAACAGTTGCACAAAATGTATTTAAAACACAGATATATTAGAATTGACAAGCACATAAGTGCAAAGCTCTGGAATTAAAGATGCTAATGAACAGATCAGTCTCAGGTCATGTGGAGAATGAAGCATTAATGTGTCAGGTCGTTACAGATTTGACCAAAATGTTTAAGACTTGACCTCAGCAACCTTCTGAGGTTGAGAGGTCACATCTTAACACGTGTTGGATCTGAAAAAGACCTAACCAATGGAAACACACTCTATATATTTGCTGCTGAAGTTGCCTTCAGCTCATGTGGGCAACAAAGTTCAGATCTGGTTCATGACATTTCCTCCCATCTAAATAGAAAGGTAATAAGTAAACAAAAAGTAACCCGGCTATATCAAACAGCTTAGATCAGCCTAAATTTCCAGAATTTTTGTTGGTAAGTGCTGTTTTGGTGCTGGTCAGACCAGCTCGGCCAGTACACAGCCAGGTTGTTGCCTTTAGTTAGTGAAGCTAGTCAGGTAACACGGTCTTTCTGGTCAGTTAACATGGTCACCGTGGTTACAAAAAGAATAACAGAAAATTGTTCTGCATTATGATCCCAACATTCCAAACACATCATATGCTGGTCTTTTCAGCAGGACAATTACCTCAACAATCCTCTACTGAACCTAGATATTATTAAAATTGTCTTACCATGGTATGTGCCACAGAACTGTAGGAACGGTCCAGATATGGATCACTTCCAACGGTCCGCAGGCCTTTATCTGAACCACATGCCTTACACATTGCCGCATTCCCCATTGTAAAGAGTGACCCAAACCTTTGCAAAAAACGGTGCTACACTTTACATCAATGTCTCGATCGTTTGTTAGTTTCCACCCTTGCTCTACCTTTTCCAGTGATAACCAACCCCTGAACATCAAAACGCTCCTCGGAAGATTGATTCCAACTCACTCACATGCACTTAGCTTTATGGGTTTGCATTATCCTCGGTCTTCAGGTAGTACCCAGGAGCCTATTCAGTTATCAGCTTCAGAGCATCTATACAGCTAATGTGAAATCCCCCAAACTTTCATGTCTTTCTCCTCAGGTCGTGGACATTGTCTCTTATGTGCTCTCTCTGATCCCTGCCCCACATCTTCTGTGAGAATCTGTGTCCTGTATTGGCATAGACCCCTTGGCTCTTATCTCCTACACTTTTCCGGTCTTGTCTCTCTTCCCGCCTGGCTTCGTGACTGACAACTGCGGCCGCAAATGTGTCTCCCATTGCTATATCAGTCCGAATAACCCATCACGGGCTGGTTATTTTTAACCCCTCCAGGCACAGGCAGCTATGTGACAGAACAAGGCCCAACAAGGGGCAATCTTTATGGGGAAGAGGCAGCTGGGAAACCTGTCTTTTTCCTCCTGAGGTCTAGGAATGTGCATCCAATGGGACAACTGAAGTCAAAAAGTCTTCACTAGAGGAAGAGGGTGTTATTTACAAAAACCCTTGGTTGTCATACCATAAATTATTGTCCTCAGAATGCAGTTCATTTGCAGGAGTATGTAAATAGTAGAAGATCACATGAAAGAGCTATTGAATTCAGTAAAATCTCTTGCAAAACACCACATGAATCCAATTCATCATCCATGAGGAATATAACCGTGTTTTAAAAGCTATAGCAATGCTTACAGTGAATTAGACAGAATGGCATCAGTGTCTGTGGGTCATCTCTGGTCCCGAGGCAGTCCGCATTAACCAGACTATGATTCAGCATTAAGCTGACTTCCACTACAGACATATTGACCTGCCATTGACTGCCCTGATCAATGCCATGCCCCCCATTAACCAAAATACTCTGGGTTTTACAGTTAATGGGGCAATAATGACAAGTGAGTTTAAACAGAAAAGAACATATCATAATAATGCTTTAAAACTAAACATAGTGAACTCTGTTAATGTGCATGTACAGCTGCCTTTTTGAAGAATGTTAACTTGATTCAGTCAATATCTAATTATTTTATTTAAAATAAATACTGCAATAAATAAATAAATAAATAAATGAATAAATAAATAATGAACAATACTATTTTTGCCAAATCGTACGTATTTTACGAGTTCATACAATTCATGGGAATGAAATACTATTAAAATGTAAGTTAACTAATGCATCAGAAATGTCTCCATTTATTAATATTAATATCCAAATGTTACCATTTACATGTAAATTACATTATACATGAAAATTTGACAAATGCAAATTGTTATTCTATATTAACATTCTCAGCTCTTTGTGTATCTCAGTTATAATAACCTGCTTATAAGACTGTTAGTTAGACACTGCCAGTCAAGTAGTTATAGGATGCAGCAGGCAGTAACGGATTAATCAATGATACCTAGATTACCCCATTACCCTCCTCCACCCCCCACCAAAGACAGATAGCACAAAAGTTTAATCAAAAACAACTATTTGGATGTCAATAACAACAGAGACTGTGTAAAAGTGCATACAAACAATGCCAGCAAGAATGCAAGCTGTTATCAAGGCCAAACTTTCAAAACAAAACATTCAGGGAACTTGGTACATTCGGATGAAAGGTTATATACTGTGTAGGTCATGGCTATAGATGTTTGAGAATGTATCACTTCTCTTACCAGATAAAATTTATTTGGATGTGGTGCCCTGCATGGGCACTTGCCCAATTGCCCATCTGCCCATGGCAGCAGGTCATCCAAGGTCACACAGCTTAACCCATTAGGTGAAGATGTTGTTTTATAACACATCTGTGCTAACAAACACTTTTACTTCCTTCAATGCTGTTGCTTTTTCAACCATTGTCAACCACTTCTTAGTAGTGATGGGTCTTTCACAAACTATTTTTTCATTGCGTCTGTCAAGTGATGAATGAACAAAAGACTCTGGGAGTAAACTAATTATTTGAGTTTACTTTTGGCTGCATTTGAATATGATCAAAGACTGGGTGTTAACATGCAAGGGGAATTTGGCTACATAAAATACATTTTAACCCCATACAAATGAATGAAATGACTCCAATACCATTTATTCATTTTGCTGAATGAAATAAATAAAAAACCCGATCTCCCCATCACTACTTCTTTATTATTTTTCCTCAGGAAGACATATTTTAAATTAAAAATAATTCTTTGAATAATTTTGATCTAAAAGAAAAAAATCTTTAATAATGTAAAACATTTTCAAAACTTGCATTTTCAGATTGCCAGAACAAAACTGAAGCACATGAGTTATATCCAAAGGTTATGTCATCACATATGTAACCAATGAGATTTTGCATACAGGATACAGGATGATCCTATTTCCTAATCGTCCTCCAGTATCTGTGCTTTTGAAAAAAAAGAAAAAGTAATGGCTATGTTGTCTTACTAGGGTGTTGAATTCTAATATTTGTACGCATTAGAAAGAAATCATAGGTTAAATTAACTGCAGCAGAGCAGTACAAAGTTTTACAAATCACCCATAATTTGACTGATATTGCTGTAATGTGTGACATCATCATATCCTCCGACCTCAATGAACCCTATGTGCATGTGAATGCGACTGAGATAAACTCTCATCAAAGTTACTTAACATGTGCTAGCCTAACATTGAAAGCACAAAAATGAATTAATACGGATAAAATATGTAGAACAACAACTGGATTACTAGAGGCTACATTTACACATTACAAAAGAAACTGACCATTTTAACTAGAATTAGGGCTGTCTGAAGATTTTGACATTAAATGGTTGCAAAATTCTTTAAACAGACACATGTCACCCAATAAGTCAGTAGGTCAGCTGTATCTGAGCTGGCATGGATGAATTTGAGGTAAAAGTGCTGTTGTTAATGGTACCTTGCGTTTGCGCTCTGCTCTCTCTCTGTGTCTTTTGCGTCTCTCTCTTGCTTTGGCGAGAGCCTTTATCTCTGGAGGTTGTTCCAGTTCCCGTGCCTTTTTAAGGTGTGCTGCTGCGTGTGCCATAATGCCAAACCACAGAAAACCATACACAGATACCTCTCTATTGCTTCAGATATGGAATAGTCCCATAACGTTTTTCATATTAATGTAAAGCAAATGTTGGCATCCTTGGTCTGCTTTTCCCAAATGGCTCCTTTGAATAAGGCGATAATCGATGCTCTGTGCCACTGTCGTCCCACAATTCACTCTCAATAACTCCCTCCTCAGTGTAAACAGTTTGTCTCTTTTTTACCCCCATTGAGTGTGACTCCCGTCCATTGGATGGCTGAAGAGACAAAAGCCTTACTCGCTGAATCTGAATTTATATCACCATGTGTGAACTGGGGACCAGAGAGAGAGGGAGAGACAGAGAGAGAGAGAGAGAGAGGAAGAGGGCCAACCTGCCTGTCCAGATGTGGAGGCATTCAGCTATATTCCAGCTGCAGGATTGAATGTATGTATGTGTGTACTTCAAAAATGTGAGTGTATAAGAGAAGAGACACAATAAAACGAAGTGATTGTTTCGGAGAAAAACATGAAACTGTTAATAAATACATTGTGGCAAACACCAAGGACACCTGTGGCACATTGCGTGCACACTGGAGCTGGGGAGGAGTTTAGGGAAGACCACAGTGGAGGCCGTCAGGAACACTGGGAATAAATCCACTGGGGCAATGGTAAGCCACATATACAAATCCACCTGGAGGAGAATGATACGCTCTAACACACAGCTGCTGCAGTCATAGACCTGACCTTGTGGGGTGGTGTACTGTGGTAAATGCCCAGGGCTAATAATAAGAGAGTTGCTGGGTCAATGCTGGTTCAAAAAGGCACTTAAACCTGCAAGATGATCCAGTGGGATTGTACAATCCTCTTGGATTTAAAGGTATCTGTTAAATGACTACTGCAGATGCTATAGAGAAAGGAGTCTATAACTATTTCTTAGTAAGGATCACACTTAAGCTGTCTCTAAGTCTCAAAGCATCAGTGCATTCTGAAAATAACCATGTGTCTGTTTTAAGTTTAGGGCTTTTTTATTTACTTTTATTCAGCAAGGATGCATTCAATTGCTCAAAAGTGACAGTAAAGATTACAAAAGTGTTCTATCTCAAATAAATGCTGTTCTTTCTATCGAAGAAACCTGAAAGCTTAGTAACACAATAAGCACAATTGTTTTCAGCATTGATAACAACAATAAAGTGCATTTACATTATAATAATATTTAACAATATTACTGTTTTAACTTATTTTTGATCAAATAAATGCAGCCTTGGAAAGCATTAGAGAGTTCTTTCAAAAACATAAAAAAATCTTGCCGACACCAATTTTTTAAACAGTTGTAAATATGTACACAAAATCCAATTCACAAATACATAACCTATTTCAAAATTCAAAATATGACCTAAATACACAATATACAATGTTCATATATTTACAAATGTTATATATAATACAGTATTATTAAATAGTGAAATATGGTATTAATCTTTTTACATGTCAAAAATTTAAAGTTCATGAATTTGTTCGTTTATTGTTGGATTTGCATGTGCAATTTTGTAAATATATTTGCAAATATTATGAGATGTGATTTTTTAAATCATGTCTTCTTTAGTCAGGTGAGGTATTCTCAATTTGATGTGGCTAGATTTGACTTTCAGTCTTACTTTTCTCACTTATAAATTACTTACAAAAAACACTTACAAATGTCACTGTATTACCAAAGAACACTTCAGCTGACCTTACAAGTCAATCTTCAATATGATCCAGTTAGTGAGGACATTTTCAGATGAATCTGTACACACACACTGGTTTCCATATTTTATAGAGTCATGCCAAAGACATAATGATTTTTATACTGTACAAACTGTATTTTCTATCACCTTAGCGTAACCCTACTCCTAATTTTTTTTTTTTTTGTATGATTTATAAGCTGTTTTCCTCATGGGGACCAAAACAAAAAAAATCCTCACAAGGTCATAATTTACTGGTATCACTCACTATACTTGTGGGGACATTTGTAGTACCACACAGACTAAACGCTACACTAAACTGCCAAAGATACATCCCTTTTGTCTCTGTCAAGATACTTCTACACCACCTTTTGGCCTACAAAAATAACTACACCTCAGCAAATTAGATATCAGCACACTGACACCTGGTGGTTAAACTGCACACTAGAAGAGATCCAAACATCTTCCTCTGCGTGAGTCCTTGAAGCAAGTGTAAGACATACAAGACAAGCACTGACTCTAAGATCTCTGAAAATATAGTAGGAACAGCTGAAACCATTGACACCACTTTATTAGCTATAATAAAACAAAGAAGATTTGAAACTTTTCATAAATAGGGTACAAACTGTTGTCCCATTACTCTTCAAATGTATATCCAACAATTAAAATAATAGAACATCATAATTTAGGTATAATCTGTATAATTAACATTATCTCACACAAACACGCTATACATTTAGCATTAATATATATTAATCCACCTATAATTGAATTAAAAATTGCAATTAACCCTGATTTTAGGTAATAAACATGTCCTAAATTGTGGTAGCAATTCTGTAATGCAAGACCTGTTTGCAACTCTGTTTATGGAAAGTGCCATGCCATCATGCTTATATATATATATTTAATATGAATCAAAACTTTTTTTTTTTTTTACTACAGATGGTGCTACAATACAGTAAGGTAATCTCTTCTTTAACAAGCGCTGCATCTAATGTTATTTCTTCACATGTAAAAGCAACTAACAACCTGTTCAGATACAGAAAAAGAATCTATAAAACATTGATCCTTTATAACAACTGATAGTCTCCAGAGTAGAGCAAGAGCTATGTAACGAAAACCAAGACACTGACTCACACTGTAAAAATCACAGCAAAGATGGACCATCAATCAAGTTCCTTCAACTGGCTTATTGGAGGTTATACAGTCAGCCAGATCACAATTTCAGTGTTAAACACACACCCTACTGAATCTAAATCAAATGTTTTTCCCACAATGCTAGGGAATTGTGATTGGTTGCCAATTGCCATGCAGGATATTGCTATGCAGTTGTATTTGTGACTCCCTAAGTATGACCTCACGATGTAGCAGATAAAAGATCATGCTGTAAACCTGCTGTAAATATGTTAAAAACACCACACCGCAAGAGAGATGTTTGACATATGGTTCATTCGAGCTTAAAAAGGTCTTGTCATTCTGATAAATGGACAAGCAGAGGACAGGATCAATACAGTGGTAAACATGAGCAGATGTAGAGGCGCCAGGTCTCAAATGTCTGCGTGCAGAGAGCAATGCTCGCAGGGGAATACAAGTTATCATCGTCTCTTACTGAACATCATTATTCATTCAGGATGCTTATGTTTCACCCATCACAGCTGCTAAGGCTGGCAAATTGTGCTGTGTCAGGGGCTTGTGCTAAAAACAATAAGAGCTTTTAATATGTGTACGTAAGTACTAAGTAGCAATTTCACAGATGATTTTCATCCAAAGTGAATTAAAAATAAAGTTTCATAGAAGAACCTTTTTTTGTTTCCCAAAAGAACCCTTCAGTGAGTGAAAATAACTTTTTTTTACCACCTTTGCAATGGAAAGCTTCCATGAATGTTAAATGATCTTCATGAAATGATCTTCTGATGCCAAAAAAAGGTTTTGTTTTTAAGATATGTACGGTATTCGTATTACAGGGATGATATATCACCACTGTATTTCTACTGCTAACATTGTAATGACCATTTGAGAAGATGGATGTAGCTTTGTAGAAAACATATCTATGATTCAAATCAAATATAAGAGAAGTTTACGGGTGTTAATTTTGTGTAGATGTATACAGTCATAGCTGAGTCTGCACTTTTCCACTCACATCATCTAAAACCTATTCAGTCTTGAAGCTCTTACGGTGTTTGTTATTAAGGCATTAGTCAACACATCGATCTTTCATAAAAGCTCACTCACAGTCAACACTCAATCCTGTTTCTCTGCACAAATCCATGACTCTAATACACTAGATGTAGAAGCAGGAATGCAGCAATATTTAAATATTTGGCAGATAGACAGTAGTTATTAAGTTATGACCGATAACAATGTAATGTCTGCTATTTTAAAGGGGAAAAAAGCTATTTACACTAAAACACCATTATACATGGTGCAGATTAAATCAAAACATTAGCTGTTAATTTAATTGTTAATTTAAAAAGATTACTATTTCAAATAAACGCTTTCAACTATGCTTTTCATTTTTTCAACTATGATGATAATAAACGTGTCTTGAGAAATCACTATATAAGAATGCAGTTGTGATGCTGAAAACTCAAGAATAAAGTACATTTTAAAATATGATAAAATAGAAAATTGTTCTTTTAAATTGTAATAATATTTCACAATATTACTATTTGTACTGTATTTTTTATCAAATAATAGGTGAACATAAGAGACTTCTTTTAAAAACATAAATAAATAAAAATCTCACAGACCCAAACTTTTGAACTGTAGTGTGTAGACCCAAATAAACAGTAGACTGTTTAGTACATTACTCTGAAAATCAGCAAAAATAAACATTATACTACAGTATTTATATGATCATATATTATATTTAATACCTTTATATTATCCGCTTTCAACAAAACTAATAAAAGTTTAACAAAACCATTTATACTGGCTAATGCAAATATGGTCACAAATAGGCCTTACACCCCAATTTAAAAGCATGGTGTAAACAAATAAAAATTTTAAAGACTCAATAAAGACTGACACACACACACACACACAGCTGTTTACAAACACCTGGCACAGTGTCAAACCTTAGTGAGCTACCTGCCAGCATTTTTGGCATCATTTAGCCTCAATCCCAATGTCTGAAACTGTAGCCAACAAATTATGCTGCCTCCAAAAACATCTATTTTGGTAAAAAACAGAGACAGCAACTCTTACACAAATAACCTTTGTGCATGATGCAATCCCACAATGCTTTATAACAAGCTCAGCCTCTCAATGTAATTCAGTAGATTCCTTAGTAGCCTAACAGTTGACAGGAAATTATTTTCTACTAATATTACCACAATGAAGATGTGCTAAATATTTCTCAGCATTTATCTCAACACAGTTCTCTTTTCTCTAGTCATGTTTACACATGAAAAAAAGTGCAAAAATTTTATGAATCCTTTAGAGGTAAAAAAAAAAAAAAAAAAAAAAGGTGTCCCTTTCGAGGGTACCATCCCAGTGACATTCTGTTGTACCCTTAAAAGTAAAATTTTTGCAAATAAATTTCTAAGAGTGTATCTTTTTCATTTAGTTGGTAATACATTTCTTTGTACTGGATGCAACAACAACATTCTACAAGATTTATTGTGGATCCCCTTTGCATTTGTACGACCTTGGAAAAGCTCACACTTTACACCATATTAACTACAGCCCCATAGACAAGACAGCAAGCCTGTGCTTTCTTTCCTTCTCTCGCTCACAAGTTTAAATTTCATGAAGCTGACAGTGAATCAGTCCCACGTCTTCCTTATGAACATACACAGGCCTATAAATTCCTACTTCTAGAGAATTTGCTTCATTTCATCATTACATGATCAAGACATTGGGCTGAAACCTCTCTCTAGCTTTTAAATGTCACTGTAGAAATACATATATCAGTTATCACAGACTTCATTCAGATCAGTAGAGACCACACCCAAACACACACTGACAAATGTGTGGAGAAAGAAAGAGGACAGTCACTGAGAAAGATCGAGAGAAAGCTGCATAAACGGCGAGAGATGAAGGAAGGAGTGTCATCACAGAAACAAGAGAGTGAGAAAGACAAATGAAGATGCACTCTAGACAACACCCTTGCAAAATTCACTTTGCTCAAAACAACACTATGCTCTTCAAGTACATGTTATTTGAACATACAATATCTGTCCTATCACTGACACATTTGTTGTCTTTTTTGGCATTACCACACCTTTTGAGCAAGCAGGAACAGTGAAATTAAAAAAATACATATAATTTAATTCAAAATGATAATAGTTAAATATTTGGTGCATATGTGTGCATGTGTAAAAATGTTAAAAGAATTATATTATATAGATAAATATATATCATGTTTTTCATCAGTTTTCTTTTTAATATAGGCCATTTTGATGCTTGCACCTACATACCAAAATAAAGGAACTACATTCTTCTGCATCTTCTCATCCTGCTGTATGATATGACTTTGTTATCTACACCAACAGCACACAGAACATGATGATGAATCCATTCACTCACTGCTTTAGAGTCTGAATCATCTTAAATGAGCTCAGAGTGCCTGCAAGAAAAGAAAACACATTTAAAGAAATCTAATTTAAAGTAAGCCTGGTGACTCTGAATCCAGAAGCTTCTTATTCTTAGCCCAGCTCATTTGATTCTGCATGTACTCTGGAGAAAAGGAAGGACACATGCAATGAAAATGAATGTGACTAGAAGATATCTAACTTAATGCACTCTAATTCGATTTGAAGTTGCTAGTTCCCAGTTAGGGCCTCTGTCTCATTCGCTTTGCTGGTCCAGGTTTAGTTTAGGCTATTTCTTTCGAATCAGGTGTTTCTTGGTGGACTTGACTTGCATGTTGCATGACTGTTTCTTACAGCAGCACCATATATATATATATATATATATATATTTTTTTTTTTTTTACATTCCAGAGATGCATTAAGGACATTCATTAAGGACATTCAGATTTTGGGGAAGTTGTGGCCTAGTGGTTAGAGAGTTTGACTCCTAACCCTAGGGTTGTGGGTTCGAATCTCGGGTCGGCAATACCACGACTTAGGTGCTCTTGAGCAAGGCACTGAACCCCCAACTGCTCCCTGGGTGCCGCAGCATAAATGGCTGCCCACTGCTCTGGGTTTGTGTGTGTTCAATGCTCTGTGTGTGGGCACTTTGGATGGGTTAAATGCAGAATCTGAGTATGGGTCACCATTTGATTTTAATTACAGCATTTATATATGCCATTTTAAAGATGTAAGGAAACAAATCTCAATTTTCTATACATCAGGTATTAAGATTTTAAATGACTGAATTTTCAAGATGTATAGAACTGTTATAATGTGATTTGGATGCAGAGGAAATGTTCTGCAGTCGTGTGAGACGGTTGCTAAAGCATCAGATCTATTGTGTAGTGAAAAGAGCCACTCCCTAAAACAACTGATAAATAATTAATCATGTGACTTCAACACCATGTGACATGCTTTACCAACTTAATTCTGCCTGATAATGAGAAAATAATAATTCAGCATCACTGAAAGATGTACCTGAGAGGTAAAATGAAAGTGAAGGTGAGTACTGAAGAACTGATAAAAAGAGACTGAGAAGGAAAGAGAAAGAGAGAAGGATGGATCAATAAAAGTATGCAGACAGCAGACAGGACAGCAATCACATCAGAGCATCAGGAAGCCTCCGTAAACACACTCTACTCAATTAGCTCTCTGGGAAGGGCAGGCTATTGTGTGATGAGCCATTCTGTCTGCCCTCTCCTTACAGATGCTTTCAAGTAGCACACAGCACAGGACATTACTTTGGCAGACACATAATTCTTGGGACGCTTTCCATCTGTTAGGGTGTGTGAGGTGAGCTGAACCATATTTGGCTTTATATGTGCACAGTGTATTTCCATCACTTTTACACACAAACTGACCTTAAGACTAAAGCATCATGTCTGTTGGTTCATCCATCCTGCCAAGGATTTAGAAACCATTTGAAATTTCTACTAAGAGGCAACCATTACTTCTCATGGACCAGTGCCTTAATGCATCCACCACATCTTTCAAATTGTTCCTAATCCATCCACCATCTGTTTTTCACTCGTCCTCAAGCCGTCATTGATCCATTTTCAATTCTTGCGGGAAGTCCTGATTAGTGTTTCATAAATATTTTAAAGCATGAGATGCATTTCCATGTAACTCTTACCCTCACCCCTAAATAAAAAAGTGGATAAAGACAAGGCACTACAGGCAAAGCTATGTATTTTTTTCAGTACTAGTTAATTTTGATCTATTTTGCTCTTGCTCTTTTTTTCTAATGAGTTTTTTTTCTTATGCACTGAGACAGAAATCTCCACATTCATGCACCATATATCATTCGCTTGTTTTATGTTACTTTTTCTGGCTTTTGACAGTATTTTCTGATTTATGGAGTAATAAAAAGACATGCCCAAAATCCCCACAATAAAAACCTTTAATTCTAATATGCCAACAAAATGAAAAACATTTCTTTTCTGGAAATGCATTGAAATTAGTGGATATTTAATCAGATTATATCTCCCTTGCATATTTAACATAGCATTTCATTAAACCTGTAATACAACAGAAATACTTAATGTAATTTGGTTAATCAGCTGGGTAAGTGTGGTGATATCTATTAGTTACATTGTTATAATCAAAATACCAGCTAATGTTTTGACATTTTTCAGCATTACTGTAACGTGGGAGCTGATGAGAGGTGAGACGTGCGAATCCACATGCAAGCTTTTATTGGACAGAAACGTGGTCACAACAGGCAGGGGTCAAACCCTGTGCATATATCCTATATATCCTACTTGAATATAATGAAATAAATACAATTATTAGAAAAACACTTTTGGGTAGGGGCGTGTTTATTTTGGTGAAATCAAATATCAGCAGTTTCTCAGAAATCGCTTGGTGCACCTTAAAGGACTTAAATCATAAATGAAATGAAATCATAATATGGGCAATGATGATAATGGATGATCACAGTTTTAAGTTTTGTGAAGACAGTGCTGGACAGGGAGGTTGCTATAGAAACAGTCCTCAGAGGGCAAGCCAGGCCTGGCACCCACTACCCACAATGCAACAGCATGCAGATGTGTAATTCAATAAAAACCTTCTGCTCCATTACAGTCTCCTTCCTGAACATCATCATACTTCCCACACAAGGAGAAGAGAGAGAAAGACTGAGTAAGTGAATTGTGGACAAATAGATGACAAGAAAGAAATGATGAACTGAAATGGCAAGCCATTGTAACATTGCATAGCACCTGTCCAGATAGCTTTGGTTATAAATGAATCATAGCTGAAAGTAGTGCTATAAATTATTAAGTATAATACATGAATTCACACAGGAAACAGCAGAATGTTGGCAACTTGGTGATATATTAATGAGAAAACTTCAAAAAAATATTGAGCCAGACTGATAATTCTACTCTGTAAAAAAAGACTATTACTTACTTTGGATGAGAAATTGAAGGGGCTGCAGAGTTATAGAGCATCTATTAGCCTTAAGCTAATGCAGTATGATTGATTGAAAAGGGTGGAGTCCTTTCAACACCAGACACGCATTATATTCTTCAGTTAATACAAGAAATTCTAATTCCTCTTGAATCTAAATCTTTAAACAGTTTTCAAATCAATTTTACATAAATACATACTGCTAATGTTTCATGTTATTAGACCACCCACAGTATGGTCAGTGACCACCTGATGCATATTACACACGGAAATTTTTAATTTGAATTGTAATTTTTGTTTTGTTATTTTAGTACATCAAGGTAAACTAAAAGAAAACGAGAAATCTTGCCTATATTTAGTTAACTACAACCCTGCAAGGAACACTTTCGAGGAATTTCTCCAAATTTGATTACACTTAGTGCCATGTAAACTAGATACATGAACAAGAATGTCTGAAATGATCAAGCTTTAGTGTTTTTAGTTATTTTTTAAGCGAACATTCTGTTTACAAAGTCTCCAGAGTCTTCACTCTTTTTTTTCTGAACAGCCATTTGAAAATTGACATTGCTTTGCAATTACTTGAATATATGCTATCTACAGTATATAATTGGTATCAACCATTTCAGATAAACCTGCCCCTGAACAGCACAGAAAAACAACTGAACTGTGGCCAGTCCCTTAACATTTCAAAAAGCCTATCGGGGAATTCTGAAAGTAATTGATTTTTAATAATTGATTTTAACATTTAAATTGATTTTAAACCTTTAAAGACCAACCTGTAAGGTTGTTAATTGATGATTTATTGTTGAACCCATAGCCTGTATAAACAGTAGAATTACTATTGAAAAATACATTGACAAAGATTCTAAAAATCTCCACCAATCAAAGAATCAAAGGAACTTTCTAGCACCTGCCTACTCCCATGAAACAGCGGACCACCCCTCTCTATACCTCCATTCATCCCTCTCAAGAAGTTAGTGCACAGAATTTGTAGTTTAATCGAATTAGACTATGCAATATTACTTCCTAAATTGACTGCTGTAATAACATCCAAACAAAAATTTCACTGCATTTATAATATGTATTGGCTCTGTTGTTAGACTTGAAACAACAACGAATGTTGTTTTAGTCAGTGAACAAAGATTTTAGGAGTGCCAGTATATGGTATTCATGCAATAAAATGACGCCTGTTTATACGCCTGCAGTGCTTGGTCCATTACTGGAATCTAATTTCCCAGAGAAACCAAGACAGCACTCTCTCATACGATAACTCAGGACCCAATATGAAACTGCATTAGTGTATTTTGACAGGAAATAGCTTTAGAAAGAGTTCTGCCCAGTCTTTCAGCATATGAGGTAACATGATATTTTTTATTTAAGCTGCTCATATACAGTTTAATCTATAACACTGCCCTGTATCATTTGCGGAGTGAAATCCAATACTTGTTTTTTCTTACTAATTTTGGGGTGCTAATTCTCCTCAAATTAACACATAAATGTATTTTGTGCATTTTGCAGCATTTTTGCTTTCTACAACCATTTGTAAGGTGGAGAAGTCTTGTATTATCCATTAATCACCAGAAAAATTACAGATTTTGCAGGGATAAAAACAAACATACAAACTAAATAAAGTATATTGAGTATTTGAATGTGTTTTTCCAGTCCTTTGCCGATTCTAAGTTAAATTATATATTTTTAATACTTATTGTCATTAACACTTAAAATTTGACTGCTCTTATTTTGATAAGTGCATTAAAGTTGATACATACATTATTTGAAAATTTATTACTTATTTTGTGGAAAAATTATTTAATATTAGGCCCTTTTTTGCAATTAAGCATTTTGTTTTTCTTAAGATGAAGATCTGTGTAATATGGAGGCTCATTTCCACTAAGGAATAAAAAAAAAAGGTATCCAACAATTCTGAGTTTATTTCTGAGAAAAAAGTCTGAATTGTAGGATATAAACTCAGAATTGATACAAGAGCTATGCAAAGCATTGTCAAGGCTGAACCTTTTAATTCATACCAGCTGAATCTGACAAGAGCACTTGGCACAGGGTGCAGCCATGATGCAGTGCGAAGACTGATTTAGGATACATCAGAATGGAGATATGAAAGGCGAATTTAGACCTAGAGTAGTTCAACAGACCATGAAGAAAAACCCAAGATGCACTAAGCCTTGACAGCTCTAAAAGTTAAATAATAAAGAAAATAGGGTGGAAAATATCTTTTGGAAAGCTCAGAGCAACAAATCACACAGGCTACAGCTTTGAATGACACAGAAGGGCATCTATGCATCCATGCAGACAAGCTAATGCCCTACATGACTCAGCCAGTCCATCACTTATTTATGGCTGGTTTTTATTGATGAACTGGCTTATGAGATTGTAAATAAGCAGAAGGGCAGGGTGAGTGAGGCTAAGCTTGTTATTGTAGGGCTCTTAAGAGGGTGTGATAGAAAAAAAAACACTGTTTGGATCATTTTTATTTGTATTTATTTAACAAGCTCTGCAGGGTCATCAGCTGTGATTTCATGCATAAAAACATCACAGTTGATAAACTGAATCTCATGCGTGATACTTGGGAAACATTCCAGAATTGCACCTAAGGATCAAAACAGTTCAGCTTTAACTGTGCAGTGTGTCAGGTATGAAACCTCACTGGCAGTCAACACGCACGGTCACTACAGCATCACGTAGATGCTGGACCAAGACGAAAAGAGACTGCAGTATATACATGGGAAAACTATGTAAAAACTACAAAATCCTTTCAGCTCACAATAAACCAAATACATAGTTTGCGGAAGTATGAATTTAAATGTATGTTTAATATTTACATTATAATTAAAATAAAACATTTTGCAAGTAAAATAATAATAAATAAAAAAAATAATCTTATAAACTACCTTACAGTGAAACAAAAAGTTATTGTATAATATAATAAACATGAATACTGGCTATAGTTTATGGATAGGCTTGTTATGATAAACTTTGGTTGTTAGTACATTTTTTACAGCAATTCAGTTTTTACAATTACAACTAAAATAACATTTCAGTAAATCTATCAGAATTTTCAGAGATAGACAGACAGACAGATAGCCAGACAGATAGCCAGATAGATAGATAGATAGATAGATAGATAGATAGATAGATAGATAGATAGATAGATAGATAGATAGATAGATAGATAGAAAGATCTGCCTCAACGTGTTCATGTATTTACATAAACAACGCTGCTACGATGAAATGAAACATTGCGATACTGATGGCTTGGACAGATTCGGTAACCAGGACAACGCCTCATCCTCCGCATCATTGACCACAACACCGCGAAACACGGGTGTCACGCTCGCCCACACACACTGAACATCAGAAAGCGGAATGCTTCTATCAGTTTGCACACTCACACACTGACCTGGCGGATGCGGTTCTGGTGGGGTGGAGAGCTATCATCGGGCGAGGTATTGTTGGATGAGGCCATCCTCACGTCTCGGACGGAGCCGCCCCTGCTCTGACTTTCTGCCGAGCTTTTTGACATTCAGGCTCAGCGCGTGATGATGTCCACGACACCGAATCTGGCAGTCCCGATACTGCGGTTGTCGAGACCCGGCCTCAGATGACAAGGCTGAAGCTCTGACACATGTTGATGTAGTATTCGAGAGTGAGACAGACGCACGTCCTGTGGCGTGACGGTGCGGTGCTGGTCTCACGCCCGGTGTCCTGCGGCACTCCTGCTGCTCACATGCACAGGATCCGATGTTGCGGTGCTGAAACACTGACCGAGATGGAGAATGAATGAGGCTTACTAACGATAAGTCAGAGATAAATATAGGATGGTGTAAGAAAGGCGCAATATGAGCGGTGTTCTCATCGCTGTGTTTAGTAGCCGCCTCCCGTGCTCCTCTCTCTATCTCTCTCTCCCCTCCTCCATAAGCCAAACCTCCACTTGGAGGTAGTGACGAGGCAAAATCAAAATCGATTAAATAGCTTGGATTTTTGAATATATAGTAAACCCAAAGGTAAATCACAACTAAAATAATGTTTTTTATGACTGCTTTTTGCTAGATTTTATATGAGCGCTAACTAATCAGCTCCTTTATTCCTATTTAATAGCAGGTTTTCATTGTGACAACTTACCCCAAATAGCAAGTTGCCATAAAACATTGTTAAATGAATCATAAACATAAAGTATCCCTGAAAGAGCTTTCCAGCCAAATAGACTAAAAATAGATTTACAAAATATATATTTTCACCGGAATAAATGAACAATAAGTCTCAGCATCTCCTATGTGTATTATCTATCTTTCTATCTGAGTATGTAATGTCAATGTATTGACTTTCTTGGCATTACAAAAAGTCTCATATTACAATTTTTTTCCATCTGAATATTCTGCTGTAGTACTCTGAGATGTGCCACATAGTGACGGCAAAATAGGCAGCAAAAGACAACATATAGAGTTAAAAGGATAGTTCACATTCAGTTGCTGGTCCCATCGACTTCCATAGTATGGAGAAGAGAAGATGGGGGGAAAACACCATGCAAGTCAACGGGGACCAGCAACTGAAGGTGAAGTGTGAAAAAGTTTTTTTTAGGCCACAGAAATTTGTATTTACTATACTGAGAAGAAATACATTTTTGGAAAATTTGCTGTGTAAGCACAATTATAGCAACTGGATGTATTATGGTTATGATCACTTTCATTTTTCAAACAACACAAGCAATAAAAATAGACACTTTATTAAACATCTACTTTGGAACAGTACTGGACAACGATAATGAAATGATCATAACAATGATGAACAAAGACACTAATAAATTGACACTGAAAACTCATTTTCTAACTTAAGCTTTCTCAGTACAGATTACTTAAGGTACCATTTCAACAAGAATTGTCACTTTTGTTTTATATAGTGGTTCTGCTTACACAGAAATAAACTTGAACTGATCTGAAACCACAGTTAAGTTGTTGATCAGCACTCAGGAGCCACTATTTAAATAAACTGGCAAATTGAAGGACCATTCGCTTTCAAGTAACTAGGTTAAGCAAATATGTCAATGGAAATGCAGAAAGCACAACTGTAAATAATATATGTAACATACTGAACTCTCAGCAGCCGTAACTCATTTTTCTATGGACAGACAGTGTAAATGAAAGAGATTCAGGTTTGGAAAGGCACAGTATTGCTTGAAAATGTTGATTCTCAGGATGAAGAAATCTCAATTTGATTTTAATGTATGACTAAGCAGTTTTAAAAAAAAGCATGCGTTTCCATTCATTTTAATTGCGTTAAACCAATTAAAGGGAAATGCTTACATTTAATTATCCAATACAACTTTTAGAAATGCAAGCGTAATTTAGGTTTAAGAAACAAACCTTTCCTGGGCTTTGAAGCATTTTCAATGAACCAGCAGCACCTAACAGCATAATTTAGTGCAGTATAATCGGTCTCTGAACCCACTAAACAACATTTACAGGAAGTCATTCTGAATAGCTTATCATTCACTCAATATATATCAGGCAGTAGCGAGTTGGTCAAGGTTGTCCTGGGAACGGCTGGTGAGGTGCGCCTCTAGTATCTCTCCAAACAGGCCTCTCTTCAACAGATTGTATGCCATTGGCAGCAGCTGACGTACCACTTTATAGAAATACTACCAAAAGAAAAAAGAAAAGAAAAAGGCAATGGGCAGTTGTCTGGGAGAACTCTGTATCATAAGAAACCTGTCAGAAATGGCTATTAATGTGTCTGCAAAGTGCAAAGACACACTCTTTGGAAGATGGCCTTGGATGGCAAGCATTCTGGTTGAAATGCTTGTCTTGGCAAGATATTAATGTAAGCATTTGGTTATATCATCAGTCAATGTAAACAGACGGGAAAAATCTTCTATTTCTGTGCATTATGTCATGCAATGTAAATCTAGTCTAAAAGACCCACTGAGTTATAATGACCTCTTAAAAATATACAAAGACAACTAAAATATCTACCATAAACATGGTAGGGTCAGGTCAAGGTTATTTAAGGTTATTTAACTTTTGGCATCCAGATACTTAATGCAAAGACAACTGCAAAATAAATTTAAATATAAAGGAGCATAAATATACATATTTGTAAGTATTTAGGTTTGAACATCTGTTGTAGTGTTGGTTGTACATTATGTGTGTGTGTGTTAATCTTACATGTGAGCCATAACAGAACAGATCAATCCCAAGCTCATAGCCCATGCCGTAATCACATTCATCATTGGCAAACTGAACAAAGGTGATCATTTCCTGAATGGGCGCGAAAGCTTTCATCCTCTCCTCATCATCTTTGGCCTCTACAATCGTTTTGCAAATCTTCTTCAGACTTGCTACAGGTAAACAAAATGAAGAAGGAAAAACTGTAAATCAAAGTCTTCTTTCTGATTCATCATTACAAAGTTTAATATTGATGTTGCAAAATGCAAAGCAACAGCAGCATTTTCACAAAATAGCCAGTGTTACCGTAATTAACATTAAAATAAGGGTTGTCAGGAAATTGCATTTTTTTTTAATCAAATTAATTCCATGTGCAGATTAATAATTTGCATATAATTTACCCCAAAAAGATAATTTAAAGTCATTGTGTTAGATGAGAAAATCATTAAATAGACATTACAAAAAGTAGCTTTAGAAAGAAATATTTTGATTCAACACTGCATAATTAAATCTTTTTACTGGGTCGTTTTTTCCATAATCAATTGCATCAAAGTAACATGTTAAATCGACAGCATTAAAAGGAAACACAAGCTAAAACATTTGTGTGAGATTTTCAGGTTTACCATCAGTTTCTGGCAATTCTCTATATCCAACATCATTTTTATCCACTGGAACCACAATTCCCACTCCATGAAATGTCTTTGTGACCACCTGCAGAAAAAAGATAAATAAAAAAAAATCACTGGAAATTAATTTTAATAAATGCTGACATTAAACTTTACAGTGATAAAGGGGTGGTTCTGTCAAACCGTCTTGCATCACATTACAAAACACACCTTTCTGTCTCTTTGTCTCATTGCTTTAGTTTTCTGTTCCAGAGGCAAATCTAACCTCTCAGCCTCTCGCTTCAAATCTTCTTCTAACCAGTCCAAAGCTGCTTCATTTTTCTGTTGTCCCCTCTCCTTCTTTTTCTTCTGTAAAAACAGCCTAGTGTGGCAGGAGAGAAAGAATAAGATTATGCAAAGAGAAAAAACGAATATATATAAAATACACATTTTGATAATTATTTTCAAATTTTAAATTTAATAAATTCATAAAACATCACACCAAAGGACCATTTAAATTAGACTAATGATGGCAAAAAGTGTTAAAAATGGGGGGAAAGAAAATGTGAAGTATAAGTATACTTTGAAAACTTTGAGGACGCGGCTGTGCATGAGACAGAACGGAACACTGAAAGTGAAGTATACCTGGACCTTTAGTGGTCA
Source organism: Carassius carassius (assembly GCF_963082965.1). Lineage (NCBI taxonomy): Eukaryota > Metazoa > Chordata > Actinopteri > Cypriniformes > Cyprinidae > Carassius > Carassius carassius. Next base: position 5,727,293 of record NC_081760.1, read on the forward strand.
GCTGCTGTAGAGTGTGCCAAAATCAAAATTACTGATGAGATGAAGATGAAAATATCTAGTGGAAAATTATATGTCATCGTCCATTGCAATGTTTCACTGTAGACATCATCTGATGCCAGTTTGGTAGACATCGCCCAACCCTAACAGCAACCAGCTAAAGCATCTATACAGATTTTAATTTATACTTGTATTATTTACTGAAGACACTCACAGAACAGCTGCAAAGATGTTGTCCCCCATCTGTGTTATGGTACAGCTCTTCTTGGCTTCATTCTCCCCAATGAACACAGGCAAATCATCAGGTAAATCTCTGAACAGGGACACGTGTACAGTGAGAAAATTATACTGAAACACCTTCGATGTGTCAAAAATAGCTATTGCAATAACCCTTGCAACTTTTATTATTATTTTTTTATCCAATTAAATTTTTTTATGTATTTTACAGGTAAACAGTCACCTGAAGTAGCCCATGTGGTGCTGGGTGTCCACATTGCCCTGTATGATGGTCTGGAACTCTGGGGGATCATAGAAATAACGCCAATGTAGGTGAAAGTTGGGTTGAGAGGAAGATGAGTTTTTGTGATTTTTGGACAGGATATCAAATGGGCCAACTAGCCGAAGCCCAAGTGTTTCCTTTAGGGCATCTGTAAAGCACAGAAAAACCAGTGTAACCAGTGTATTTGTTTTAAAATACTTATATGTTTATAAATTATTATGATAATAGTGAAAAGCATTGTGCTAGTGTAATAGTGCTGGTATGGATATGGAACCGTCAATATAAGACAGATACCTTGAGGACAGTCAGCACTAAGACCCTTGCAAAATTCCCAAAACTGGAAAAAATCATCAGGCATGCGTAGCTTGTACAATCTTTCCACTTCTTCTCGCATTTCAGCTGTCTTCTCATCCCTCTGGCCTTCTTTTGATTTTTTCACCTCCCCGTTTGGTGTTTCTGTCTGGAACAGGCAATAATAAGTTGGAAGAAGTTACACTGGAAGAAATAATATTAAGTAATAAAATAATACAAACAGAAACCTGCTTTTTCTTCACGTTAGCAGCAAATATACTGAAAATTTTTTCTCTTGATAAAATTGCCTTATTAAATTAACTTATTAAAGGGTGATAGGTTTGTTTTTCACCCACAGCATTAACTGTTTTAGTCTTAAACTAAATGATTGTAATAAGGAACACTTCAGTTTTGTAAAGAAACCAGTTATGTTCAGTACAGTTGAGCTGAGGAAATAGGTGTGCAACTCAGATTAATATTTGTAATGGTCATTACAATCCAAGAAACACTTATGTACTGTCACAGTAAACTAATGTCTAGCTGATGTCAGATGAAGCTTTTGCACCTGATACAATGTTCTGATACTGACACAACATTTTGGGTAAAACACTGCAGCTAAAGAATACTGAAGTCACGAAAAGACATTTACATGATGATTATTGACATAATATTAAAAGCACTGATTACGCAGGTTGAATGTACAAACAAAACAACTGAAGTGTAACGTTCTTCTTTTCGTTTTATGCCAGATTGCAACCATGACTATAAAGGTGCATACCGCCACCTACTGTATAGGAGTATGTAACATGGGAAAATATTATCATGACTATATCATCAATCAAAAAAAACAAATAACAAAAAAAAAATTAATATACTACCTAAATCCTATTATATATTCCTATATTTTTCAAATATTGTACAACTGCTTTCTGTGCATCCTTTAACCCATCTCCTGTTGTGCCTAACAAACCTTCAATATTCCACTTTCTTCCTACCTGACTTATCTTTTGATTTAGTCTCATCCTCTCATCCCTATATTTCTTACAATGCAATAATACGTGTTCAACATCTTCCTTGGACCTACATTCTATACATTCAGCAGATTGGCTTTTACCCATTAAAAACAATGTTTTATTTAATCCTGTGTGATCAAACCTTAGCCTGGTTAAAACACTCTCCTCTCTTCTGTTACTTCTATTAACCCCTGTGCCTTAATAGATTTTTGCAATCTGTAATATTTCCTTCCACTTTTATCCACATCCCACCTGTCCTGCCATTTTTTCATCATTTCTTTTTTGATTATTGCCTTAGCCTCTCCTTTTCCAAGGGGTATATTTATTGTATCATTTGTCCTGGTTGATTTTTTTGCTATTTTATCTGCTCCCTCATTCCCTTTTATTCCTATATGAGCAGGTACCCAACAGAATCTCACATCTATCTGTAGTCTCTGTAATCTAAATAAACTTTGTTGGATTTCTAGCATTAGATCTTCTCTACTAGATTTGAAGTGTAACGTTAGTGGATGATGTTAAAGGCATATGAGCCACAGTCATTCACAAAACGAGCAGCACATCATCTCTCAGTAAATACTCAACGTAATAGGTTAACTGACAACTTTACCGTGGCTGGACACGAATTTATGAGGGTTTTAAGATGTACCTGCGGCGAAGATCTGGGTTTTCTTTTCCCGCGCCCCGCCATGCCTTCTTATTTTTCCCGCATTACCAACGTAAAGCAGCGGCCGCCGGCCACAGTAGAAAACTTCTGAACATCCGGTAGCGATTTCAGAATAAAAGTTGTGATTTGCTATTATTATTATTATTATTATTATTATTATTATTATTATTATTATTATTATTATTATTATTATTATTATTATTATTTGATTTCATTCTGAATAAGACGCAAATGTATATTATGGCTTAATTTTCAAATTGTTTACAAAGCAGTGTTTATATTGTTTTCTAATATGCTTTTAATATGCTTGTTTACTCAAATAGCAATTAAAATATAAATACATCAGATTTATAATTAATGGCAACCATGTCAGACGTGAAAATGAAATGGAATTTTAATGTGAATTATACATGTGAATAAGAGTTGTTTAGTGGGGACCTCAATTTCTAGACGTTTCATATAAAAATTGTATTATAAATAATATATATAATTTTATTTATTTATTTATTTATTTAATTATAATGATGCTTAATAAATATTTACTGTTTAATTTTTAGGCTAGAATGTATGTTCATATTTATCTGCTAGCCTAATCTTACACGTAAATATCAATTAACAATGCCAACGGAGAATTTAATTAAGCCTATTTATTTAATCTTATTATAATTTTCCATTTAAAAGTTATATTGCAAAATAATCAATTGTTTATTTGTTGTTTATTTTTTATACATTTTTTAAGTTATTCATGGCAGTGTAAATGAGACCACATGACGTGACACAGAGGGAGGCGTCCGACGGGGTTTAAAAGGATCGGTCAGTGTGAGAGACACGCTAGTAGAAAATAAATCTGTTAGTTGAAGTTTTCAGTGGCTCAGACTCCGAACTCACAGCGGGAATAATGATGTTCTGCAGAGTGGCTTGGCAAAGACTTGCGCCTCTGGCACGCAAAACACTCACTCCTCTCAGCAATGGTAAGAAAACATCGATTTTCAATCCATATTCAATGCAGTTTCGATTTTGCAAATGAAATACACTAGCCGACTATAAATAAATAAATGAATACATTTTAAAAAAGCACGTTAAAAATTCTTTGAAATATGAAATGGAAATTGGGTAAATTTAGGAAAAAGTAATTGACACTTTTGGACACTTTTAATTGGTCTCTTTTAGGAGGTGTATCAGTGGTTTACGACTTGCAGAACAGTACAATGCAGAACATTGAGTTCTGATAGCCTATTTGTTATGCAACGTGAGATATGCTCATTAAATTAATCCCTTTCTATATTTTCTGCATTGAAATGTATCTAGAAAATGCAATATTAAGTCTCTCTATAGGGATTTCATAAATCAGTATACTGGAAAGACCTCTTTTGTCTTTGCATTTGGAAGAAACCTGAGTGCTTTATGTAATGGAATATTCGTAGAGAGTCTGTTGTACGTTTTTTTTTTTTTAATTGCAATGATTAGAAGGTATTGTTTGTACTGTTGTGATTATTTTCATGAATTTATATGGTATTATTACTTGAACATATTTGCATAATTTGTAGGAAAGTACTAATCAATAGATTATGTGTGCAGCAACCTGTATTCCAAAGTAAATCAACCCATGCATGAAAACTGGAAATTTAGTTTTAATTGGTGCTTTTATTTATTCTATGATTGTTCGTTCATTTGTTTAAATTTCAACCTGCACTGATAAGGACATTGCATATTATTATCATTTTTAAGAAGAGTGTTTCATTTTGTATCATTGTTAATTTTGTTTGATATTAGCATTTTTCCTAATTTTGAGTTTGTTTTTAATGCAGAGTTTTCCATAACAAACTGCTGGGACATGTAAACCCATCCCTGCTCACTCAGTGCATCTGTGGAAAATAGCTGAGTTTGATCCGTTTAAAATTAATTTCCTGCTGAAGGATTCACTCAGCTTGAACTGCTTGCAAGGGTTTTTTTTTTTTTTTTTTTTTTAAATGTAAAGATCTCCTTAACTTTGAGGGCCAGTTTATGCTGACTATGCTGAGCATTTTGTGCATGGTTGAACTGATGTATTCACAAAATCTGCTCAGACATTTTCTAAAACTTCCCAAATATTTGAAGCAGGCCCTAAGCAGGGCTCTCTGCCAATATTAATTTGCCTTGGGTTCTGCACATTGACATGTCTGCTGTCTCCACCCAAGTGGCGTTACGTTATGCCAGTGTTTATGTGTAAAGCTATTACTTTTCAGAGAGCAGGACTGTGCACATGTTGTCCTTGACACCTGCTGGTCTACCTTAACCTTAACAGTCCGTTAACGCATTCAGCCATAAATGAGATTAAATGAGGCACAGTCCATCTTGGTACAGTTCCCTTGTCATTGAAGTCGTTCCTAAAATTCTTGTTGGTTAAACTGGAAATAACTATATAAAGTCTGGATTTTTTGATGTGACTGTATAGTTTGTCCTGTGCATTTGCTCTAGTGTTGCTTTAAGAGAGTGGATGGGAGAAGCAGTTTAACTGTGGGACATTGTGTTCTTTTCTGCTGCTTCATTGCAGCTACACAGAGGATGTGTTTGCCTAAATGCATGCACAGACACAAAAGCCTAAAACGCATGCTTGCTGCATCAGGTTTGTCTCGTCCAGTGTAACTTTGCATGTTATTTAAAATATCCACTTATCAAACTCATTCTCTGATACAATTTCATTAGTGGCACAATTACTGGTACTGGTGAAAATAACATTACAACAACTGATTGTAACAAATACAGTACAGCAGGCTTTATACAGTTATTAGTTTCTGCACTGGATGAAACTTTTTTTCAAAATTGGACTGATGGGTGGTGATGGTAAACAGACACAGCTTAATTTGCATGTACTGATAAGTGTTTCCCTTTATCTTTCAAAAGCTGTGATCCCTATGCGACAGATGTCCTTTGGTCTACCTGTGTCCGGCACAAACATAGCTTACATGGTACTTGGTGGAAGCTCGCTTACTGCTGCTCTTGTTTATGTATGTATTTTTTATTTCTTCATCCTGTTTTAGAATACCCTATTAATATTAGAATTTTTTTTTTTTTACAAAAACTAAAATCTAAGCCTTTTTTCCTCCTTACAGGCTTATAAGACAATAAACTCTGACAGTGCAAGATATAATGAAAGAATTGCTCAACTCGAGGCCAGACCTAAAAGTAAGTTTTTATTTTTATTTTATTTTTGTGGCACTGTTTTTTGGTTTTCATTTTGCCTGTTAAAGATCACAGTTAATCTTTCAACATCAGTAAAGTGGAAATAATTTACACAGACAGCTGGAATTAGATTCCCATTCAGAGATCTTTCATTGTTGGTTTCATTGAATTGATGGGTGCCGTGAGGCAGGGTGTCACGTGTTGCTGCTGTTTGCTGCTGGTATGTGTATGTTACAGTTCTTCAGGCCTGATCCTGTGTTTGAGGTTACTCAGCAGCACTAAGCTAGCTACATTTAGAGCAGCTTTCACTTCTTTACTTCTCCTGTTTGCGTGCTGCTAACCACCTTACTTTTGTTCTCCCATCAGGTGAGGAGGGTGAGTATAAATTTAACCCCTGTCTTAGCAGCATGTCTGTTTTTGAGTTTTCAATACAAAACTTTTCTATACATTTTGGTCTGTCCCATTTTACTTGTTTTGCCTGCAGCAGTATGTTTCACATAACTCAGAATAGAAGCACTTTTCCAATATTAGTTGCACAACTTTTTAGCGTTTGCAGAAAGTTTAAGTTGAGGCAATTAAACGTAAGCATGATTGATGACAGCCATAGAACTTTATACTTGGTAAAGGTGCATTCATATTATTATCATCAAATTTTATAAACTTACACCACCATAAGAGTTTTTCTTTCTTTCTTTTTGTTCTAAGTTGTATTGATCAAAAGTGACAGGAAAGACATTCTTAATGCTACAAAGATTTCTATTTGACTTTTTGGAAGATGGCTTTTTTTTTTTTAAGCATGTTTTCTACAGAGCCCCGCACATGACATGCAAGAAAAAATAAATAAATAGTGTGCACAATTACTAATTCGTTCTTTCGAAATATCCTAAAATGTGCGCACAATTTACTTATTCGTTCTCTCAATTTATAAATTGTGTGCACGATTTAGCAAATTGAGGGAACAAATTATTAAAATAAATTGAGGGAAAGAATTAGTAAATCATGCACACAATTTATAAACTGAGGGAACGAAATAGTAAATTGTGCACACACAATTTAGCCTAATATTTTTTTTTCTACATGCCATGTGCGGGGCTTTGTAGTTGTCAACACTGATAGTAATAAGAAATGTTTCTTGAGCAGCAAATCAGAATATTAGAATGATTTCTGAAGGATCATGTGACACTGAAGTCTGGATTAATGATGTCATTCAAAGGAATTAATTACATTTTAAGATACATCAAAACATACATTTTACATTATAATAATATATTTAAAAAAATTAATCGCTGCTTTTGATGTTTGCCTGGTGATGGGTCTGCATTGTCTTGAGCATCCATGCAGGTTCTTTAAAACCTAATTCTGAGCCATAGCAAGTACGTTTCACTTTGAGCTCCCAAAATTTTTCTAATGCTAACTCTTAGAGCTTGGATTCTTTGAAGTCTAATCTTACTGAATGGTTTCCGCTATCTATGTGCACATCATCCTGTTCTCATAATCTCTCTAATGTTGTTCTATTAATGACAGATGGATTTAGCAACACTTGATGCTAACCCTCTTTATTTAGTATAAGAACACATTTCCTAAGTCTGCTTTAACTTTTTAATCACACTTGATCTAGGATTATCTTTGGATCATATTGCCGTTTCTTGAAGACCTGCTCACTGTATTCCGTTTAGGAGCAGCGACCGAGGTGGCTTCAGTAGCAGAAGCAGCTGAACTTGCTACAGTTGTTGAGGCCACAGCAGCACAGCCCGTCATTGAGGTGATTAAAGCAGAGGATGAGCAGACCCCAGACCCTGTGGATGCAACACTGAATGTTGTGGCAGCAGCTACCAATGTAGAGGCAGTAGCAGCTGATGCTGAGGAACCTACTGCACCTGTTGTTGAGGATGTTGCTGCTGAAGCTGCTTCTCCCAGTGCTGAGACAACCGGTGAGGCGTCTTCTGCTGAAGAAGCAGAACTAGATATTTTATTCTTCCCAACCCACCTTGGAACGCTTCATTAACTTTCAGACTCCCATTTTCCCACAGGATGCTAATCCCACAGATGAGGAGGAGGAGGAGAGGTTGAGGAAGTCCAAAAATCTGTGGCAACGCTTTTAAATTCCAAACAGCGGTTTTATCAACCTAGTCTGTGTTTTGATAGCTAATAAACCGCATATGATTTTTTAAAACATCTCCTCCTTCACATTCAGTGGATATGCCTGCTGTAATACTTGTTGTTGTGTCTCTGCTGTATAACATATTGTGTCCCATACATGTGCAGGGAGACATGTTTCTTAAATAGCTGTCATTGACAGTGACTTTTTACAATAACTGTAATTTTAACTACAAAAAGAAAGCTCATCAAGACAAATTTTTAATGATAGTTTGACAAAACCTGGTTGTCTTAACAAAGTTTCATTTCAGCCTTATAGACAGACAGAGAAACAAAGATCTGTTTGAAATGTCACCTACCGTCTTTAGCAGCTTTAGGTAAATAACTAGAAGAATAACAAATTTCAATAAATAGTAAAAAACTCAAATAAATGAATGCTCATGAAATAAAGGACTGTTTTGCACCGCTATGAAATGGCTGACACCGGAAGCGTTGTGCATTTGGTTAAAAACTAAGTGGACAGACATGAATAATTAATTTATAATTATTCTTATAGGGTAGAAAAACACTTGATTGACTTTAAGGTGGCTAAGAATTTTGACACAATAATATGTGCACATGCATTCCAAAATCACTGTGGCCTAATAAGCAACTCCTCCATCAAGGGAGATCACTTTTTTTATGATTTACCATTGTTTTTGTACCTGTGAATGTCCTCTCTCAGTTACTGGGATGAGGAAATCCACTGTGCCTTTTACTTTATTATTATTATCTTAAACATCTCTTAAAATTTGAATTATCATGGAAACATAATTCCAGTGTTATTTACATGACATGACACTGGAGACATTTGCTCTTAATCTTAATGCTGTTTTTCACTGTTGATGCTGTTTTTGATACTCAACCAACTAAGAACTGAAGTTGATTGCAGTTTTCAAAACTGAAAAAAAAAATTTGTATTCCTTAAATAAAGTTTTTAAAATATGACTTTTGAGTCTGAATTCAGTGCTATATTCATTGCAATTTTCGATTCCTTTTACGCATGAACTGTAAATGAAATAAGCAAATCGTCAGTGTATTTACTTTGTATTTAGTATGTATATTGTGTACACTTGTGGAATAGCACCATATTGTGTATGATGCTTTGCTTAGTTTTGATAATCCACTTTAAATGTTTCTACATTCCTGTAAATACAGATTAAACCACATTTTCTTGTTTACGTTGGCAAATTTAATCTTAAAATTCATTTTTGTAATGACTAAGCATCTCTTACAGTTACTCGGGGGTAAATCTCTTTTTTGCAGAAACACAAAACACTCACAATCACACTCTTACAGACACTCTTTCTTTCTCTCTCTCTCTCTCTCTCTCTCTCTCTCTCTCTCTCTCTCTCTCACTCACACACACACACACACACACACACACACACACACACACACACACACACACACACACACACACACTAATAGCAGGCCCAGACAGGAGGACAGAGTGAAGGTACACTGGACCTACAAATTCCACACTTTTATTATCCCTGGGTCCAGTGGAGCAGAACATCCTGCATGTAATATAAATGTGTGTGTAATATAAAATTTGTTCTGATATAAGTTCTTCACAGGCCTGAGTCTGAGTTAAAAAAAAAACAAATAATCATATCATACAACTATAGGTATTGTATCTATATAGCCATATATTGCAAACATATGTCAAGGACATGATATTGATATATTGAGAATCTCCTTTAAATCAAAAGGCAACTGCTAAATCCACAAATGTAGTGCTATTTTAGTATCATTGGTATACTTATATTGTTTTTGTTACTACCTGTATTAGATTGTATTTTTTTTTAAGTTTTAGTAATTTTTCTGCCTTTTGTCTTATTTTTATTTTTCATTTATTTAGATATATTAGCACTTACACAATAACACAATAAATAACTTATAACAGAAAAAGCTAAAGTAAAGTCCATTGATTTTGGGGTTCTATTTATGGCATATTTTACCTGTATGTTTTTGTAATAAACGAATCTTGTTGCAGTTATCCCAGTGTCTGTCCTACTGAGCACTGTAAAAATCCTGGCTGGATCTACAGAGGAGATTGCAGCTGCTTCGGTTGGGGATCGGCACCTGGTGGCTGCAGTGAGGTTAAGAACAATTCTGTGGAAACCCTAAATGGATTTGAAGTTGTTGAAGTCAAAGCAGAGGTCCAAGCAGAAGTGCCAGGGGAAGCTGTGGTTGAGAAGGCCAGGTAGAGGTAGAGGTAACAGGTAGATCACATCTGAAACCAGAAGGAGGAGAACTGGAAGAATTGCCTTTAACAGTACACGCAGTAGAAGAAACTACTATTGTGACAGATGACCTTGTCAAGTATGAGGCAGACAGTCCTATTGTGGCTGAAGTTTATGTTGAAAGCTTTGCTTCATCAGAGGAGGCCTCTGTTATAAAGATGGAGAACATTTTGGAATTGGAAGAGTCGGTAAGACGACACCATCTCTGGAGCTGCAGAGGCAATGTCAGAATCAGTCAAGGCAGTAGGTCAGAAAATGGATAAAGATAAAGCATTATGTCATGAGCTAACTGAAGCTACAGAAACAGGATATGAAGATATCACAGCACCATTAACAGACCTGGAGGATGCATTACAGGCTATAGGCACAACAGAAGCTGCAGAAGAAGTTTATGTTGTGGAAACGATGCAGGATGCTTTGGAGGAACCTAAACCAGTTGAGGCATCAGACAAAGGTAATATAATTAGGGCACCATAAAGAAATGGTTCACTCAAAAATGGAAATCTGAAGAACATTTACTGACCTGCAAGCAACTCAAGATGTCAATGAGTTTGTTTCTTTATTAGAACATAGTTCAAGCAACTGATAAAAAAAACATCACAATAGCTCACAAGTAACGAACACAACTCCAGTCAACCAATTAATTAATTGTGAGGTCAAAAGCTTTGTGTTTGTAATAAACAAATCATCATTATAACATTTTTAACTTCAAACTGTTTCTTCCAACATAACAAAACTAAAGTCTTCCATCCATAATATAGCTTTCTTCTGTGGAAAAAGTCTCATCAGAACCAGGAGAGAAATATGTGTCATGTTTTATTTTTGAGTGAACTATTATTTTACCTATTATTATTTTATTATGTACAGTAGAAATCCAGACTGCACACATATTTCTGAAGTAGAGTTGATTTATTTATTTTTAATTGGATGTTAGTTTTAGACATTCAGTCATGTTCGCTGATTTTTTTCCACAGCTGCTGAAAGTGGCAATATTACAATGACCAGGCACAAACCTCAAGTCAATGTACCACAGAACCTGAGACACTGAAAGAGAGCAAAATCTGTGACGTAATACGTTGAGTGAACATACCATACAGTACTGCTGTTATAGTCATTAAAAAATTCATTTACTTTGTGTTTCCACCTCAAGATGGAAAGGTAAGATAGGGTAAGTTGACACCTCTACATTAACTGAAGATGACTGAAAATCTCACATTTAGTGAATTACTATGATCTTAGTTTTGTCATTTACAGTTTTACAGTTCACAGTTCTAAGAAGTCAATAGTCTCATTAAACTACTTAAGTCAGTTCAGTTTAATAACTGTAAAGTTCATCAGTTGTAAATAGAGTATTATACAGTGTAGTTTTTACATGTACCTGTGAGTGCTGATAGACTCATGTGTGCTCCACTGCACAGTGAACAAACAAAATAAAAGATAGTAGTTTTACATTTTTCACAACAGTGTGCAATTTGGTGTGTATATGGCTTATCATTTGATGCTTGTGTGTAGTTACTATGCAAAACACAATTTTTTATATAAGAACTAAAAAACTTACTTTTGAAAGCGATGTGTAATGTTTTGTATGTTTGTGGTTATGTGTGTATGAGTGTAGTGAAGAGGAGCCATAGTTTCAGAAATTCTAAGCAATTTTCAAAAAAACTGTAATCTGAAAAACAGTATTTGTGAGACAGCTACTTAAGGCAGTTTTGTGTAAATTTGGTGTCTCTGGAAATTAGTGACACTGTATTATGTTGAATATCAAAGGTTTCGTGTTATGTTAATGAGGGATTTGGGGATACAAATATTTGGACAGTAGGGTCCCAAATGGCACGTATATTCTTACGGGATAACTTTCACCAGCCTTCACTTGTTCAAGGGGCCCTGAAGTGAGGGAGTCACACCACCAGACACCGTGGGTCACAGATATGATGTGGTGGGACACCACCCGACTAACCCCAGCACCGTCCAGGACAGCAATCCCACAGAGACTGCTGCAGGAGATATAAAGCAGCCTCCCATTCCAGTATGGGTGTTTCAGATGCTGTGATGAGTGGAGGTCTCCATTTGTCCAATCCGGTATGAAGTGTAGTGACTCACTTTGAGCATGAGAGAGTTTCACCCACTATTAATGGCGTTCTACTTGTGATGTCACAACAAATTATTTATAACAGGGGTGTCAAATTCATTTTTTTTTCACATAAAATAATTTGTGTTTGACATTGTTATAATTGGTACATATGAAATTATGTATTATTGCATCTATTTAATTATATCAGAAGTCAAACAGCAGGTGGCGCTACATGTATGTTTTTTGTCATTATACAAGAAACACATAAAATTACCAAGTAATTATTTGTCCAATAAAACGAGAACATGAAGATTAATATAGTTATTATCTGCTATGTGATGTATGCCCACTTTAGTTGAATAAAAATCCAAAATGTAGTATTTTGTTATTTTATTGAACTGAAAGCCATCTTAATGAGGAGAGCATAAAGAGACATGACTATTTGAATTGAGTTCAAAATTAAAATAATAATAATATAATAATGGTTCAACAGTTTATAGTTAATTTATTTAAAAGGTAGGCTATATTTGTGTATAAAATTTGGGATCAAAGTGTTATTACGATTCCCGGTCCCGCCCACTCCCGCTGACATTTCTTCCTGTCCTGTCCCAATCCCGTGATTAATAGTGATTTTGTTTCCAATCCCGCGGGAAAACTTTACCTGATGGTGTCGCTGTTGCACAATGTCTCTCTCTCTCTCTCTCTCTCTCTCTCTCTCTCTCTCTCTCTCTGTCTCTCTCTCTCTCTCTCTCTCTCTCTCTCTCTCGATCGTTGTCATTCTGCTACATCAAGACTCTGACATGGATTTACTGTCTGCAAACACATCCCCCCCATGTCCTCTCTGGTCGAGCATTGTAAAGGACTGAGTTGACTTGGACTAACGTTAGTGGTCTTGGTCTTGTGTCAGCGGCCCATCAGTTAGTTAGTGTAGTTCAGTGTGTATGTATGTGATTATCAGCGTATGTGATGATCGGTGGGTTAGCGCTTAGCCGCTAGCGGCCACAGTCTGACGGACTCTTACCCACCACAGCAACCAAAATCTCAGCGTTTCTTAAGCTTGTGTAAACCAAACAAGCACAGAGTGTGGGTTTCATTTGGAAAATCAGCATTTCAAGGTAAGAAATCTACTTTTATGTATTCCATACCACGAAGAAACATTAAAAGGGACTATGCGGTTTTATTAGCTTAGCTCTGTGTAACGTAGCTAATGGGGTACTTTACGGTGCTTTTTAGTTTCGATTTACAGTATAGAGTAACTCCAATATGTAGTCACATGCTTTATCGTTTATCTGGTTAGAAATGTCTATATTTGTTGTGTTGTGAGCTCCTCTGTGCCGTATTTTCTGGCTGGCTAAGCTAAATGCTGACAAAGAGTTGACAACTATAAACATTTACGGTTCGCTTTTCCTTATTTTCTATTAATATCAACCTTTATGGAAGTAAAGTATAAACTAGCATATGTGACTATCATAATTTAGCTTTGAAATATATCGCTTGTTTGGTGTTATTGCAATAATGTCAGTGATGCTTCACTGTTCACATGGTTTATGCCCGAGGAAAGCTGTTTTTTTCCTTTAAAGAGCACAGGGATATTTAAAATGATGTTTTCCCATTTAAGGAACCGAGATAACATTGGTGTGTGGTATTTCCTTCAGTGTTTATATTGTAACGCCCACTTATTTGGAGAGAGTACAGCAGGATCTGGGCTTTGTTGTAGTCACTGGTGTAAACAGTGATTTTACACGCACTCTCATGGTAAATGTCAGGATTGTATTTGTTGGCATGTAACAGCGAACAGTGTTACAGTAAAGTGCATGCCTCTGGTAAGATCTCATATGCAAGGCATTGCTTTTGTGTTGAAATCATGCCACAGACTTTTTTTTCATAGGGTTTGATCAGTTCCCTTGGCAAGGCATGATGTTAGTTCATCTAGAATGATCTTTAGTTACATTTAGACCAGGGGTTTTTAAACTGTGTCCCCCAAGGGATCACAGATAACTGCTGAGGGTCTATAGAAATTTTTACAGAACAATAAACAATAAATAGATAGATTAAATATAGTCCTGAAACATTAGATTTAAAATTAGGTGAAAATAAATAAATGATTAAATAATTCTTATAATAATGAGTAAATTAGAAAAATTAGGTTAAAAGAAATGAGTAAATTAATAAATAAATGGTACTGTAATGAATAAAAATAAGTTTAAAATAATCAATATTTATATTACATTAAATGTTTAATTTTTTAAAATATTAAATATTAAAAATATTCGATTTAAAATAAATGAATAAACATTAGATTAAAATATAGGGATGTGTATATAGGGAATATTCGTTCTGCTCTAATTATTCGATAAATAAAAATGATATTCGAATTTCGCAAAAAAAAAAAAAAAAGTTCACAATAAAACCTAATTTGGTCACTTTCTGTGATTCTCCACGGCATATTTGAAGGTTTATGCAAGGAAAAAATAATTAATGAATGATTAAGGGGCCATTCACATATCGCGCCTAATAAGGCGTGGAAAAGGCTATGCGCTCCGCTTTCTCCTTCTTTCCAAAGCGCTCGGGCAGAAGCGCTCCTGAGGCGACGCGTTCTCTCCATGAAGACGCGGAAATTTCAGCAAAGGATAAATGGATTTGCAGCACAAAAAAAATTGCTTTCAGTAGCTCTGCTACTAAATTTATTTCAAAATGGCAATCCATATACAGCTATGATCAGCTGTTCCTTCATCTTGGCTGAGCTTTCATCGTTGTTACAGGAAAGGATGAAGCTGAATGTTTAGTTCTTGTCACATGACCTGCGGTGCGCTTGCGGCATTCTGAAAGTTGAGATGTTTTTAACTCGATGCTGTTCGTACGCGCCTGGAAAAAACGGGACCGCATCGCGACCGCCTCGCTTCCATTATGAGCGCGCATACCGCGCGCCTACATTGGAAATAACGAACTTGAGCATGCAAAAGACGCGATATGTGAACCCCCCTAAAAGAACTGCGGTCTTCTAGTACTTCAAATATGCCGTGGAGAATCACAGAAAGTGATCCAAGAACATTGTTGCAGCATCTCTCAAGCAACGAATAAACACCGCTAACTTGGAGAATACAGTGAAAACTCCTCTTCTCGCGTCTGCCCTAGACCCTCGGCACAAACATCTCAGGTTTCTCGATGAAAACATGAGAGAAGTAAGAAAAAAAAACTTTTTTGAACATTATCAGAACATTTTCCTTGATGCGAGAGGTGCGGATGCAGCCGCCACGATGAAGAAGATGCAATGCCCACTCGTCCGAAAAGGCTGAGCCAGTTCTCCAGCGATGATTACAGAGAGTCCAGCCGAGACGAGTGGGAACAGTTCTTGCTGGAGCCATGTATTCCACCAGATGAGGATCCCATTCAGCGCTTCACAAAACTTATTCTCTTAGCACACCGTTATTTGTGAGTCCTGCCAACGTCTGTTCCGTCAGAGCACGTTTTCTCCGCGGCCGGCCTTATTGTTAACAGACTAAGGAGCCGACTTTCCCCCGATCATGTTTACATGCTCGTATTTCTTAACAAGAACATTTGAAACAATAGAAAAAAAAGCAAAACAGATTTGCTGACAGTTTAAAAGTTAAGTGTAAGGTACATTCTGTACAATAGCCTAATTGCTGCAGGCTGCTTTACGTTTTTTCTTTGTTCACTTTTTTTTTTTTTGCTTTTAATCTGTACTTTTGTTTGTTTGCACGCATTGTTAAAGGTTTTCAGCTACAAAACACAATGTGTAATGTTCAAGCTTATTGTAAGCTTGTTCAAAATGACGAAAACAAATGTTGCTGAAAAATAACGTCTGACTCATTAAACTTAATTTAAATAAACGAATATTCGAATATTCGTTTTTTTGTGAGCTCAAATATTCGAATGTGATATTTGTGGAAAACGCCCATCCCTATTAAAATACATTGTGCAAATAATAAATATTAGATTCAAATAAATGAGTAAATGCTGAATAAAAATAAGATTAAAATAAATGAGTAAATAAATAAATACAGTACTATAATGAATAGGGGAAAAAAGTTACAAGGCAACTTAATAAACTAAATAACTTAAATATTTTCCAAATTATGTTTTAGACACATTTTTAACAATTTTACTATATTAAAACTATATTACTATATATGAAATCTTAATACGAAGATTTGGATCTTTAGATGGATGCCGCTCACACAAGGATGGTCAAATTAGTGGTATTTAAAATATTGAAAACCCCTGATTTAGGCTGCTGAGAGTGGAGGGAAGTGCTGAAGTCAACAACAGTGGACTTTGATCGACCTTATCAGCAGTTGCTGATTTCAACCGATAAGGTCTGTGAAAGGTGCAGGACCTGGAATAGATTTCTTCTCTCCATAAGGAATTACATCTCCTACATGTGTGCTTCCATATAACAATACAATGATAAATATTCTTAAAGCAGATAAAAGATGGGTTATTGAGACAAATGAGCATGCATGGACAGGTCAAAGGCTGGAGAGATTAATTCATATGAGGGTGGAGTGTAAAAGCACATTTTTGTGCGATGGATTATGTCCTGTATTCAGATGTTGCAGGGTTTTAGATTGAATACCCAGGTGAGCTTCCGTTTGTGCTTTCATTGAATTGTGCTGTTTTTTTCTGCAGTCCTTAGTGTTTGTTCCACTAAACCAGAGGTAGGCAACTTTGTAAGTAATCCTGAAGACCTTGATTAGCTTGTTCAGGTGTGTTTGATTAGTGTTAGAGCTAAACTCTCTATTTCCTATTAATGTATTAAATAATAATAATAACTATTTTTTTTATTTTTATTAAGCGGCTTATTATAATTCGGCTATCAAACTACCCTGCTATTTCACACACACACCGCGAGCGCAGGAGGATTAGAGCCTGTATTTGGTAAAGTTGTCCGCTTTGACTTGGATAATTCATTAAATCCATGAAATGAAAGAGATAGAAAACGAGGAGTTGGTGTCCCACACATTTAATGGCTGGTACACGGCAACGCGCTCTTGTTATACATGAGAGATTAACTCTTTCTTGGCGTTACAAATAAAGACAAAATAATAACAAAGCGGCAGAGCAAACTATCATCCATAGTGGTTCTCACGTAGTCCTTATTATTTTCATGCACACCGCACTATAATGTGATACATGCAAAATACATAGTTTTGGCCGTTACAAAGTCTCCATCCTGAAAACAGCCGTACATCGTCTGCAGATAGAAGGTATTTCATTGCACTTTAACAAGTAATCTGAATGGCCTATATATGTGCAATGTTTTAAACAAGCCCTCACTAATTGAGTTTAATGCCACAGTTATGGTAGAATGCATCTCATTCTTGTTTCTGTGGCGGTGCGTCGAAGTCGTCATGAGGTGCGCGGTCCGGAGCGCTGTGACTGATGCATCAGTTAAATTCAGCTTTACTCCAAATAAAATAACTTACCTGTTTTGAATACTTTATATTTAACGTGTTCATATGCCCAATATTAGTGTTAAACTGCTGGACTTTGATTTTCACCGTTGACTGATTTTGCAGAATATTTAGACTGAAAACTTCTGTGCGCAGATGGGGCAAATTTGTCACAGGACGCGTGATATTACAGTTGCGTCTGACGATATATGAACTAGCTGTTTTAAAAACAGTATTTTTATATTTAACGTTAGTTTATCAGTATGTTTTAAAGTATATATTTTTGATTATTGGTGATTCCATAGGCTCTCTCTCGTGGACCTCCGTGGTTTAAAACACCAAATAGTTATGCTATGACAAGAACAAAGAGTCTCTCTCTCTTGCTCCACCCATGCTCGATAATATCGTGTATCGTCGATCTCACGGGCTGACGATATGACCATTTGAAAAATTACCATATCGCCAAACACTAGGGATATGCCGATATCAAATTTTCCTGTTGCGGTTAATTAATAATGCTTTTATCACGGTATACGGTATTATCACGGTATTGAAATTTTGTTTTAAAAAAGTGGTCATAATACAGTATAACAGGTTAAATAACTTTTTTCTTATAAAAATAAATAACTAAACATTTAAAACAATAAAGCAATACAGAAAAATATATAAGTTACATGTTTTACACATTAAAGTGCAAAAGAACTATAAAAACCAATAGGTATCACTTTACAATAAGACCTCATTAGTTAACCTTAGTTAATGCATTAACATTCAAGGCAAGGCAAGTTTATTTATATAGCACATTTCGTACACAATGGTAATTCAGAGTGCTTTACATGTAAGAAAGTAATAAAAAAGTCATGAAGAAAAATAATCACAAAAATAAAACAAGCAATTTAAGAACTTGAAAATGATTTAAAAATTGACTTAAAATGAATTTAAGAATTTAAAAATAGACAATGATTTTACATAAAATACAGTGCAATACATAAAATATAGTGTAATCAGTTTGGACATCGCATAGTGCTCATTCAATAAGTGCACAGTTAAACAATGAGCAATAGCTACATTTACTATAGAAGTTATTAATCTTTGTTAAAAAATACAAGTCTTAGTTCATGTTTGCTCATTAAATAACACAGTTGCAACTTTCAATTTTAACAATGTGTTATTAAATATTGGAATACCTAAGATTAATGAATGTTCAGAATAATTTTTTTCATTGGCAGTTTGTCAACTAATGAAGCCATAATGTAAAGTGTGAAAGAACAATAAAAGATCAAAACATTTTCAAACAATATCTAGGGCATGTTGTAGTCCAGATTTAAAAAAGTTGGCTCTGTAATAAACACCATAGGGAAAACACAAATCTGAATGGTTATTTAAAATTATTTAAATATGGTTTAGAAAGTAACAGCTGCTTTATTTACTGTGTAAAGGCTGCATATTAGCGCCATCTGCTGTCAGAGAGTGAATGTGCTTTCATTCAGCGCGTCTCTCATGTGTTCCTCCATGTGCTTCTCATGCGTGCTTGTTTACATCAGAGCATACGCACTCTTTCAAGCAGCATACAGCGATGTTGTGCATTTTAAGCAGCTGATGGGAATACTATTCTTAAAATGCATTCCAAATTCGGAATAATTTGTAATGTATATTTATTCATGGTATTAAGAAGTGCCCACAATTACAACATCGTGCATATTAATCACCACAATATATTGCATTACCGAATATCGGCACAAGTCTACCCAACACTAACTGGTATTGTACACGTTATTGTGATATGCACTTTCACACTATTGCCACAGATGTGTTACTTTGTACACTCTTCATATCACAGTCCTGCAAAGGTGAAAGCAAATTTACTCGCAGTTGCTATTTGCGGCAAAACATGAGGGCAGTTTCGTTTTAGAATCAGACAGTTCTTTTCGTATATAAAATAATCCTGTCAGAAGAAATGCATTAAAGAGTGTTTTAAACTGAAAACACCATTTTCAAATGCATCTGGATTAATGTAGACATAGCCTTGGACTTAATCATAGGATGATGTTTAAATGCAAATAGTAATATCAGATTACAAATTATGTTTTCATGGAAGCAACTTGTATAATAAACTCATGAATAATAACTAAAATTGACTTTCTCAAATGCTCTGAAAACATCAAGATTTTGTAACAAGAAAGTAAATAGGGTAAACATTTAGATTTCATGTTGACTTAAAAATTATAACCGAATCAGACTGGTTTTCCTTGCTTTTCCAGATGCTCCGAGATAATCAAGTGAGGTGAGGTTCAGTGCTGTTTGCACCCAGAATTAATACATTTTAAGCCTTTGTTCCCATTTAGTATACATCGGCATGGACTACGATAGTTTTATAGCTGTGCCATCCATGTTCTATTTCTTAATTATTGATTTAATTTTACTCCAAGGGATATCTAGTGTCTTAAAAATCCTTTCTGTGTTAATCAGTTAATTTAGTTTTTTGGCATGTTTTTTCTTGATGTTTTAGGTTTTGTCACAATAATGACTCACGAGGAGTTGGACATTCCAGATAACTTTCTAGTGATAATTTAGGTGTGTTTTATAAAATCATATTAAATACTTTAATTCTGGATTTTTATTTGAATAATTTCTTACTTTAAATTCTGTGCACTGCTGTGGTGGACTGTGGGAGGCTGACCATAAAACCTGCCATTTCATTTTTAGTCATCAAATAGCTGTGTTTGAACGCAGGACAATTTGTCTGCTTTGTGAACCAATTTTATACAAGGTCAGTCAACATTTGGTCTGTGTTTGGCTCAAATATTTGACCCCCACTGACTCATGCACAGTTTCCCCTGTTTGCCATCTGCAGTTTTGTGTGACTAGCTCATTATGTAAAAAACGAACCACCATATCAGTTTTACTAATATACATATATATTTGTCCTAGAAGTAGTTTGTTGCTAGATTTAGTGAATATTAAATGAAGAGTTCTATCAATAATACCAATTCTGTCGTTATTTGCTCTACAGGTCGACCAATAGTGGATTTTACAGATATCGATAGCTACACTGACTGTTACAGATTAATCGACCGATAGTTTTTCAAATGGATACTGAACGAAAACTAAAATTGTGCTTTACTATTAAAAACATTGCTGAACCATACCTTGTTAAAAATAATATTAATTATATATTGATCATTAAAGTTAGTTCATAGTTTATTATCTATTGTTAACAGAAGCAACTTTAAATTTGTAAAATGTATTAGTAAATGTTGAAATAACACTAACAAAGAACAATACATATTTTATCAGCCTTTGTTAATGTTACAAATTGAGTCTTATTGTAAAGTGTTACCATTTCCTTTTAACAGTCATGCTTAATATTTAAAGTCATCTTCAAATATTAAAGGCCATAGCATTGAAATGACATATATGAAGATTGTATGACTACTCTTACACTTTAGTTGCTTCTGTTTTAGAACACTTGATTATCTAATCAAAGTATGTTAGTCAAACACCGGGCAAAAGCGCAATTCAAGCGGCAGTCTAAAACAGTTTATTTAAGAACCAAATGGGCACAAATTTACTTCAAGAATTAACAGAGTGGCATAGATGAGCTTGAAGTTCGGTGTTTAAAAAACACCCATCAGAAAGTTGTATATTAGCTCAGAAAGCCACAGAAAGACCAACGTTTCGCTATAGGGTGAAGTCATTATGTACATTAACATCAATTTGGGACAAATATAATGTAATTTAATGGAAAGCTGTGAATGGCGCTCTGTGGTGCGGCAGGATGGTGTCAGTGATTTCCCTCTCTAGAGGCCGTTCTCGTACGTTCTCTCGGACCTTCCCAGCCGCTCCAGCAATGGACGCAACCCAAAAAAACTATCGGCATGGATTTTTTCAGATAGTTCCAGCAATCAGCTATTGGTGTTGATTAATCGGCAAAACCTCATAATTTGCTCACCCTCGTGCCATTATTGAGCTGTATGATTTACATGTGGACAGGTGAAAGGAGATTTTGGACAGAATGTTCATACTTCACTGTTCCAGACAATGGTTTTTAAGCTGTTGAGATGTTAGATCAATAAATTGTTACAGAATGACAACTTACAGTATGCAATATAAGTAATCTGCATATTTGACATTGTTTATTAAACGGTTGATTTAGGTTATAATGTATTCTTTTCTAACAGCAAAATAATCGATTTAATGACAATTTTCATTACGATCATGTGATGATGTTGTTGAAATAAAACAATTACAGTGTGTTCCTCACAAAAGCCTTTAGAAGACTTTGAATATTCTTTGTCACTGTATGCTTGTATTTTATGCTTAAGAGCAGCATAAACATTCTTTAAAATATCTCCTTACATGTTCCATGAAAAAGTTTGTTGTTTTCTATATATAGGCCTGTATGATGAAATATCCTTTAAATGCAGAAGAAGGCTACAGAACTGAACTGAATCTAGTAGAAACAGAAGTGTTCTTTTGGGTGACGTGTTTTACAGAAAGCTCAGGCCAGTAGATTCTCACAGAAGATTAATTTGTTGCATCTGGAGAGCTGTTGGGTGGAGGCTTGATTTTGGCATCCATTGCATGTGTGTGTGTTTCTAAAGGTGGGACGTTGCATCACTGGAGAGTCTGTTGAGGACACAAAAGCAGCGTTGTGCCCTGGTCATGTGATGCCTGTTTGGAAAGCTCCGACCATGTGATCCTGCCTCTCAGAACGCTGAGTCGAACTTACAAACGCTGCCTCACCCTTGAGATGTGAGCATGATAGAGAGAAAGCCTGAGAAAGGAAAGATTCAGAGCTATTATAGAAAAAAAAGACGTAGAGAAACAGGTGTGGACGACAAAACAGGAAATGAAAGCAATAGTGTGCAGCAACTCTACGGTGCAGACTACGTGCACTTCTCTCATTCGGTGCTTTCTCATTCTTTCCCTGATGGTGCTGTGGGGAAGGTCTTCTCTGGAGTCAGTTTTTTGGAATGTGGAGATTTTGCAAGGACAAGGAGTGGACCGTGGGAATTGGAATTTGTCTTGGAATGGAAGGGGAACACAGTGGAATTCCACAGCTGCACCAGGAACAATAGGTTGGCAACAGATGAGTTACTGCTTGAACTTCCTTGATGCTATCTAATTACATAGCTTGTGTTGAATTGAAACTTCAAGTGATTGTACACTCATGATGCCATTCAGCCAAAAAGTTGTTGTGGGTTATGCAGAAATTCTATATGGTTTCTGTTTATTTATTGAGCTGAAAATACAGGATATGTTGTTCTTTAGCAGCAGTTATGTGGAAGCCTTTAATGGGGAAGCTGAAAGAAACTTGTCATTTGGTGATTTGCAGATAACATGATCCAGATGCATCTATGAGGAAGTGTGTGTGTGTGTGTGTGTGCGTCACGTTTAGTCGTCACACCCCTCTTCATCCCTGCAGACCTTGTGATGTGTTACCGTGGCAATTGGGCAGGGAATTTATTAGAGCACTTTAATAGTTTTCAGTGTCTGTTCGTATGGCATTCTCTATTTACTCTTTGCGATTATTGAAAGAAAAAGCAAACATCTGTGGTGCCATGAAGACATTTTATGTGGTGTGAGTTTAAACAGTTTTTTTTTTCTTTTTCAGAAAATTCTTTAATTTACTTAGAGTAATGTTGGGCTGGATGATAAAATGATAACAATAATTCTTCAAATATCTTATACAAATACCCTGACAAGAGTTTAAAACATTTTTGATATAATGGTTATGCACCAAAAGCGAAATGAAACGGCACTATGCATTTGAACTGTGCCAAGTAGAGCATTTATCCATTCGGCTCAAAGTTTAAAAGTTTAACACGAGCTCACTAGAGCAGATGCGTTTAAGTCTCGGTCACGCCACACTAAACAGCGCTGAGACATCAAGTGTGAAGCGCTTGAATTCAGCAAAGAACACAAATGACTTGCAGATTTAAACTAGTTTAAAACCAGATGAAACAGTGCTGATAAACAGGAGAAACACTGTGCAACGATACACATGACTGTGGTTTTGTGCAGCTTGTCGGTGAACAGCGGCTCTGTGGAGTAAATGCTGCTCCATGTGAAAGCACGCAGGTGATGGAGATTTATCGTTGATTACAGAACTGGCTTTACTGAGAAGATGCACATTAAATATCACATGTTATTTATCCTGTAGCCCTATCACACAGGTTTGGAAAGACATGAGAGTTGAGTAAATAATGAGAGGATTTTCAATTTTTGTTGAACCATCCCTTTTGTTTTCAGTGGTTTGAGCATGTGCATGTTAGCAGTGTATCGCTCCGCTCTGTCACTTTAGCTGTCTGGAGCGTCGTTGCAAAGTCACTCAATAATTCAGCTGCTAGACTGAGCCGCTGATGCTTCTTGTTTCTCTCTCAGTCTTTCTTTTTACGGAAATGTATTGAGAAGGACCTTTGAACTGCCACTCTTTAGCAGATGTAATAATTTTAATTTCAGCTTCACAAACCAAAGCATGTTGTTTGTTGCCATGGCTTCAGTGTTTCACAGGCAGGCTTCCTGTTTTGATGTCCTGTTTCTTAGCAAGAGTGAGTTTCCTGTTGAACCGGGCTGAGAGAACTGGAGAGCAGGTCGCTTTGGCTCTGCAAGAGAGGTTCTTAAATGTTTGAGATGTTGTTTCTTTGCAGTGCTAATGATCTTTTTTTCACTTCATGTCTTTTGTCTCTTGTCCTGCTGTCCAACTGCAGTCCTGGAGTTTGCCACGGGGGGGCCAGCAGAGTGTGGGGTATGAGTGATGACGTCCGTGGTGCTAGTAGACAGTGGAGGAGCAGTGGTGGAGTATGTTACTGCAGTGGATGACCATATACTGGTAAGATATATTTTTTTTAGCTTTAGATTAGGTTGCTGCTAGGGCTGGGATAAACGATTATTTTTTAAACGATTAATGTAGCGATTATTTTTTCGATGCATCGATTAATCTAACGCTTCTTTTTCCCCAGTTCGATTCGATTCGATTATCGATTATCTCCCCATTTATTGACTAATAGCAATTTATGCATGTTGATTTACATATCTGAATGAAAAAAACATGAATTCCTTAACATTGCAATATATGTTTATTGCTCTTAAAATTCCAAAATAAAACATTATACAAGTGCAAAGTAATGCTTTTCTTAGTCAGAGGTAGCATTCAATAAAACCTTGAAGCCTTGAAAACACAAAGGCCTAGGTTACTGAAAAAAGTGCATATTGTAATTCTTTCAGATGAAAATAACAACTTGATGTCTAGCATTCAATAAACAAATTAAAACGTCACCCAGGCAGCCACCCTTCCTTAGAGCTATTGAAAGAATACAGTAACTATTGTAAACTTGGGGGCTTTAAGCTAATACAGAAAGTGCTTTTCCAACAAAAAAATAAATAATGAAAATAAACATTCAGAACTCAACATTTATGTTGAACATAGGCCTAGCTTACTGAAAAAGAAGCATCTTCATTCACAATTTCACATGCAAATAACATCTTACACTCTGACACTTTCCTTTCACCTTAAGAATACTGTGTGTGTGTCTCTCTCTCTGTGTGTGTATATGTGTGTCTGTTTGTGTCATTCAAGACAAAATACAGTCATATATTGGAGTGGAGGAATGTGAGCATTTCAACATGCTCAGGAGTCAGGCTTGCCCTTTTTTTAGTGTTCCCAGCAACTGAGAAAAGCCTTTCAGATGGCGTTGATGTGGCAGGTATAGACAAATAGGATTTGGCTACTGCAGCCAGGGTGGGGAACCTTGTGGCGTTATCCTTCCACCATGTAAGGGGGTTGTTATCCCTTGGGATAGGGTTTTCCCCAAAATACAAAAGCACCTCTTTCCTGACTGTCTCACTGTCCCCATCACCATCCTCCTGGTCTATGTTTTCTTCATTGCCGTCTTCTCCCTCAGAATCTGTGTCCAACAAAGAGCAGGAGCAGGACCTCTTCTTTGGTGGGGAGCTTGGTGAGGCTTCCTGCACCACAGCTGCCTGTAACAATCTCTGCTTCCTTCTGATATCAAGAGCAACAGTCTGTATTTTTACTTGTAGTTTGAGTGCATCTGCTGGAATGAACTTCAATTTCCGAAAACGGGGATCAAGTGCAGCAGCAATGAGAGACACATTTTTCCCATCCTCTTGAAATACAAACACCTCCTGCCACCTTGACAATATCTCCTCTTCTGCTTTGGTCTGGAAAAAGGTCATGGCAGCAGAATCAAATGATTTATTTCGGGTGGATTTCAGGAGACCCTTCAGCAGGGGGGGGGAACAGAGGCTGTGACATAAGATTGACCACTAAGGAAAACTTTGGCTGGCTCATAGGGCTTGAGCACCTCTTCCAGTTCCCCCAGGAGAATCCATTGATCGTTTTTCAGATCAAGATAGTGCTTTCCGTGCTGTGTGATTTCTGGATCTGATAGCGTCGCAACCACTGGCCATCGCTGCTCTAAAAGACGTTCAATCATACAGTATGAACTGTTCCAACGGACTGCTACATCCAGTTGAAGTGTATGCCCCCAGTTGCTGCTAGTCTAACCATAATATGGCTCATTTTTGACTACTGGCATTAATATAAACCTGAAACAGTCGACACTTTCAAATAGTTATTTTTTAAGAAATTCAAGCAATTAACACTGTTTGGTGGCTCTTTATTGTGTCGTGACAGATCACTGTAGCACCTCAGTTCAAACGGCATGTGAACTGATGATCTCTTCCTCTTCACTAGTTGTAGCATAACAATAAACATGAATGAACATCTAAAGATGGAAACCATGGAAAGATGTCAGTACATAGAATTTTCCAAGTTCAAGTCCATCGACGTTGATTGACTCTCCTGTCTGGTTTGTTTGTCGGACAAAATGGCAGATTCTGCATAATGATTGGTCACAGATGGCCTGTCAATCAAACTCCCTGCAAAGTACCAATTGGAATCACTTTCAGAAAAAATATTTTTCCATCTAGAGAAAATAAAAAATATTGCCAGCGAATCTGCAGCATGTGCTTATAATAAACAGAAGGTTATCGTTTATTTGTGTTGACACTAAATATATAGTTTTTGTTCTTGTTTTGCGTGGCCCTTAAGAGTTAGTAGAACTGTCCAAACTGTTGTTCATTATAGTGCAGTGAAACTTTACAGCAACTCTTGAAACATTTTTTTGTAAATGGTGAATGTTTTTGTATAATGAAAGGTTTATTTTATGTTTGTTTTCTTGTTCACGGAAACTCTGTTTTCTGTCTAGGAGGAGGATGTGTATGAGGTTGAGGGAGAAATTGAGGGTGAGGTGGAAGGAGAGGCGGAGTACCCTGCGGTGATCGTGGAGCCGGTGCCCAGTGCGCGGTTGGAGCAGGGCTTCGCTGCTCAGGTTCTGGTGTACGATGATGAGACCTACCTGATGCAGGGAGTGGCTGAGGAGCAGGAGGTGGAGACAGAATCGCTGGAGACAGGTAAGAACACGTGCTCATGCACTTTTGACAGACAAATGGAAATATTTCCATGGCTTTCTAACATTAACAGATGGAGAATATACCTGTGAAATATAAGTTATACATTCAGGAAGATTGCAGATCTCAAACACATTGAACAGCATGATGTAACGTTAGCCTGTGTCTCTGTCAGCGGCACACACAGCCTTTCAGTCTGAGCATATGACGGGCCGAGACACTTAAACTACTGGTAAACAAAACTATAAATTATGTCTTACCATTTTTAGGCCTTTAATATGAAGCTTGTCACATGTTAAGATCAAATTGGATTGTGCACTTTCTCTGCATCAGCTCAGTCTGTGTCCTCCACAGTGGTGGACAGTAACAGAGTAGCTTTACTTCGTTACTGTACTTAAGTACATTTTTCAAGTATCTGTACTTTACTGGAGTAGTTTTATTTTGAGTAACGTTTACTTAACTACATTCCAAAGCATAGGATCCTACTTTTTACTTCACTACATTTTATAAAACATACCATTATTCCTTATAATAAGCCTATATCACATGCTCCGACACACAGAAGCGGTTTCTGAGTCTTTTCAATGAACCTTTTAAAGTGGATCACAAATCGCACCAAACGATTCGTTTCCGAATTAGAATGATCCGATTGCAGCTGTTCTAGAGTCGACGACTCACTGATTCAGATGAACTGTTTAGTGCGAGTCTCCAGTGAACTGAATTCACAAGTAAGAACCGCGAGATCTTGTGAGCGTGCACGTCTGATGATGTTAAAAGTAAGTTATTAATGTGGAAATTTAGGATTAATTATTGTAACTGAAAATCATATTTAGGTCAACCGTCTAGCTAACAAGCTTGCTGGTGCTAAGGTTAGGTAATTTTCCAAATATTTTTATTCAGCCACCTAGATAGATTACATCTGGGGGAAAAAGAAAGGATGTGATATTCAGAACATTGAATCTACAGTAATTTTCAAAGTGGGGAGTCATGTGGGCATTTGTTCAGGAGTGTTTTTACACCATAGACAAGGTTTAAGAAGAAAACAAATCATTATGAAAATATAATTATATTGTCCTTAAAATGTTCTTCCTTACTTCAGGCCTTATTCTTATGTCATATATATAACTGATGTTCTGCAAAACAAACTTTAAAACACTTTTTTCTTACTGTTGAAAATCAGACTGTCAACTGTTTTCTTTTAGGTACATCGCAGTGTAAGCTTCACAGTGAACATTACTCTTTTCAACAACAAAAATATATCTAAAAAATCCCAGGTATTTTGAGTAGTAGGATTATAAAAATATGTACTAATATAAAATTAAATTATGTAGCCTAGCCTATACAAAATTGCAAAATCTATCTTTCTGTACTTTTTTAAGTACATATAAAATAGAGTACTTTTGTACTTTCACTTGAGTAAAATTGAAAAAGGAGTACTTTTACTGGAGTAATATTTTATTATACGTATCTGTACCTAACTCAAGTACTTGATTTGTGTACTGTTTTTTTTTTGTGCTTAACTGATCATATGCCTGTCGTGTTGGCATAATTCATTATACGTTAACTTCTAGCTATTCAAAGCAAATCTAGATTGAATTCCCCATTATAATTGCAGGAAAACCCTTTGCACACACTTTACCGCAGTAACGTGCTTTTGTTCCCTTGAACAAAATGCTCTTTATTCCTGATTGCATATTAAAATATTTTGAATCTTGTGATTTCCAGCAGTTGATTTGGGCAGAGAGACTTTATGAAGCCACTTTTTGAGAAACATATGACTTGTATCCAGCATAATGCATTTGTAAACTTTTATTGCCCAGCTAAAATACTTTATGAGTATTAACAGTGATGACTATTAAATGCTGCAGAGAGAGTTGACTATAATAGTTGAACAATGCTTTCTTATGTCTCACTTATGATAGTGGTTATATACCCTGGTTATTTGGTGCTTGCAGACTATTTGTTTTTATATGTTGTATAGAGAACACTGTCCCTACGGGCTGGGATTTATGGGATATTTAGTGATGAATCATTTCAGAGGGTAACTACAGAAGCATGATTCTGCAACCATGTGGCCCAAAGATAGCTTTCTTGTTTTGGTTACAGTTACTATCACAAACAGGGCGACACTTCTGTTTTTAACAGCCAATTTCTGATCAAAATGCTCTGTTATAAGAATTATATTTTACTGATGTATCAGAGATTGTCACTTTAAAGAGACCGTTCACCACAAAACAAAAAAGGGTCTATACCGCCCTCTTTTGGACATTCTTTGAAGTGTTGCGCAGGATATGGTCAATACATCTTATAATACTCATAATGTCGATACTTAGTACAAGTCACTTGTAATGTAAGTATTTAGAAGGTACTTATACTTATTATACTAAGTACTTAGGAGTGTCACGTGACATCATAATACCCTGCCCCTTTATTATTCGTCCAGATACATTGAGATAACCGTTTAAAAATACTTAAGACAATATAATGTTTAACCCTCTGGGCTTCTTCGCCCGAAAACGGGCGAAAACTTGAACGTTTTGAAATGTTTAATTTTTTTGCTTCATCGGATGGGTATGAAACTTGGTGACTTTTGTTGTATTACCTATATGAACACACAAAAAAATCAAGGAGATGATTCTGATATGTTAAAGGGTCGTAAAAAAAAAAGTCACACTTAGCTTCCTCCCGCCCGAAAACGGGCGACATAGGAAATGAATGGGAAATACGAAAAAATAGGAAAACTCAAAGAAACTTTTGGTGGTACAAGCTACAGATCAGCAACTGTGCTGAAAAAAAGTGTACAGCAATGAAGGGGTGACACTCTAGAACATCAAGAGTGCAAATAAGACCCCCCCCCCCACACACACACACACCCACGCACACAAACACACACACACACATACACAGATAAACTGGCGACTGCAACAGCAAATTTGAAGAATATTCCACATAAAATCAATAAATGAAAAAAAAAAACTTGCTCAAATGCACACACACACACACACACACACACACACACACACACACACACACACAGAGAGAGAGAGAGAGAAAAAGAGAGAGACTGGTAAGACTGCAACAGCAAATTTTGAGAATATGCAAAAATAAATAAATAAAAAATACAAAAAGAGACTCTCGCTCAAATGCAACACACACACACACACACACACACACACACACACACACACACATTCACTCACACATACACACACACACACACACACACACACACACATTGTGTTCCCTTTCTAACCAAATGCTATAGTTTGATTGTAATCATAATGCAAAACCTGATACTTATCTAAACATTTTTGTTAAGAAAATAAAGTAATCATCTTTTAGAATATCTAAATGTATATCTAAATAAAAAAAACGAATAAGATAGAGAAATCATGTCTAAAACAACAAAAGGAATCAAATAGCCTTTCTACATAGGATATATAGGAAGCTATAGACAGCCTACAGGCTGGTACAGGACATTACACAAAAGTGGCTATTTTTTAAAGCCACTAGATGAAGTTCTTCTCCTGGAACATTTTTTTTTTAGGCTGGCACTCTATTTTGATGTGAAATGCTGCATTTATTGAATTTTTTTTTTAAAAATAAATATAAAAAAAAAATGATATATTAATTCTAATGGAAAAAATAGCTCATAAAAATTATATAATTAATGCAAAGTATCATAAAAAAATCTAAAAATTCTAAATAATAATCAGAAAACATTATAGAACAAAAATATATTTGATTGGTTATCCTGGGAAAAAGTAAAGTACAATTTTAAGGCTTCGCCCGTTTTCGGGCGGGAGGAAGCTAAGTGTGACCCATTTACGAAGAAGCCCAGAACATTTCATAAAGAATGTCGTACTAGATAAGAATAAAATACAAAATAATATCACTGTCTATTTAGAATAGTTATTTTTAATTGTTTATATATTTTTAGATCCTTTTTTTTATCAGAGATGAAACTTTAAAACCTAAAGATGTTTAATAATATTTAACAAAAAAATGTCCCTCTAGATAAAATACGACGCAACGAAACTTGAAAAGTTTATTTATATATTAGATTTAAAGTATTTTGGGGGAAATGCTGTTGACGTAAATAGAACGTAAAACAGAGAGCGCATAGGATTTCCTGTGTTTGGCGCGGAAGGATCTGTGCGCTGTTGAGTTTGTGGAGATTTCCTGTGGAGGCGGAGTGATATGCGAGTCATGCGTCTGTAAAGGCTTTCAATGCGAGTCAATGTGAATCTGCACCTCTGGACGAAACATGGCGACGTCGCTGTATGAGGGACCTGCTAACCAGCTCGATCTACTTATCCGAGCAGGTAAAAAGACCAAAGCGCGTGTTCAGCCTCGCCAGCGTTGGTGTGTTTGGGGCGCAGCAGTGCAGTGCGCGCCGCTGCGCTGAGATCCGTTAAGTTGTGCTGGAAAGTAATGGAGGGCATTTCAGGAAGTGATCACCTTGGATGGCAACCTGCATGGCGTTGCTTAATTTTCTTATCTGCTTTCTTGGAGTTCTGAAAAGTAGCACGGAGGTGTGTTTGTTGTGTTGCGCGTGACCAGCGTGTACAGTGTTGAGTTTGCACGGCTCTGAGGGTGTTTTAAATGTGGAGTGTATTAGAATAACGGGTTTCTCTGGAGGTGGTGCGCGGCTCTGAAACCAGGAAGTGGGAGAGATGTTGTCTTTCCTACGTCTTTGCCACGCTGTCTGGAGTCGGAAGGACACTGAGTTTTAGTTTTAACTCTTAAATACAGCATACTAAAATGTGAATTTTAGGTCATATATTGAGGTGTATTGTTTTCTTAATAAAATAGCGTCTTGGAGCTTTTACGTTAGAGGAATGCTTTATTTTGATGTCACATCGTCAAAGGAAATGTGGCATATCGGAGGAAAAGATTCACGCGGAGCCACTACATTATAACTTCAGTTTTAATTTATTTATGGTGTTAAGATACGTGTGTAAACAATATTGAGTTTGAGTAATAATATCCATGTTTGCTTCATGTCGCAGATGTCCCGTTATCTTACGTTAAACGTGGTCGCTCTGCTCTCTGCACATTTTAGCGCTAACGACAAAGTGGAGTTTAAAGAAATAACTAAGCGTTAAATGTTACTCACGAAGCTTAACATTTAATGACATTAAATGCGTCGAGTGGATATTTGACTTTTTTTCCTGTAAATTTTTAGATTTTAGAGGTAATTTGATGGCGGAAGCATTGTTATTCCACTGGGCTGGCTAAATTTTGAGTGACAGCACTTGTCGTCCAATAGTATTGGCGTCGCGTTCGAAATGCTACACCTGACCAATCATCTTGCCTGCTTCTCGAGGTGTTGATCAGAAAAGCCGCCAATCAGATTCGAGGCGGGGATTGAGTGGCAGGAAGCTCAGAGAGCGTCTTCAGAAAGAACTGGAGGGAAAGCTCTGACGACTGTAAACACGGAAGTGAGGAGGGACAGCACTACTTTTTTGTGGACCGCTATTTTAGCGACAGGAAAATAGTACCACACTATTCAGTCTCATGTGTCATTTGTTTACGATTTGCTGAGTTGTTGTTGATAGTAATTTATTTATTATTATATTAACAATGACGTGGTTCGCTATTTAGCAGCTTTTCTAGTATTTTATGAACATTTTTAGTAAATCTTAATTCCTTGTTCTTATAGGCATAAAGCACGTGTTTTATTTTTTGCTTATTTTTTAAAACAGAGTGTGACTTTGACTTTCTCGATTACATTTTTTAAAGCTTTATTATTTATTTGTTTTATAATAAACAAAATGGCTAACAATCATCACCCTCTTGTTCTTACAAAAATGATGTGGCATAGTGCAACATGAGAGTGAGTAAATATTATATTGATTTTTATATATTTTCCCACATGCTATTCTTTTAAAAGTATATCTATACTAAATGATGTATAATACGTGTAGTACAAAACATACTTTCAAAGAATAGGTGCCACTTTATTTTTTCTAATTTATAGTAATTGTCCATAAAAAGTCTACTTATATAAACTTTGCAGTGTAGTCATGTAAACATAAGAATTTTAGGTTAATAACTACACTTTGACTTGTGTCCTGTCTCCAAGGACAGATCTTTCAGAATACAGGAAGTAAATGCATGATGGGTCACCCATTCTAGAGGACACTGTGTGTATGTTTATGAGTGGAACTGCCTAAAGATAGCCCCGTGTGCAGCAACAGACACACATAGCCAAACATGGGCAGGCTCAGGTTGTAATGGGAGTTCAGCGACGGTTTGGATAGACTGGCACAGGTGCTAGTGGCTCTAGATGTTAACGTCAAAGGGAGCAGGGCTGGAGGTGCTGTCCTACATATACATGAACTGCTTGTCTGAGATTAGCCTCTCTGCACCTGTTTCTAAATAAGAGCGTCCAATGGAGTGACTTGTCTGTTAGCAGATGCTTTTATCCAAACTGTCTTAGAGCGCACTTATTGGGCTTTGAGAAGACTGGTTTCAGGTATGACACCTCTGGATCTTTTTAGGTCCAAAGGCAGAATCTTAAGTAGTCTACTGTTCGTAGGTTGCACTTTTGGATCAATAGGTCCTTATGGGATTTATATTTTATATGTCCTCTCACACTCATTCGTGATAGTTTTATTTAGTGATTCAAAACACTCATTCTCAATGCTCAACTTGCATTGTCCATCACTCATCTCAAGTCTTTGAAAATAAACTTCTATTCACGTTGTCACTGCAAATTGCTGTCAGTTTTAACTTATCTTATAACTGTCAGGTTAACTGTCGTGTTTTTAAAGCTCTTAGAAGTACTATATAAAAGTGTCAGTCACACATTTGATTTAGCCTCCATAAGAAGTGGATGTCATAAATTAAACTTATTCAACAAAGACTTTTCAAGAGCAAAAAATATTAATTTCAAATATATTTAATACAAATCAGTTTTCTGTGAACATCTTGTTTTTGGTTTGTATCAATTGCTGGAACAGTTTTCCCATTGTCTCTCATGCACAAAACATGATGTCACTTATTTTGTGAAAATTGTGTGAGGTTTGGATATTATATTGAGTAACCCCGAATGCACGTTTTCCACCCAATAGCACCCTCTAGTGGCAGCTCAGTGTACAAATATTCGATTTGTCAATTACACTACTGTTCAAAAAATTGAGCTTTCCTTGAGAGAGAAAAAATAAAATAAAATCACAAGAGATTATTTATGTGTGTGTGTGTGTTCTGTCTGTTGCAGTGGAAGCATCAGTTCATGGCTCTGTACAGTGCTCAGATAAAACCATTGAGGCTGCTGAAGCTCTTCTGCACATGGACTCTCCCTCCAGCTTGCGTGGAGACCGGAGCCCAGGTGAGCGCTGCTTTCTCTTTAGCTTTCACATCACAGAATAAGACTGTAGATAGCCACACAGAGAGGAGTACATCATTTCTAAGATTTTGTTCTTTTCTCTTTTGTAGAGGCGTTTGTGCCTCCATGTGTCAACACTTCGGAGTTCCTGCATGCTGCCATGCGACCTGACGTTCTGACCGAGACAGTGGTGGAGGTCAGCACAGAGGATTCAGAGCCCATGGAGGTGGTTACGCTTCTTCAGGAACCTGAGATTTTGGAGACGGAACCCACTAAGAGAAGAAAATGTGAGAACATTATTGTGAAATTGCTGTTTGAATAATTTTAAGTTTATATAAGTTTGGCTTTTTTTTTATATATATCAACTTAACATTTATTTAATTGACTTTATCTTAACTGTTCTTTATACGTTTCATCCTTTCAGCTGGGCGAAAACCCAAACCCCATCACATTTCAAATGGATCTCCAGAGCTGGGCATCAAGAAGAAGTCCAGAGAAGGGAAAGGTATGTCCCGTAAATTCAGTGCTATATGTATATGATATGCTTAGTGGGTGAAGAAAAATCTGGCTCATATTTGATAAATTTGCATAAACCGAAGCAACTAATATTACTATCAATGTTTTGTACATCATTTTTGTACATTTTGTACATCATATTCCTCATAATAGTATTCATTGTTGAATGTATTTTGGGAGATTTGGCATTGCTTTAGATAGCAACAAATGTACTAAATGTACAGTTTAAAATTAAGTATGATTACATTACCATTTAATGGGGGTCATTAAGATTTTTTAGAGGAATTTATTACTTTATTTAGCAAGGATGCATTAAATGTTATACTTAAAATTCTGTTCTACAGAAATATCTTAAAAGCATAACCAATTAAAAAATAATTAAGATAATTAACACACAAAACTGTTATTTTAAATTGTAATATTTGACAGTATATCTGTTTTACTGTATTTTTATCAATAAAGCCACAATGAGCATAATAGAATTCTTTAAAAGAAAAAAATCATAATCAACCTTTTTGATATTATATGCATATAATGATGGAGACGTTCTTGATGGGATTTGTAAGATCCACCACAATATTATTTATTTTTGAATGAAACATAGTTCAGTTACCAGTTGTGTTTAGCTCTGTCAGTAGGCTGTTAATGATCAAACTTTACTTAAATTATGCTTAACCCATGTGATATTTGTGTTTTCTTAAAGGAAGTACATACCTGTGGGAGTTCCTGTTGGACCTGCTGCAGGATAAGAACACCTGTCCAAGATACATTAAGTGGACACAGAGGGAGAAGGGCATCTTCAAGCTGGTGGACTCTAAAGCAGTGTCAAAGCTCTGGGGCAAACACAAGAACAAGCCAGACATGAACTATGAAACCATGGGCAGAGCGCTCAGGTGAGGAGCTTGTGTGTGCAAACACCGTAACACATTTAAGATGACTTTTTCCAACACGTTTTGCACGGCTTGAATGCCATATTGACCAGTTGCAACTGGCTTCCTGAACTGATCTCTCTGTTCTAATGTGTCTTTGTTTGTCTCTCAGGTATTACTATCAGAGAGGTATCTTGGCTAAAGTAGAGGGTCAAAGGTTGGTGTATCAGTTTAAGGAAATGCCTAAAGACATTGTCATCATCGATGACGATAAGTGCGACCCAGGTGATGGGGTGATCGGAGAGAAGAC
The DNA here is from genome assembly GCF_963082965.1 of Carassius carassius. Taxonomy (NCBI): domain Eukaryota; kingdom Metazoa; phylum Chordata; class Actinopteri; order Cypriniformes; family Cyprinidae; genus Carassius; species Carassius carassius. The sequence goes on from NC_081760.1 coordinate 5,763,255, forward strand.
CTACGAGCGTGTTCCTCCCTCATCTGACACACTATTGGCAGCTGACCTCTCCAAAACCCCTGCCATCTTGAGAGGAGGCGTAAGGACTGTGGTCCATCAGGGCTCCCCAAAAGCTAAAGCTGCATTCAATGCAACTCCTGTTCAGCGCATTGTAACGGTCTCCACGTCCACCGATCCATCACAGCCGTCCCATGCCACCTTTATCCCCAATGCCAATGCACCCAGGTAACCAGACTTAAATTTGTAAAAAAAAAAAAAAAAAAGTAGATTTTTTGCCATTGTTTTAAAACATGATCTTTTGTCCAGGACTGTGCGGGTTGCTATGCAAGTGCCGGTCGTCATGACAAACTCCTTAGGACAGAAGATCTCCACTGTGGCGGTGCAGTCTGCAAACCCTTCGCTCTTCACCACAGCACCTACCAACACCGGCTCAGCAACTGGTGCGAACGCACCCAAAGTCCTAATCCAGACCATGCCTACGATGGTTCCTGCCACAGCCGAGAACGGTGACAAGATCACAGTCCAGCTCGCCAAGATAATCACCATCCCCGCAACCCAGCTCACGCAGTGCCAGCTACAGACCAAACCGGGCACGCCAACAGGCATCAATCTGATGGGCACCCCCCTCGCCGTCCGAGCCCTTACGCCAGTCTCTGTGGCACCAGGGACGCAGGTGGTCAGATTGGCAGTTCCGACCCAACAGAGTCCAGCTCAGACAAAGACTCAGGTCCCCGTTTCAATCCAGACGCAAACTCAAGTCCCAGTCTCCATCCAGACAGCATCTACTCCAGCGTCAGTTCCGCTTCAGATCCAGGTTCATCAGAGTCAGCTTTCTCCAAAAGCAAAAAGCGGAGCTCAGACCTCAGAGTTGAAACCCGACAGCACTTCGGCAAAACAGCCTGAGCAGAACAGTCCAACACAGGACACAGCAGTGGTGATAGAAGAAGGTTCAAAACCACACTCCGAAGCAGAGAGCTGAAGAGCGCTTCGTCAGTCATGAACTTCTATTCCCCAGATACTCTTCAGTTACATTCTGGAGTACAAATTGGAGATTTGTTGACTTGTACAGTTTCAGTGTGGTTTCATTTTTTTATATATATATACATATATATATACATACACACACACACACACACATACACACACACACCACAATTCTCACATCATGTGGATTAAATCTGGATGTCCGTCATTTCAGTATATGAGTTTTCATAATGAGTTGTTAAAGGGACCAATGTAAAGAACACTACACTTCTCCCTTTTTTCCCCTTCTTTTTAATCTTACTTTGACACTACTAACAGCTAAGCAGAACACTAAGGAGAGAGTAGTTGAACTAGTCAAGTATGTGAACTTTTGAGGGAGGATAAATTCAACTTTTTATATCTTGTATAAAGTCTTTTCTTTTTTCTTTTTCTTTTTACATTAAAATTGCAAGGCAAAACCAGCTAGATTCTTTTGATAATCACTGTGAGTGCACACATCTGCCCGTGTTTCACAGGAACGTGTTCTACTAAGGGAAGAAATGGCCATTGTATATGTGAATTATACAGTTTACTGAATTTATAAACAATGCAGCCTTAGAACATTTCTTTTTTGTCATTTTTCAAGTCAAGCTTATTAAGCTTTTGTGTTAAGCTCATGTTTTGAAGTTGTTGTTTTTTTTTTTCTCACACACAGTACCAAGCAAAGTATTATTGGCAAAGGATTTTGTGCATTGGCGTCTCAATCACCTGCAAGAAAAACAAAAAATGGCTGTACCATTTATGTGTTATCAAATCCAGATCCAAAGCCCGTAATGACGGCAGTTTGTCAAAACAATGAGAAAAAAGGTCAATTTGGCAGCATGCATCCTCGCTGCGAATACATTTCTTGCGCATTTGTTTTCTTCTGCTTTTTATTAGTCCTTAAAGAGGGAGAACAATATGTTTGTGTTAAGAATAATCTAGTTTGTATATTCAACATTTGAAGTATGTTCTATTTTGTTGTACTCTTGTTCCAAAGTGTACTCAAGTAGATTTTACTCAAATACAAAAAATATTCCTGAATTTGTGTGGTGGTGTTATTGATACGCCTGTCAGCTACAGAGCTCTTTGTTGCATCTTAGGTTGCCATTTCATATCTGACAAATGACAGATTTGAGCTTAAGGTGTGTTGAGAATTTACGGCTAGACTGTATGCAACCGCCAGACCGGATGTGAGGTATTTGAAGTAAAACTAGATTAAAAAACTAAGTGGGAATTACCCATATTTTTCCACTAAACCTGCACAGTAAAAATCAGATGGGCAGAGTACCTGACCACAGAGCCAGTGAACACGGCCTAAAGACTGTTCTGGCCAACAAAAGAAGGGAAGTAAGGCCCCAGATGCATATGAAGTTACACACTTCACACACTAATGCAAATTAGAAGCACATTCTATACCTGTTTTGCATACTAGCAAAAGAGATTTCAATGCAAACTGCAGATAGAAGTTGTTTTTCTTGTCTCGGTTATGCAGTTTTAAATTCAGCCATGAGGGGGTAGAGTGCTTGATATGTTGGTGGTTCCATGAATTGGTTGAGCTTGTCTCTACACACACCAGTCTCTTAAAGCTGTTCAAGGCATCCCGTTCAGGTTTGACCCGGTGTTATTATAGTTAACTAAAATTAAGTCCATTATCATTACTTACTAGACAACTAAATAAAACATATATAAACTGATTTAATCTAGTTACCAAGACTACATTTTTAAATGTGAGACTGTATTAATAAATTGGACATGGGTTAGCATATGGAAATATATTATAAGTCCAGAGAATATGAAGTGTTAAAATGTGCTTGTGTTTCAGTAAATTTTGCTAAGAACCCTTTGGGAAGGGACTGCGTTGCATTCTCTTAACCTTTAAAGCTAAAAAAAAGCCATTTGTAATTAGCTCATACAGTTGTTTCACCCTACAAGAATTAATAATGCATGAATATAAAATGAGGAACTCGGGTGAAAGGTACCTGCCTGCAACTGATTATGTAGAGTCTGGTGAAACTAGCTGTGAAATGATCATTTTGAGGATGTTGCACAAAGGAAATGGTTCATTCATAAATAAGTGAAGTGAAAAAGAGACTGTGACTACTATTGATTTTACTAATGCAAGTTAATGCAGAAATTGACAATTTCTCAAACATACTTTATATTCAATAATATTACCCCCCCCCCCCCCCCCCCCCACAATGCAAGTTTTAGAGGTGATCTGAAGGGTAGTTATAGGAAGGAAGCCTATTGGGTCAGATTTGTTCGTAATCCGGCGTGTGGCAGCTCTCGCCACTGGGCCGGATCTTCCAGGTTGTGTAAGGTGGCTCGGTTTTCCCATCTGTGGTCAAACACTTATACGCACTGTCCAATCCCAGACTCGATGTTGCAAAATTCCTATAGATGTAAACGCCCGTCCTGTTGCTTGGCAGCATAGAGCAGCAATGACTGCCACCTGATTGGTCTTCAACATCATGGCTGACAGACATGGGTGTGTTGTGTTTAGTGACTGGAAGTGTTTGTGATTGAAGAACATAGCACAGCCATCTGGGCCATTCTTGTTTTCCACATCCAGACATGGAGTCCACGGTTTGGGGCAGAAATTGCTCTGGTAGCCCAAACTCAAAGTCAAAGTAGTGATCAACTTCCTGTAGGCAAATGATGTCAGCTCTGTAGGTAAGGATCTCCTGCAGGATCAAATAGTTGCTTTCAGCCTAGTTCAGAGCATCTACGGGGCACTGCACAATACTGTCCATGCGTTCACCTAATGCTGCAACAGGACAGAGGGAAGTTGGAAATTAAAATATAATAAAAAATACTGTAAATCCCCAAAATAAATAAATTCCCCCCCAAAAAAAGAACTTGCTAAACTTGCTTAGAACTTAGACAAGAAAAAAAAAATCTTGTGTCATTTTAATATCATTGAGATGTTCTTACAGTTTTTATTAATATTCTTGAATTAGTCTGTTGAATTGAATTAATTAGTTGAATTGAATTAATAATCTTTAATGTTTTATTTCAGTTAACATTTATTGTGTACCTAAAACATTTTTAATGGTTTTAGTTAAAGAGTAACTAAACCCTAAACCAACTTTTTTTAGTTACTGATCTATAAGAATGGGGCTTTATTAGTGCTGTTCAGTGATTCGAGTAACTTTTTTGACATTTGAGTATAAAGTGTTTTAATTCTACAATATATGGTGTATAAACGTGTGAGTGCTGCCCTCTTCAGGTTGAACGGTGGCTACTGCAGTTGATTTTTCCTATTGGATGTTGCGGTGGCAAGTGACGTAAGCGGTGGCAGGTGACGTCAGCAGTTTCCAGCTCACCACACCCCTTGGTATGAGCTACCACGCCCTTGGCAGTATAAAACCATCAAAATCACTGTAGTGAGTCAGGAGCTGGAATTGCGAGTATTGGTAACTATCAGAGTAGACTATTATAGCATCTTTCAGCATAGCAATTATATAGTTATTTAGATCTTCAAGTTAGCGTAGATTTATCTGTATTTAGTACAGTGGTCAGGATGGTACGGAAGTGTGTTGCTAGTTGCGACAGCACTGCTGGACTGCATAGTTTACCAGCAGACTTTAAAATTAAGCTCCAGTGGTTGCATGCACTTGGCCTGGAAGACCGCAAGTTCCCGCCTAGAGCTCGAGTGTGCAAACTGCATTTTACACGGGATTGCTTCTCCAACGCAATGGAGGTGGAAATGGGCTTCTCCACACAGCTCGCGCTGAAAAGCGACGCGGTGCGGGAGGTAAGACCGCAGTTTGAGCCAGCGGCTCGAATTGATATGAACAGACACCTCGACACCCTCCACTTCAGGTGAAAGTGGGGGAGAAAAGTCCTCTACTTCAAATGATCGCTCTGTTGCAAAGCTACTTGCGTCATTACAGTCACTCTCCATTTTAGCGTCTCTGACAGCAGCTGTCAATCAATCCGTCACTGCGGGTCTCAGGTTCACGCTGCACTCGCTCAGCCCCGCCCTAGGTTCGTCCCCTCTATCTCCGCTGTGATCTGCCCACTTTTCAGCATTTTTCAAATATTGTCAGTGGGTGGAGTCAGGCTCTGAGCAGGGGTTTAGTTACACTTTAACTATAAAAACCCTGCCTTAATTCAGCAAGAATGTAATAAACTGATCAAAAGGGACAGTAGAGACGTTTACATTGTTACCAAAATAAAAATAAAATTCAAATAAATTCTGCTCTTTTGAACTTTCTATTCATCAAAGAACCCTGAAAGCATCACAGTTTCACAAAAAAATATTAAGCTGCACAACTGTTTTTTTTTTTTTTATAAATGATTTTCGAAGGATGTGACTGAAGATTGGAGTAATGATGCTGAAAATTCAGCTTTGCCATCTCAGCAATATATTAAAATGTACTATTTTTACTGTATTTTTTGATAAAATAAATGCAGTCTTGTTAAGAGCATGAGACTTCTCAAAAAGTCTTACAGACCCCAAACTTTTGAATAGTAGTGTATATCATTTAAAACATTAGTTGTATGTCATTCATTGTCATTTCTGAATGAACAAGAAAAAGGTTTATACCTTGTGCCAGTACATTCCACTGCATAACTCTGATTGTATGCCTGGCGTATCCATGGCCAGTCTGAATGAAAGCTCTCTGCAGCTGGGCTGGCCGGTTTCTCAGAACCTCTCTTCATTCCTACAACAGCTCCACAGGGTCCGCCAGGATTTGATCCAGATCCAGTCACACGGGTGAGGGAGAGGAGGTCGGCTGACGGTCTTAGCCAGGGCACTGAAGACCCTGCTAGTGCTGATGCCCATAGTACATACTGACAGAAACAAAAGAGTTGTCACACAAGCATTTTTCCTCATTTTTTCCTAACTTCTGGTCGCGTTGATGTAAATAGCTGTCATTCTGAACACACTTTACATTCTATGCTGTATCTTCTTCAAATTCTAATGGTTAATTAATTTATACTTATATATTTATACCGGCCAGACGCGAATTGTTAATTGTCCCACCAGAGCTGAGAGGAATCCATGCATGTAATAGCTCCATTGATAACACAATCTCAGCAGGGATGTAAAATAACGAATTACAAATACTCAGATTACTGTAATTAATGTTTTTTTCAGAAATGTTACTTTTTTTGAGTAGCTTCAAAATTGTGTACTTTTACTTGAGTACATTTTAAGTGAGGTAGACTATCTGTACTTTTACTCTGCTGTTTTCCCTCCATTTGTAGTCCTTACATGCTTGTTTTAATTTGATCATGTGATTGGATAGAGAGTAATTGGTGTTGTGACTCTTATCAAATCAAATTGTATCATCAGCATAACAATTTGAGTAAATGTGTAAAAGGTAGTGGATGATGCCCTCCTTTTAGTACAATGTACATTTATGTTTCAATTGTTTATGTTAATCATTCTAATTTCTTTATCACAAAACACTAAAACTGGCACCAGAAATGGGCTCTTTTTAACCCATCTCATGATGCTGGACGCTTGTGTGAGGTTTGAATGGTTTTGTGCATTCTTTGCACTGTTCTAAACGTTAATATTGTATGTGCAACAATAGCACATAACCCCATGGTTTCGATGCAATTTAAAGAGTTGGCAGTCAAAATTAAAACTGCTGGATGATATATAATCTTCATTCTTTCTACAAACAACAATATGATGTGAATTACAATATCTAAAATTTTTAAAAATATTAATTGTTACCAAAAATAAATTCTGCTCTTGAACTTTCTATTCATCAAATAATCTTAAAAAGAGGGTTTTCCCAAAAATATTAAGCAGCACAATATTAATAATTAAAATAAATGTTTCTTGAGCACAAAATTAGCATATTAGATTGATTTCTGAAGGATCATGTGACACTGAAGACTGGAGTAATGGCTGCTGAAAACTCAGCTTTGCCATCACAATTGTTGCCTGAGTTTTAAATATAACAATAATCACTTTTTGTCTAAAATATTTCACTTATATATTACATCAAGTTCACCTCAAGTCCTCAAAACAATTTGAGTTAAAACCAAGTGGCATAAATGAACAAAAGAAAACTAAATATTAACATTACTTAACCAATCAATAAAAACTACATTTATCATTAGATTAATGTAAAGGTTACAACAAAAGTGGTTTGTGAATTCACAATAATTTGTAGCAAATTCTGTCACCAACTTTATGGCACAAATTCGATGATACTAAATCAGCATGTAGGCTAATCATGATATGCATCATAACACAACATTGATAATATTAAAATCTCTAACAAAAAGTACAGTGGTTAAATCTACTGTACACTAACTTTCAAAAATTGGAGGTCAGTAAGATTAAAAATAAAAAATAAATAATGAATACTTTCAGTTTTGACTGAAAAGTAACAGTAAAGACATTTATAAAGTTACAAAAGATTAATATTAGGACTATCAAATCGATTAATCGCAACCAAAATAAAAGTTGGTTATATAATATATGTGTACTGTATATATTTTTGTGTATATACATAAACACACTCACATATAAATGTATGTATTAATCATAATTCATCGCACCTAACATAACCTAACAAAGTTTTTAAAAATACTTTCAAATTGCACTTATTTCACATTCAATCTTCCAATTAAAGTAAAAACAACATAAAGGAAGTATATTTTAATATTTGTTTAATGGCTTCTTTTTATGACTGAAGGCAAGTATCACTGATACCAATACTACTGATGTCTCTATGAAATTGTTTTGTCCCCCTAATATTTAACCACTGACTATAGCCATTCCACATTACAGTTTAATTGAGACAAAAAGTATATCTTTTGAATTATACATATGTGTAGATGACACATTCAACCACTCCAGACATGCCATCTTGGAATGGTCAACGTGTCAACATCACTCACAGTAAAAATCAAGAACTGAGTTTTCAAGAAGAAATTGGACAACCTTTCACAGGTGAGGTTGTGTTAATTTGGGTTTTCATATGTTATTAACTCAATATTACAGCTTTTTAAAATACAAAGTTCTGTCATGAAACTCACAGCTCCACCTGTATTGATCTGCTAAAGGGTAATTTCATGTATGTTATGCGGGGGTTATTTCATTTACGTTACATGTGCAGCAGCAGTATTTCTTTCATGTTCAAAGCAGCGTGTCTGTGGATATATTGGCAGTAGCAGTTCACAGTAGCTACTTGCTCTGCAGCAGCAGCAGCATAGCAGATCTATTCTGCCAAGATCAAACACATTAACACTGCCACGCATATTACCATGCTAAACCCTCAAGAGTGTTGTCATGACAGAACTAGGGTAATTTAAGGCCCAATCCCAATTCTACCCCTTAGCCCTTCCCCTTTCCCCCGTTCACGTGAAGGGGTAGGGGTGTCTCGATTCTCTTTTGGTTGGAGGGGTAGGGGTAAGGGGAAGGGGTATAAAATAGAATTAGGATTGGGCCTTAATGTCCTCAGTCAACTTGCTCTGGAGTGTCCACGGAGCTGCTTTCACTTTTCTAATGTGGAGGATGGACTGCTTACGTTTAGCGGCCAATAGAAACAGACAATAATGAGGCACGTGACTATATTTATATTTATTGTTTTTGATGTAGACAGGCCTTTAGTGTAACAGTTAGTCCTGGCCCTCTGGCCTAAACCCATAAGAAAGTAAATAAATATTATTATTATTTTATTTTATTTTTTTTGTGCGGGGTTTCATTGTTTCGCCAGTATGTGGCGAAAATTTTTATTATAAGCGAATCATTATTGAATCATTGATACAATTGATTCATTAAACGAATTATACGGAAGAGGGAACGTAAACGGCATTATGCGTTGCTCAGAGACGCTAACCGTTTATCATGCGTTGGTTTTGTTTAGAACTGGCAATATTGTGTATAAAATGTAAGTTACTTAGTATTACCTTCATTGAACTGTTTTGTCAAATTAAAATCACTCAGTCCAAATGCTCTGATTACCTGCGGCCTCGATTACTAGAAGATCATATCCATGCTGATTTGGAACTCTCTTGATATTGTGTAACGTTAATTGTCCAAAGTAAAATAATCGTAGCATAGAACAAAATGTTCATATTAAAACATCACTTATTATATAATTTAACTAATCTTAATTAATTGTAGTAGGCTCGAATTTAAATTGATGTGTTGAACGGTTATGTTTTTGTGATCGATTCGTTTATCATCAAGTGGAATGAGCTGAAGGCATTCGCGTATCTTTCTTAAACAGAGACCATCACAAGAGCTATTGGACGACACGCAGCACCTTTTGTGATTCAAGAACTTCTCATAGGTAACGATTCATGGAGGCATTTTGCAAAACTTGTCTGAATCTTAAATCTGCGCTGCACCGGACCGATGAAACAGAAACACTAATGCAGAGAAGATATAAAGGACGACAGAGCGTATATATTAAAGGTAAGGGTGGCCGATCTTATCACTCACCGGACTGGATTCAAATATGAAATATATTCCTCTTGTAGTCCAGTTATTGCGTTATATCGATACGATCTGCCTGCTTAATATATGTGATCTCCTCGAGCAAACGGTACAAACACAGCTGTCAACCAAAAGCAAGGTCCTGGGACCGGTGGTTCGTGATCAGCAGTGTTACACTGCTATCTGCTGGGATGAGGTGGTATTGCAAGTAGACACACAGGATTCGTCCTCAAGGGGGCGCCTGCATTCAAATCTCTGTAGGGTTTTGTGTGTTAGGACTCGGAGACATACCCTAGAATCTATAACGTATTTTAAATGTTAATTTCAAGCATTAGTAACAGAGCTACAAAGTGAAAATCACCCCAGCTATCTCTGTCTCTCTCTCTATTTTTTTAATCCGTTATTCCACCCTGAACAGCTCTTAAGAAACGTTTTTTTAAATAACATTTATTAAACGTCTTCAAAACTTCTTTATATAGCCTTTACTTAAAAGCAAATTACAACATAAACATAATAGGGGTTGATCAATATATATATATTGCGAGATATTTACAGAGTTATTAGGGATTATTTTTTTGCCCAGATGCAATAAGGACTGAAATTTGAGTTAAAATAAAATAGTTTTTAAATGCCACACAACTTTAAGAAATATATATTTGTGTAAAAGATTGTAGGCCTAGATTGTAGATTGATAGATTGTAATAATACAAAACTCAACCTAACAAACCAAACACAATACTTAACAATGTGACAATCAACAGTTAAAAAAAAAAAGGAGAAAAGTCTATCCAAAATTGGATTATTTCCCCTGAATCAGTTCTTTTAAACAGTTATAGGTTAAATTGAGTAATGAGTAATTATTTTACACCATTATATAATTATATTAACGCAGAAATGCTCCAATCAAGTTGATATATTTGCATAACACTATACATATTGAAAATTAAAACGTTTTTTATTAATAAGAATGTTTACTTGTGTCCCAGTTCAGTTGGCAGCCCATAAAAATGATTTGCATAAAAAATACACAAATCATTAATTACAATTAATTTATTAATTAAATTGCCACGTCTAGTAAATTTTATTTAAATTTTTCTCATTTTATACAGTAACTGCCAAAAGCTCCATCATCACACTATTCTTTTTAAAAGACCTATTTTACCTATCAAATTACGCAGACAAAAATCAGACTTCAAATAGGACCCTCTGCATTTTGTCCACTATTACAAGGTATTTATGGCTTAATGTGCAACTATAGGATTATTTTTCTTATAAAAGTGCAGGAGGCCATTAAAGAAGAAGCCTTGTTGTAGTAGCAGCAGTTCTGTAATCTATATGACCATAATTGTATGGGATGTGAAATATGATCGTTATTATAATATCAAATGCCCCTGTTGCTCTTCCTAGCATCCTGTGGTTTTCGGTGATGATGAAACAAAATATTGACACAACAGGCATGGGAGCAGGTGGTGCTAAATGCTGATAAAACCCAGTTTTAGGTTGATCTGATCTTCCTTCAGCTCCCTTGGGCATACACATGGGGCCTTACTCATGAAACACGAGCAGAGCAAATTTCTGCGTAAATCGTTCATAAATCCATTTGCTGCAAATTGTCGTGTTCAGTTCAATATGACAGAGGAAATATACGGATACATTTTTCACAGATATTCATTCTGCTCGCTGCTTGAATGAGGCCCATGGTTATTACATATTGCATATCAGCAGCCATCTATACATTTCTCAGTTTCATTAGCAATAGAAAATTCCTGGAAACCAATCTGACATGTTTGCACCGGTGGGTCTAACTTCTCTTTGGATTCAAATGCACCTTTAGCACCTGTATGAGGTTTAATGACTCATAGATACAGGATGGAGATAGATCTATAAGAAGAGTAAGGGTCATGATAAATTATGATTAAACAACGTAAGCTTCCTTAAGCATCATGGTTTGACTGTTTAACATGATCCAATTAGTCCCTGTTGGTAGATGCTGGAATTACACACTTCAAAAGCATATTTCTCTCTTTTCCCCTGCATTTCATGTCATAGCACAGGATAGTTGCTAGTGAAGGTCTTGGGTCTGTGAGATGAATGGGAATTTTCTTTTTTTTGGAGAATCTTCTCTGCACACATAAGAACACTTCAACACATTTGTCAGTGAATGGAGCCCATTGAGAGCAGCACATGTTCATTCTGTTCTAAAAGGCACAAAGGCAGAATGAAATGAAAAGGAATTTAATTGGTGCCAAAAGGGGTTATTATACAGCTTAATTCAGTAAACTTGTGATCTCTTGATTAGTTGAGATTGACTTTTTCACCTTTAAAGAGCTACCTCTCCTTGAGTTTTTTTTTTTTTAAGTTCACCTGTGGTATGCAATTTATATTGCGTTCGGAGGTTGATAATTTTGTCTTGTTTCTGAAAGGTTTCCACTTCAGTGATCTGGATCATGCTGACTGATTTCAAACTCCGGACAGCTCAAGGTTGTCATAATTCATTGCTAACTTGAGACTCTCGGCTGGAATTCAGTAGAAGATCATTGTAAAATTTCTGAAATGTGGTGAATCTGCTCTTTGATTCGTTCCCCCTCAGGTCATTGTCACTGGAGTTAGCTTGGTGCTAGGCTAATGAGTAATGCCTGAGGCTGGTTGGTTGCTGGGACATGACCTTCTTGGTGGCCCCTCCATTCAAGTTCAAGTTCAAGTTGAGCTTTATTGTCATTCCGCTACATGTGTGGACATACAGTGGAACGAAATGTCGTGCCTCACAGGACCACGGTGCTACATAAATACAGACATGTTCTCTCTTCTTTCATGCTCCTTCCATCACTGTTCTATTTCATCCATGGATGACAGAGAGATGCATGCTGAATACTCAAAAACATCTACTCTCTCAGTACTACAAAAATATAATATCCTTAACCTTTTTTTGTGGGAAATTCTTAAGTACTGTACTATATTTTTTTGATATGGTACAACGGTAACTCCATGTTTGGACACTACCATGATGATAAATACCATTTTGTTGGTGTACTATGTAAATGTAATGGTAAATGAATAAAGTAATCATAAAGTATCATGCTAAATGCCACAGTATGGAATTGAAAAACATTTGGGTCCAAACAGCGTTAGGCCATATTTACTTTCATATGAACAAAAAACACTGGCACTTAAAAGAAAAAAAAGAAGATAAATAAATAAAAACTGAAGTAAATAAAAGTTAATTAAACATTTTATTTATTTATTTTATTTTTTTTACTTTTTTTATTTGTAACACATTTGATATGTCACGTTTGTTGTCTATGCATTTTTTCAAGTATTTCCGAATATTTTTGCAGCTTAAGGCTGGAATACACTACTTTGTAAAAGGTTACAGAGAAAAACATGTGCCTCATTTATGGGAGATGCATGAAAATTTCAAAATATCAAACTTTTTTTTTTTTTTTTTTTTTTTTTATCCTCCGACTGGATGAAGTCTGCCCATCATTCACACATTTTTCTGTGAAATCTGTCAATTTCGACTGCCCAAAATCTGCAGACTGGATCTGACTTTAACTATCATCATCTCCTCCAGACAGTAAACTGAGGGCAAAAGCTGTTAAAAATCTGCATAGTGTATTCCAGCCTTTAGTTTCAGTAGTGTTTTTGGACTGGAGAGGATGTTTTGAGCGCTTAAAAGTTACAGGTAAAGTATGTTTTTACAGTGAAATCTTTTATCTCAGAAGATCAAGGAAATTCTGATTCTTTATGATCTGAACACTTTTATTTAAATATTCAGTTGAAGAAATTAGTAAAGAGAGGCTAGAAGAGATTAGAAACTAAGAGATATTTATTCAAGACCACAACTGATCACCGGCAAATGTTATGTTTTGGATCCCAGTGCTAATATTCTCTTGATCAACCTGCAGAATTTGCTATGCTAGGTCCACCAGCTAGACCAGCACCAAACCAGTTTGAACCAGCAGGGTTTAGAAGCATGTGATCCACAGCCACACTAGACGCTTTTACATTCTTCTCCATAAGAGGTACAAAATCTGCAGGGGAGTCTACACAGCAGGCTGTTCAGATAGAGAGAGAGAGAGAGAGAGAGAGAGAGAGTTCACCCTCAGTTCGATGTCTTTTTCTACCAAAAAGTATCTTTGCTCACTTTGCAGTTTCTCTTTCTGTCCTTAAGTAAAAAAAGCTGTCTTTCATCGTTGTCCCCCTCCTTTCCAGTCTCAGCATCGCTCTTTCTCCTTGTCGCTCACACACTTGGATGAAAGAGAGCGTGGGGGCCATCTGGTCATCCGGATTTAGCAACAGTAGATCAGGAAGGGAGGAAAAGAAAGATCACAGATTACCTCCACCTCAGAAGCACACCCTCAGAGAGCACTCGTAGCTCTCCATCTCTTTCTTTTTTTCTACTCTGTCCATGCTGGTTAAGTCAAGTTCCTCTTGTCTACTGGCACTGCATTACAAGTAGTTCACTTTATCCATTCCATGCCAATCAAAAGACTCTCTATCGCACATTTCTTTTCCTCGCATTTCCGGTGGAAATCGATATATGATGCTGTTGCCGCGGGCAATAACAGCTGGGCTTTTAAATAAGACTGTGAATGTGTTTGTGTGTGTGTACACAACTCTGATTTGACATCCTCATGTCACTTAAACCCTTGTCCTTCTCTCAAGGATGCAGTAATTGACTGGAATACAAGCACACGTGCACACACTCATACTTAATTTCAAGCCTTCACAAGCCTTTTATTTTCAAATTCAGCCGCTCATGGTTTGGCATTTTCTGAGGCTATGCAGCCCCCATTCCGTAGGGGTGCACATATGAGTGCTGACAGGTCCTCAGGCCCGTTTAGAGGTTTTGATAAACTGGATGTTTAATTTGTTGGACATTTAAAAGACAAACGGAAAGGAATGATCTAGAGCTTAACTAAGCTGTATACTGGCTGAGACACCCCCCCCCACCCCCCTCATTTTCTTCATCTGCTAAACGAGCTGATATAAGCTGCATGAAAATAAATGCTTCAAATAAATGCTCTTTTCTATTATTGCACGCCGTGTAGTTCTGCATTGTCTTGATTCCAAAAGCCTTTTGTGTGGAGCCCCAAAGCTTTTATTTCAGAATCAGTCACTGCTCACGTTGCTTCGGAATCAGTGTGAAATGAAACTGCAGGGTGGTGAAATCTGTCGGGATTGTTTTCTTTTTAACTTTTCATTAAAAGCAGCTATCCTGTAAAGAAAAAAGTCTTAGATCTTTTCGCTCTTTGACAGTGTAATAGTTATTTATTTATTTCTTTATTTGACAGATGCATCCAACTGGTTTTCGTAATGCATTTTTATTTCTACCGATAGAGGGCAGTGCAGGCTTAGAAAGAGTCTCAACCTCATCATGTCCTACCTGTGCAATCACCCCCTTTTTTTCTGCTCCCCTTCCTTCCTCATTAAGTACTCTTTCTCTGTAATTCATTCAGTTCAGAAAGCCTCAATGCAGTGTCTCAGTGACCCTTATATCTTTCATCTCTCTCTTTCTGTTATACCTGGCCTCTCATTCCCTTCGACTCTTTTCTCTGTCATTAAAACTTTACACTGTCTCTTCTGCCTCATGTCATCTCGACTTCCACCTTCAAAGCAGTCGGCTGTGTCATTCTCTCTTTTTCTGTCTCATTTTTCCTTGTTTTTCCTCCGTGTCCCCTATCTAACCCCCATGACCTCTCTCAAGTCAGCTTTTTGATGTAATCCTCTATCAGTTTGTTTTCTCTCACATGTTTGTCAGGTTTCAATGTGGCCTTTCTCTCATACTGGGTCTGTCTGGTTTTGACCATTTGGAGAGGTAACACAAATAAATTTAAGCAACATTTTTAAAATGCTATATTTAAAGTTTTCTGAAAAAAATAGTCTGGTATTGGCATTCAGCAAGGAAGGATACATTAAATTGACCAAAGTGACAGTAAAGAAAGTATTTTGAGAGCGATTAGACGGCTGGATTCTGATTGGTCATTTCTTGTCTGCCAGCATGAGTATTGCTGAGGACAGACTCTGACAGCTGGCATGTACACATACAAGCACTCATGTTCACAATGCATGTTTTCCTCCTCCTCACTCTCTTTCTCTCTGTTCAGAACTGGTCATTTCTGAGGTTGGCAGCATTTCACTCTGCGACAGCACTGAAATTTTATTGCTTAGAGGCTGCTTTTTCATAACTGTCAAAGTTGGTTTCAGACGTGACTCCTAAAATTCCTGAAGAGAAATAAAAATGGAAACAAATGAGACAATTTGTGATACTGTAACTTTGAGCTGTAACATGAATGAAAATAGCACAGCATATAACAACTCGTATAAAAACATATACATATTTAAGTTTTTCCTCAAATGCTTTTACAGTTTTTTACAATCGCTATGACAGATTTTTCAATACATTTAACAAATTTCCTAAACTCTTAACACACCAACACACCTAAAACACACAATTGGCAAAACGGTTAATTTCATGCTCAAAATCACACATTGTAAACTAAACTCCAAATCTAATTTTCAAAATACAATAATACACTAACACAATACACTATGTCTACCAAAACACTGCAAACATGTTTCAAAATCAAATAATTATTCAAAACACTAACACATGTTCTCTTCCAACAGGAACATTTAGTCAATCATAACACAATGACAAAAAAAACACTATCATCAGCTGAAATTACAGAAACTGCATTATTTTATGTGACAGGTCTGCCCTTATACAATGGACAGTACAGTATATTGTATTGATCAGAGATTGTGTTTTGCACTGTAGTTTCTTTTGAAGCCTCTCTACATTTTTGTTTTGTTGGGTTTAGTAAATGCATGCATTTTGTCACAAAAAATGAATGACCATCTCAGAGTAGCTTTATAGAATGTACAGTTACAGTTCTAAAAAAAAGACAGAGACAGAATTGCTGCAGTAAAGACTTTATTTGCAAAAGGACATTACTGCAAGATATACAAACAGAAAAAGCACCGGAATAATAATTAAAAAAAACAAAGTAAACTTCTAATCTGCCCGGTCTTCTGCATTTGGCCACATGTTCTCATCCACATCACACCTGATATCTTCTCTGGCAAGGCATCGTGGGAAGAATCTTTTTGCATGCCTTATCCACCCCTGGCAGTGTTCAGCTGTGATGTCTTGGCATGCAGCATCCATTGCATCCAGGAGGGACATTTGGTCATGTGGGCGATGGTCAAAAACCTTCCATCTCCAGGATGAGAAAAACTCCTCAATGGGGTTGAGGAAAGGGGAGTAAGGAGCAAGGAAAAGGGACACCATCCTAGGATGGGCGTCAAACCATGCTGTGACTGCACGGGAATGGTGGAATGCCACATTGTCCCATGTGATCACATATATTGGCAAGTGGTCTCCCACCTGTCCCCTTTCTACCTCTGGCACCAATCTTTCGTGCAGGTCTTCTAAAAATAGGAGAAGGCGGTCGGTGTTGTAGGGGCCAATCTCACATTTATGCAGGAGTGCACCATTTTTGGAGATTGCGGCACACATGGTGATGTTGGCTCCTCTCTGGCCCGGCACGGTAACTGTGGCCCTTTTACCAATTATGTTTCTCCCACGGCGACGCCTTTTCGCCAAGTTGAAGCCAGCCTCGTCAACATAGATAATTTCATGTGGGACTTGATTGGCCTCCAACTCCATGACTCTCTGAAAGTAATTAGACACAGTGTATGTACATGCTGTGCTGTACTGTATATCTACTGTATGTCCTAATGTACTCCAGGTTTATAAAGTAGTTTACTGCAAAACACACTGTGTATAGTACAGTAATGACTGTATTGCATAACCTTACCTGGACGTATTGGTGACGGAGTTCTTTGATGCGCTCACTGTTCCTTTCAAAAGGAACTTTGTATAGTTGTTTCATTAGGACTCTGTGTTTAGCTAGAGTCCGAGAAATGGATGTTATGCTGATTGCTGCAATGTTCCCAAAGACAAGGTTGTCCTCTACAACTCTGGACTGAATGTCCTTCAGTTTTATTTCATTGTCAGCAATCACCATGTTGACAATAGCAAGTTCCTGTTCTTCATTCAGGAGCTTTCCTCTGCCCCCTGAGGGAGGTAGACGTTGAATCCTTAGAGGAACAAAATACAGTTACATATTAGAGACCGGAGGCATACAGTCACTCTAATACTGTAAATGGTAATATTACAGTATTTACAGTACACTTTGCTGTAGGAGAAGCAATATCCTACCTGTTGGTTTCTCTGAAAATACGGACAATGGATGCCACTGTGTCCCGGCTGAGATTTGGTTGTACTCGTTCACCAGCCTCTCTATACGATAGCCCATGGTTTATGACATGGTCAATGATAGTTGCTCTTACAGTTTTTTTCAGTCGCTAACAAGCGTTTGTCCAAACAGTTGTCACATTTCCAAAACTCTAAACACAGTTAGCAAAGCATCAGTCTTTTGTGGCCATACCATTCACACATTTCATGTCGTTTTCACACAATATGCAGTCAGTGAACACATTTCCAAAATGCTTACATTTTCTTAACAGACAAGCTATACCTCCCAACAAAATTATGGATTGTTTTTGTAGTATTTACGAATGTTAACACACAACATCCCACAATAGCAAAAACAATATTCCAAACCTTAGATACAGTATAAAAAAACCTCTGCTTCTGCAATGATATCAGTTCAAAAACAATATATCTCAGCTGATAATAAACAAACAATTGAATAATTGACATACAGCTGATTTATGTTGGGTAAATTGGGACAACCACAGCTGGTTCCAGTCTGGCTTAGACTCAGTGGCAGGGGTTATTTTTTTCTATTACTATAAAAGGAGGACTTTGAGGAGTGATGTTTTTGGAAACAGAAACAGAAAAAGACAAACACTGTAATGTCTGGACAAGGAAGAGGAAGAGGAAGAGCAAGGGGCCCAGGGAGAAGAGCAGGCCCCGTGAGAGATGCAGAAGGAGGTGCAGTGAGAGGTGCAGTGAGAGGAGCAGTGAGAGGAGCAATGAGAGGTGCAGGTGCAGTGAGAGATGCAGAAGGAGGTGCAGTGAGAGGAGCAGTGAGAGGAGCAATGAGAGGTGCAGGTGCAGTGAGAGATGCAGAAGGAGGTGCAGTGAGAGGAGCAATGAGAGGTGCAGGTGCACTGAGAGATGCAGAAGGAGGTGCAGTGAGAGGAGCAGTGAGAGGAGCAATGAGAGGTGCAGGTGCACTGAGAGATGCAGAAGGAGGTGCAGTGAGAGGAGCAGTGAGAGGAGCAATGAGAGGTGCAGGTCCAGTGAGAGATGCAGAAGGAGGTGCAGGTGCAGTAAGAGGAGCAGGTGCAGGAAGAGGAGCAGGCCCAAGGAGAGGGCAAGGTAGAGGTGTAAGGATGCGTGGTGGTGGCATTCCAAGGGCTGCAAGAACAGTAGTCAGTGATGAAATTCGTGCCACTATCATTGACCACGTAATCAACCACGGTCTCTCACTAAAAGAGGCTGATGAAAGAGTGCAACCCAATTTGAGGCGGTCAACCGTTGCCTCCATTATTCGCATCTTTCAACAAACCAACAGGTAAGTAGTGCATTTTATATGGACTTTTTCTATTCTCACTTGACATGTCAATAAGGTCATACAGTAATGCATATGTTGAATTTTTTTTTTCCTCTAAAGACTGCAACGTCTTCCACCCTCTGGGGGAAGAGGAAAGCTCCTCAATAATGATCAAGAGCTTGCCATTGTGGAAATGGTTGTTGCAAATAATGCAATAAAACTGCATGAAATTAAAACTAGAATTGTGGAGGACCATGAGATATTTGGCAATCTAGAAAGCATCAGCCTCACAACCATTACACGGACTTTGTCCAAACACAGAGTGCGGATGAAGCAGCTCTACACTGTTCCCTTTGAGAGGAACAGTGCGAGAGTCAAGGAGCTACGACGACAATATGTCCAGGTATAGTGTATATTCAATTCAATGTCCAGTATTACTGTATTAGCTTTGCACATTGCAAGTAGGTAACCTACACAGTAATAGGTTGCAGTACAGTATGGTATACAGTAATGACTTGATATACATAAACCTTGTTTCAGAGAATTATGGAATTGGAGGCCAACCAGGCCCCTCATGAATTCATTTACATAGATGAGGCAGGATTCAATCTGTCCAAAAGGCGTCGACGTGGACGAAATATAATTGGAAAAAGGGCCACAGTTGATGTGCCAGGACAGAGAGGGGCAAACATTACCATGTGTGCAGCAATGGCAAATGCAGGATTACTCCTTCAGAGATGTCAGGTTGGACCCTATAATACCGAGCGCCTCCTTGCCTTTCTCAATGATCTCCACCAGCGCCTGGTACCAGAGCAGGATCAGGAGGGTGAAAACATGAGGACCTTTGTAGTTACCTGGGACAATGTTGCTTTCCATCATTCGCAAGCAATAACAGTATGGTTTGAAGTCCACCCAAGACTGGTAAGTCTCTTCCTTCCACCCTATTCACCTTTCCTCAACCCCATAGAGGAGTTATTTTCTGAATGGAGGTGGAAGGTTTATGACCATCAGCCACATGACCAGATGTCCCTCCTTGAAGCCATGGATGCTGGCTGCAGGGACATCACAGTTCAAGATTGCCAAGGGTGGATCTGACATACAAAGCGGTTTTATCCCAGGTGCATCGCCTTGGATAATATTAGATGTGATGTTGACGAAAACATGTGGCCTAACCCTGAAGATCGCAGGGATTAGATAAATTAATTTTGTGCTATTTTTAGTTCCCCCCTTTTTATCTGGGCTTTTGGCTGTTTTTCTTTTCTTTTCAGAAGAAAATTTTGTTATTGTAAGCATTTTGTTCACTGTAAGCATTGCAATACTGTAAAATTTTTCTGTTCTATTATACTGTGTTTCTACTGTACCTCCTTCAGTAAACAATAAAGAAAAAAAAACTGATTTGCTTTTTACTAGAATGCGTTTGAATTTGAACATTACTGTACATGTGGACATGCAGGTCACAACCAAGAAATTTAGTGTAAAAGGTGGATTGCATGTTACCTGAAACATAAAAGTCTATGCCGTTTTTCTAATAACAATAACCAGTATTTTGAAACCTGGTGTACTGTGATTGACTGCATATACTTTGTGAAGTGAAAACAAGTGTTATTCTTTGAAAGAATAATTTCATTTTGAGTCAGATTTCCAGTGTTTTGGTAAAGTTAGTGTGTGCGCAGAGAAACATGTGTTCTGTTTTGAAATGGAGAGTTAGTATATATTTAACAAAATGTGTTTTTGAGAAGAAAATGATCAATTTGGCCAATTGTGTTTTGTAGGTGTAAGTCTGTGTTAAGAGTTTAGAAAAATGATCTGAAGTATGGGTAAGCGCTTGTTAGCGATTGAAAAAAACTGTATTTGATCAGTTACCCTAGCTCTGGTCCTTCTTTGAGCGCCACCACGCATTCTAACTCCTCTCCCTCTCCCTCGCCCCACTCCTCTGTCTCGTCCTTGTCCTTGCCCCACTCCTCTCCCTTGTCCTTGCCCCACTCCTCTCCCTTGCCCTTGTCCTTGCCCCACTCCTCTCCCTTGTCCTGGTACTCGTCTTCCTCTCCCTCTTGCAGGCATTCTTTCTTTCTTTCTTTCTTTCTTTCTTTCTTTCTTTCTTTGTGTTGCTCTATATTGTTTCTTTTCCACACAAGATCAGCCCAAAGAGTCCTCTTTTAGAACATATGATCATGTGATTGAAAGAACCTCAACACCTGAGTGTGCTTCCTAGATGGGAATCAGCTGTGATTTATATATTTGCATAACTTCAATAAGCTGTTTCTCATTAGCAATGGAATAAAATACAGGGAATATATTTGTGTTTCAATTCACAATATGAACAGCTGTTTACCTTGACTTTAGCCTGTAAGGTTAGGTTTAGAACATGGTGTTATCTGTTCTGACATACAGTGTTAAATCATTGGTAAATTTGGCAGTTAAAATCCATTGTTTTGGTCTTGTTTGAGTTTGTGTGTAAAAGAAGTTCAAGCATTTTAAATTTGTGTTAATTGTATGCATTTTGTGTTAAAGCAACAAGAAATGTGTTAATAGTATAGCTTACACAGGCGGATGTAGTGCTAACTGTGTTAAGAGTTTTGGAAAATTGTTAAAAGTATTGAAAAATCTGTCATAGCAATCGTAAAAAACTGTAAATGCATTTTTTACATATGAAAATATGTAGCTGTCTTGATGTTCAACAAAAACAAGATTGTCATTTTCAATGCCCCTGCTGTTAATAAGTTTAAAAAGCCTTCTTTTAAAATATCACTGATAATGCAGCTTCTACACAGTCTTTTATGATTAAAGAGTTTCAATGCTCCAGCATCACAGGTGCGAAATTAAACATGAGTGATCTGCAGCCAGCTACAGGTTTGCAATACGACACGCATCCAACCAATCAAGGATCAGTCGGCTTTGTAAATAAAAAACACGTTTGAGGCACTAAAAACGTGTTTCGTACCAGCAGGCCAGAGTCATATCTGTCAACACTTTGTTGCTGTGCTGTTAGCAAACAAGAACTTCTCCTGAGAGTCTACTTGAAGAAGCATCGCTCTGCCAACAAATTAGCAAATGCCTGGGCCGTTTGGCGAGCATGTGTCTGTGTGTGTGTTTTGACAGAATTCATTTATGGAAGTGTTTTGTGACGCGGCATCTGTGCCAACATCTCAGCGAGGCTTTTGGCAGTCTAAAAATGCGTGTGAGAGAGAGACAGAGTGGAAGGATTTTTGCTAGGCTCTCAGAGGAATATGCTCATGGCCATTTGTATGTAGAAGTGTGTGTGGGTTTATTCTCTGTGGTGGAAGATGGAGGTGGTTGGGGTGTTGGTGGATGGTGTAGGTAGGCGTTGTTAGGTGGAGGCATACAAACAAACACACAGTGACCCGACCATCTGCTTTTGAGCTCTACAAATAAGACTATGTTTTTTTTGTGCGTGTGTGTGTGTGTGTGTAGCGCCACCACATGCGGTGGGAATCTGTGGCTCCAACTTCTTTAATGCTACAGATCCTTCCCTCTTGGATTTCGCTTTTCTCTGTCACCTAAAACGCCATGGTTTTCATGCTTGGTTGGGAGACACACACCACACGCTCTCGCTTGAGTGTTTGTCATTGTTGTTTTGTCTGTAGTAGCTGTTGCTTTTCTTTGTAATTGGTCTCTAGGTGAGATGTTATTGTTATTGATGCAGATGGTTAATTACCTTTATTTGGCTTTCCTGCTATTACCCTCTTCAACACTGCACTTCTTTGCAATCAACCTTTTTTATAATGAGACACTTTAAGCATATCTATTTTATGAAACACTTTCTATATTTTTATTTATCTATTCATTAATTACCATTCTTTAAGATTTTAATTTTTTATTTTAACAAATTTACCAATTCAGTTTACTGATGCTTTCCGACTTCATAATAGGGTTTTAATAGAACATTGAATAGAACACTTTTTCACTTGAGCTGATCACAAAATGGCTTTCTTTAAAATTTTCTGAGCAACACAACTCCCCAGCAATCTTTTTAAAATTTTCCCCAAACAATAGAGTGCTGCAGGAATTATGCATATTTTTGTAGGCCAAGCCAAAAGTATCATCCTAGGTCCCTTGACCAAAAGCCAATAGGTTTTTCTTTCTTTGGCTTTTTGATTACAGCACAAAATAAACCTCATTATCAACCAAAGTTTATGCTTCTTCCATGTTTTTGTTCATCATGATGATCTTCTCAAAAAATGAACTCAAATGAATTTTGTGTTTTGAAGCAAATTTTTGAGTTTTAGCCAAAACTGCATTAGTCTACTTCGGGACAATGGAACCAGAAGTGCAAAAATGGTAACCAGTGGTGTAAAGTACCTACAAGCCATACTTAAGTAAAAGTACAGATATCTTACCTGAAAATGACTTGAAGTTGAAGTCACCATTTAGAATATTACTTGAGTAAAAGTCTTAAAGTATATGATATTTATTGTACTTAATTACGAAAAGTATATATTGTTTCTTTTAAATCTTAAACATACTTAAGTATTTAAAGTAAATACACAGCCTGAGTAGCAAGATTGTGTTCAGTTTTAACAAATAAAATCACACAAATATGCTGTCCATTATGATAAATAGTTGAATTGAATGAATCATTTTAAATAAAATCTCATAATGCCCATTACCTTTGAAATCAAATTAACGTCAAATATCAAAGCAGCTGTAAATAATACACAAGATATCTTAAGTACACTGTAAAAAAATATTATTATTATTATTTTTTTTACAGAAATTGCTTTACAGCTTTACTATAAAATTCATCTTTTTTAATGCTATGCAATTTATAATGAAAAGCAATAACTGCGACTTTATATCTTGCAGTGTGATTCTATATCTTGCATTTGCAATTTTATATCTCAAAATTATGACTTGAAAAAAACTTTATCTTACAATGAACTTGAAATTACAATGAAATTTTTTTTACTTATTTATTTGTTCATTTTATTTAATTTGTTTCAGGCTTTCTTCAGGCTTCCAGTCTTTAGGTTGGAGGTTCAACCCCACATTTTTTAGGAATGAATATGCCAGCATCCTACTATATTTCAGTTGCCTTAGCTATTCATTCAGTCTGACAATTGTAAATAGGCAAAAAAAGTCTGCTAAATTGCAAATTAGACAATGTTAGAATATTTGACAATCTGTGCTGTGCTCTGACATGATGCATGTGGAAGGCAAAAATTTACAAAGATGTTGTGCATTGTGTGTGTGTGTGTGAAAGCAAAACACATCCTAGTGTGTTGGTACCTAATCCATCCTGAGTCCATTCGCAATGGCATCTTTTGTTTCACTCACTCTTTCTAATCTCTGTTATCCATCTCTTAATTAGCCTCTACATCCCATCCGCTCTGACAAACACGGAGACTTGATCTCATTTCATGCGTTCTTTCTTGTTTATTTCCATCCCTTCTCTCCCTTTCCTGTTTTCCTCTCGAAGTCGACTCTCCAATGTGCCGCCCATACGGAGCTCGGCCAGCTCTGTCATGGCTTGCTGATGGGGATTGTGGCGTAGTTCCCAAGGACAGTTTAGCCCAAATGCAGATCATCCCGCTCACAGGGTCTCAGAGCGCCACGGTCACCTGGATAGAAACCAGAAAAAAAGATTTGTATCGGCCTTTTCTCTCCTTTAGTGTGCAGGCTCCCCTTGAGCCTTCTATGTGTGAGAGAAACCGCTAGAATGCACATGGCAGGGACTGATGGGAACTCGGACTATAGATGATGTATTTTTCTGTCAAGATGCTTTAGCAGACACAGATGATCACTCTGCCCCCGAGAAACTCCAGAGGAAAAGTGAGTATTATTGCTCTGCTGATGCTTTTCGCACAGAAAAAGCTCTGCAGAGGGAGCAGTAATTAAGTGTTGGTCTGATGGCTGAGATACAGTAATGAGGTAGTGTATGGGGAATATAAAAATGAAGAGGTGTTGTCTCAAATGATCACACACACTCCAAGTGTAGACACTTGAGTCGTTAACTAAGGCCCTGCGAGATCACATTTGAGCCTAATGATAGCATAATATCAAGCTCTCTAGATGACTCTCTCACTCTTTTGTTCTTAGTCTTTCTCCGTCGTGTTATTATATTCTCTTTTCGACTGCTATTTTTGCTCCACCTTCTCTAACAACCTAAAGGGCAAGTAATGTCTACAAATATGTACCCCAAAGAAGAGCAAACAAGTCACTCAAGAGTTTTTTTATCAATGGCTGTGGTGTTTTTGTTTGCATGCATGTGATATTCTGGTGTCTGTTCTCTTGGGTGTCTGCAATTTTTGCCGCTTTCTCTGGTGCTCCTGCTCCGGTTACACACTTCAATCATGCAAACTTCACAAGGAGAAAAATCGCCCTCGAATGCTGACCGCCTCGAAAATGTCTCTATTACTACCAGAGAGAGAGAGAGAGAAACAGACTTGTTTCCATTTTTTGAGGGATAGTTCCAAAAATATAAGTTGTCACATACGCACCCTCATGTTCCTTGAAGTCTGTAAGCACCATTAAAGTATTCCATATGATTTATATAAGACTTTTGATGAGATATGAACATTTTGTGTGAAGAATAGATTAATATTTAAAGGAGCAGTCCATCCATAAATCCTAAGATTTATCCATGTGCATAATAATTAATTTCCACAAAAATATGTTGTTTATTAATAATCTTCCTCTCCCCCAAAGCTCTGAAATGGACCTCAAAAAGTTGTAAGGATTGCTGATGGCAATTTATGCCATTAACATCAAACATCAGTGCTGGCCGGACGTCATGTTTCATTTTACAACTTTGGCGAAACGTAAGATTTTTCATTTTCGGTTTAACTATATACTACTGTTAAAAAGCTTGGGGTCGATAAAATATTTGAATATTTTTGAAAAATATATTTTTTGCTCACCAAGGCTGCACTTATTTGGGTGAACCAGAAATAAACAGAAAAAAGCATTCATATTTTGAAATATGATTACAATTTAAATATATATTTTAAAATATCTTTAATTCCTGTGATGGCAAAGCTGAGTTTTTAGCTGGTGTTACTCCAGTCTTCAGTGTCACCATGATCCATCAGAAAACATTATAAAATGCTGATTTGGTGATGATGTTAAATATTTGATAGATTTAATGTGTCCTTGATGAATAAAAGTAATTTCTGTCCAAAATCAAAAAACTAAACAAAAACAACAACAACAACAGTAAATCTTACTGACCCCAAGCTTTTAAACAATGGTATGTTTTGATAAATATGTGGAGTTGTCCGTGTATTCAAATTGGGTATCTTAACCTTTCCCTATAGTAAAAAGGAAAATACCCAGGCAGTATCTCATCCTATCAAAGTGCCTAACCGTATAAAGTACCTCCATATCTCAAAGTCTTAGTCTTTCCATTTTCTCAAATGGAAATTCTACCCATGTCCTCCAGCAGGGGTCAGATTCAAGATCAATGTTTTCCAACTCAACCCACTGCTCAGTTGTGTTCTGTTCTCCGCTGAACATCCAGAGGATTGAAATGTGCCTCATCTATCCTGGCAGCAGAGCAAAGTAACATTAGCTACACGCAGTAACCCAGACCTCCACATGTGGTTTTTCAAAGCCGGTAACATATTAATGAGTGCTATATAAGCTACATTAAGCACTACTTGGCATGTTAATGGTACGTTGTCCATCAGAAAGGTGAGCTCGAGCAACCCTGTTTTATTGCAGTATTATTCATTTCATGTGCTATTCACATTCTTTATTTAACAGTCCAGCACTTTCTCCTGACCCAGATCTCATTAACCTCTTGGATAAACTCTTGGGATATCATATATATATGCACTATTTCTGTTTCCAAGAACTGTTCAGCATACAGTCTGACCTTATCAAAAGCGATGCATTCATCTTAGCGAGTGGGTGTGAGTGTAGAGTGTTAAGGGAGAAGTGAATAAAATGACTTACAAAAACGAGATTCTCTGTTCACCCCGAGCTTCTTTGCAATGCTGGAATGATTCGGAGAGCAGGAGGAATGAGACAGTAAGTGAAGAGAGAGAGGAAGAAGGGAGGAATGAAAGTGCTCTATCCCTGCTCTGTGGAGACCAGGCTCTGTTTGGAGGTCTGTGGTTAAACCCTTTGCCTCTCTCGTTTATCAGCTTAAACTATTGACAGCCGTTTTCACTGCACACACCAAATAGGATTAACAGTCTAGAGAGGAAAGAGGCGGCCGACTACACCGATGCACCAACAGTCCCTTTCTCTCTCTCTGCCATAATACATCTATTCAGAATCATGAATAACGTGCTGTTATCAGAGTCCTTTTCATATCTGTCGCAGCCACATGCACACTTGGAAACTTGAGCCGAGAACCGCTGGCGGTTTCTTTTAGAGGACCAGAACAGAAATCAGTAACAGCATCTTGAAAGCAGTCGAATGTTTGCGATCACACTTAATAACTGACTAATTAGATGACAAAACCTGAGCAAAGATCATTTATTTGAGTCAACCGTTTGAATGAATAGCGTCTTTTAGTGTCTGGACTCTTGATAAGGCCTTGTTAGGGCAGCTTTCCTTAATAAACTCCAGGTAAACATCACGGAAATTAGTCTATAAGTAATTTAAGAAAAATTTGAGATGTGCCACAGGCACAGTTTCCAGCCAGCAGGAGGAGCTCTTGATATGCGAAACGGTTCCAGTGACAGAGAGAAAGAAAGAGAGAGAGAGAGAGAGAGAGAAGGAAAGCAAGAGAGGCACTTTCAAGAAATGACTGCTAAAAGCTGTTTTGAAGGAAGACACCCTCCCTTATCGGAGAGGTTTGGTATGCAGCTGCTTTAGAGAACGGTCTGGGTGTTGTTCACAGCCTTTTGCTCTGGGTGTGCATGCAGGAGAGAGAAAAAGGAGGAAGACAGGTCGAGGGAGAGAAAGAGGGCAAAAACGGATACATGTCTGTGGCCATTTCTCTTTGATATAAGAGTAAGAACAATTGAGTTTGTGATTTGAGAGTTTGTTTGTGTCAGAGAAAAAAAGAGAAGTCTCCTGTGCTGTGTGTATGATTGTGGTTAGTGGTCAGTTGGCTATAACAAGGCAATTCTTACTCAGTGTGTGGACAAATCATTACAGAACCCCCATGTAGAGCAAATGCACAGATAAACACCAGCCAAACCCCCAAAACACACACTTTAGACACATGAGGCCACCAATTAACTGCATCAACCCAGCAAATGCAAAACATTTTTACATCTTTTCATTACATTGCATTTTTGTTGCAGTTAGGTAATGTTGTAGTATAATGTTTTAAAAACTTTTTTTTTTTTTTATAAATAAAAGTAATGTAACCAAAATAAAATGTTTTAGAAACGTTGTGAAAATACCTACCTGGTATTTTTTCTTAAATTAGTCAAAAAAAAAAAAACACAAGATAAACAACATAAATATCATGTTTGTCTACTATGAAAACAAAACTAGACAAATCAGCAATTTTGGGAGACATTTTATTCAGGTGTTAAAATAATATAATCGGCACATTGTAATTAAAAGACGAAGAAGAAAATAATAATAATAATAATTAAACAAAAAAACTCATAACAGTAGCAAAATACAACAATGCCAAATGTCCTATGGTACGTTCTGTTTGTGTTAAAATATCTGTAAAATAACAGTAATATTTTAACATTAAAGTGATTCAGTGACGAGTAACAGATGAGACATCAGAGCATCTGATATCAAGAGGACTTGAAGGGTAATATGTGGATGCTTACTTTTCAGCTGTCTCTGCTTATTTAACTGATATATTCAAATCTAATAATCCACTCTCCACACCAGACTTCTCTCTCAAATGCATTGCTGTCTACTATCATATTATATGTTCCCTTCAGACTTGGGTGCATGCAGATATTACTCTGCACATGAACACTTGAATATTGCAAGAAAAGGGAATGTACCTTATTTAAGAAATTAAAGTTAAATGCAGTTATATATAAAATACATTTAAAGTATTTTTACAGATTTTTTTCCAAAGCCAATTCAAACTATACCATACTACAATGGGGTGAACACACTGACCAAACAAAACAAAATATGCATGTTTTTTTAGTTAGTTTTAGTGGCAGTGTGAAGTGACCAGAATGTTGTATGTTAGGTGTTAGATTCGTTAAATGTTTTCTTTATTATTTGCTATATCTATTTATAAGTGCACCAGTGTGAAGCATAACCCCCCCCCCCACCCACACACACATTTGCTGTATATTCATAAAGTGATATCTGTGTCAAAGCATTCTTTCAGTGGTTAAGGGAATTTCACATGACAGGCGTCAGCACTAGTCAATGCATTGATCTCGGTGACCTATTAAATCATGGGACTCTAGTAGGAGCTGTATTGAGTTAATTCAAGCTGCTACTAAACACAAACCTAATCCTACCATTACCCTCATTACCTGGATCAAATAATTTGGTGGGTCACAGAACTCAGCAATACAGCAGAATGAATCAGCACTGAATGAATGGTTTACTATCTGAATCATTAAGACAGTCCATTGCTGGCACTTGCATAACATTAAAAAAAAATTCAAAAAATCGCTAAAACACAGACCATTTCTCAAAATCAATTTAGAATTTATAAACAAAAACAATTCTAAATTGTATTTTGGATGCTTTATAGATGTAATTTGTGTTGGAAAAAATTCTTAAAAAAAAAATAAGCATAGTTTTAGTGCAAACAAGTAATTAGATTGCAATATAATTATTATAATAATTGTTAAATTATTAAAATATAATAATTTGTAAAATGATTTCCAAATAGTTAAAATGAAATACATTTTACAAAAGTTTTTTTTCTTATGTTATATCATCTATGCACTGAAATTTATTTGAATTTCATTGTATAATTTGCATGTAATGCCATTTATTTGTTGTATTTAATTTTATTTGTGTATTTTTATTTATCTGTTTACTTTGTTTATTTATTTTAATTTTTTTGAATGAATGAAATCTCTGGACTTTGGGCTAGTTTTGTTTTGTTTTCGTAGAAGACAAACGTGATATTTACGTGATTATTATTATTGTTATTATTATTTGCTTACTTAAAATGTACCAGGTTGGTTTTCACAATGTTTCTAAAACATTTTATTTTGGTTACATTATTTATTTATTTAAAATTTGCAACCAAAACACAAAGTTGTAAACATGTTTTGTTTGCTTTTTATATTTTGTGAATAAATACAATGAGTGACTAAATTTGTGTGTAGTAAATATTTATAGTCCTCCATATGTTAATGCATGCTTATAAAAAGGCAGCAATCAGAGCTGCATATTCAAATTTAAAGAAGTAGCCAGATTAAAAAACCAAATTATAAAGAAACGTAAAAAGACAGCTCTTAATTAATCCATTTAATTTATAATATTGTTTTATATTAAAGTCATTTTACTTTCAAAGATAACACAGTAAAGAAAACAGTTTGATTGCAGCACGTAAAGTAACAGTTTGGATGTGGTAAGTATGTTTCTAAAACATTGAAAGGAGACATGGTAACATGATAAAAACTTTATTAATACGCAACGTTTTGAAAAAAAAAATATGATGTAAAAAACCTTGAATCTGTCATATTAAATAAGTCAGATACCTTTTCTCAAGGTGAAAAAATATTTTTTTTATATTTATATATTTTTATATTATATTTATATATTTTTGTTGTGTTTGCTGGGAAGTTCCATTCAAACTTTTTCACTAGGCCTTTAACCTGTCTTTCTTTCTGCCATTTTATCTGTCTTATTGTTGTTATCTGTTGTTCTGTCTATCTTTCTGTCTGTCTTGTATGGTTTGTAATAGATTAATAGCTGATCTGTTTAATATGTCTGTGTTTTTTGGAATTATATCAGTGAATATCTCACACACACACACACACACACACACACACACACACACACACACACACACACACACACACACACACACACACACACACACACACACACACACTTTCTTTTTTATTTTAATACAAGCGTTTTGTGTGTGTGTGTGTGCTCTTGTCAATCCCCTCTGCTGCTCCTGTCTCATTTGAAAGAGAATTCAAACAAACCCAGTGATAAATGGACTACATATGGCAGCCATCAATCCAGTCACTGACTACAACTCCCAGAGTGCAATGCAGCAGTGGTGCGAAGCAGGAGATTACATGCTCTGTAGATCAAGGCACTTAATTATAATATTGCACAGCATCTGACAGACAGGCTTGGACACAATGGGCTAATACCTACAAGAGCCTGCTAATAATTTACCTACCAAACTGACTACAGTTACCTGTTGGGTTCTTTCCCACAAGCTGTGACTCTGTGCGATATGCACACCTTCCAATCAAGAAGAGCTCTACTGAGACTTCCTGAAAACAAATTAAGACTCAGTATATATTTAGAATGGCATGCCAGTTACTATTAATGACAGAGAGCAGTATGCAGAATGCATGCTGTGCACAATATGCAAATGTTCTATGCACAGAATACCAATTCGTCTTACATTTGCCAAAATGTGCATATATACAAAGCTCAGTGTTAAATACTCTATGCTAAAATGCAAAGGTTTCTATTGAACTTCCTATTTTCAGTGAGATGAATGAACAGGAAGTAACGTTGACCAAGATTTTTTTTGTGATCAACTTTTTTTTATGTTGACCAAGATTTTTATTATCTGTCAATGTTTTTGCTCATAAGTGCCTAAAAATAATCATATTTTACCATATTTTATATGTTAACATGACGTACAATAACATCGTAAGACAACAGTGTTTCTTTTTTGCATAATTCGTTTTTTTTCCACTTCAAAAAAAAAAAAAAAATAGTATACATTATATTTATTGTTTCACATACTTTATTAAAATAAGATACGGCATAACTAGTAAACTGAATGCAGTTTATAGCCATTATCAGTGCATATCCTAAGTAGTATATGCATAATATAATAGTAATAATTTTTATTTTCTTGTTCATATATTATTATAATCATACATTATGGTTATTGCATTCTGCATATTGTTTGATATGCAGTATACAATTTATACATCACAGTATGAAATATGAAAGTATTCCATAAACACAGTCACACTCAGGAGCAGAATAGAAGAGAATCAAAATGGATTTTGGAGACTGTCATGACAGGAGCATGACGGTGTGTAACCCTGCCTAATGTTACAGTCTGTACTCTGCAGACGTTTTAACGAAACCATCTGACCCTATTAAGCTAAGAAGAGTGTATTTAGGTAAACTAGAGAAGACATGCTTCAATCTTCCTGCTTCCAAAAGATGTGAACATCCGGCTGCCTCACTGACAGAGATTTACCAATCTGATTTGCTTGGATGAAATGACAGATGAAACCAAACAAACAAACTCTTTCTCTCTGGAGAAGAATCAGATGTTTATGTAAGTTCAGTGGTGTAAACTCAAGTATCTGAAACGGCAAACAAAACAATGTCTCTCAGCATATACAAAAATTAAGCAACGATAAAATTAGCAAAATTTATTTTTTTGATCAACAGTTGCTGCTAATAGTTTCTGTAATTTCCATACAGTTACTATTAAGTAATTATAATGCACTAGATGCCTAACAGTTTGTCAACATACATTGTTTTATATGTAAGGAATCTTTGCATTGCTTTGGTTCAGTCGAGCTTGGTGTGAAGTGCATTGTCTCTTTAGAGTTTGTTACACCTGTAAAATTGAGCTGGATGGAATTTATGTTCAGAAAAGAGAAAAGAAAAGAAGGAACCTTCTACTATGCCTGATACACAGAAGTTGTGTGTGTGTGAGCACATATAGTAGATATATATCTTTCATAATTCTCAGTGTTGTATTTTGCAATTGCCATGTTTTAGATTGCTCAAATACAGTGGATGTTGCCATATCTCCTTTTAAATGTGCAAGCATGTGTGTGTGGCTGTGTGTTGTCAGACCAATCATAACATTTGTCATGATTTTAGACTTAGACAAATTTGTGGTTAGTTAGATTTTTTTCTTTCTATGTTTTTGAAAGAAGTCTTGTATGCTTATCAAAACTACAGTACACAGAACTACGTTTGGGAAATATTTATATTTAGTTTTTTAATATTTATTAATTTATTCCTATGTTGGCAAAGCTGCATTTTCAGGATTCATTTCTTCCGGCTTCAAAGTCACATGATATTGTAACATTTATTCTAATATGCTGATTTGGTGCTCAAGAAATATTATCAATGTGTATTATCAACAGTTTTGATGACACTTTAATAAATCGAAAATTCCAAAGAATAGCATGTATTTGAAATGCATATTAACACAAATTAATTTATTGTCACTTTTGATTAATTTATTGTGTCATTTCTGAATAAAAGTATTACTTTAAAGTAATTGTTTATCCGTATTATATTATTAATTTATATTATTACATTTTCTATCTTGGGCTGCTTGGTCGATTATATACAATGCCTGCATGTTATTGGACAAACTACTTTTTGATCATTGCCTTCAGCAAGTATGAAAACAGGAAAACAAAGCCAAAACCTGGACATTTTATGCAAGAAATCCTGGACAGGACGTGTCTGGGAGGAAGAGCACGTATGGTCAACTAATCAGGGGTATACAGATAACTGTACTCAGCAGTAGGTTAGCACTGAAGTGAATGAATGTGTCTACGTGGAAATGGTCCCAGTCAGAGCAACCTGAATTTCATCTGGCCCTCTGATGTGGGGATGATGGAGAAAAAGGCAAAAGGAAAGACGTGAGGAGACACTAATATCCCAGCACTCAGCGAAAAGTAATGAATGCTGTTATAACTTTATTGCCCCAATTCTGGACTTGCTCAGAGAAGAAAAATAAAAGAAGCAAAAATTCAATCAGTTCTGCCTGGTTAGTTCCTCTCCCACTTTGCAAGATTAAAAGATTGAATTCTCCCAGCCCAGTCCAGCTCATCATACGCATAAGTCGTATTTTGTGCACGACACATTGCGCTATGATGCACAAGTCTGCTGGGGTTTCCAATGAGGAGAAAGCGATCCGGCTGTTCTTCCTCTGCGGGTCTGCATGCAAACACGATTCTTGTCCCCGTGGCCAAGGACGAGCATAATTAAGCCTGGATGGCTTCTTCTCAAGCTAATGATAAAGCTGAACACCAACGTTCATTTCCAGAAAGGACACCATGTCTCTATCACACTTTTCTTTCTCTCTCAAACTTTTACCCTTTCCTCTTGCCTCTCACATCTTGTTTGGTCTCAGTATATGGTTTTCTATCCACTAGATGAAGTGTTTTTAGGTGCTAAAAATAAAGCGCTCCAAAATCTGCTGTCAGTCAGAGCACCCTGCAGCTTGCCAATCATGTACCCCTGCCAGTTTCTTTTCCATGGCCTTATCTATTTCCTCAGGCTAAGCTAATGTGATATGTTTTTCCTTCCTTACCACTGCAACAGTGAATGGCTTGACCTTATATTAGTTCAGAAACCCATCAGGAGCAGTTGCTCAATGATTCCAGATTGATGCTAGGTTTTCACAATCCACTGCTGTACTTCTAAACCAGTGCATTGTGTTTCAGCTCTAATAAGGAGGGCAAAAGCAATTGCATTTCCTAGGACCTTGTCACATTTTATTCAGCAGCATTATAGGGACACTATGTGTAAGTTGTTTGATGCCCTTGCAAAGTTGAGTCTCAATGTGACCTATTTTCAACTGAGTATTTCAAATCTTTTTTCCCACTGTCCTGATTTTTTTTCTATTCTACTAAGTGTGTATTCTATTGAGATGGATGGATGATTGAGATGCACTTCTGCACCTGTGCATTGTTTCAGTTCTAATAATGAGAGTAAAAATGTCTACATTTCCCAGTACCCTGTTGCATTTTATTTAGCAGGATTAGAGGGAGGTGTAAGTTATTTATTCTATTCTACTAATTGTGCATTCTGTTTAAATTGTATGGATAATACTTTTTGTTTAATGCTTTTAGGAGTCTTAGAAGTGTGCTTTGGATATGAGTGTTTAGGCTTTGGAAACATCAAGTCACTTTTATTGAATAGCGCTTTATACAATACCGGTTGTGTCAAAGCAGCTTTACAGTGTCAAACAGGAAAATAGAAAATAACAGAGTAATTTTTTCAGTTAAAGTCAGTTCATTTATGATTCAGTGATGTCATCATCCAGTTCAGCTCTCTTCCAATAGTGTCAATCCAATCAGTCAAGTGTCCCCGACTAAGCAAGCCAAAGGTAATAGTTGCAAAGAACCAAAACTCCATCAGTGACAGAAACGGAGTAAAAACCTTGGGAGAAACCAGGTATTGTATCGTATTGTGTGGTAGCTTTCCTTAAATGTGCATACAGAAAAATGTTCTTGGACGGCGTAAGTTTAGTTTCAGTATTTGCCATTATATGCCATTTCAATATAATCAACAAAAGCCAGTCACTTAGTTCAACTTTAGGTAGATTACTTTCAAAACACAGCTTTTGAATATCTCAGTCTTGCATGTAAACTAGCTGACCTTTTTGCAAGTGGTGCTGGGCATCAGAAAATGCTGGTGGGATCGAATCCAACTTGGTATTTGAGACCGGAGCCAAGCTCAAATGTCATATTATTCCCTAGTAATCTTTTTCACGCCTTTTCATTACCTATAAAAACTTATGTTGTTTCAGCATCAGCATGCGAGAGAGTGAGAATTAAATTTAGCATGCCCATTTTCCAACCTAAAGCATTTAAAGTTTTAAATTGAAGCCAGATGAAAAGATGGCGCCTGCAGTTTCACAGAGTTAATGGGGCTCTGCTGCATAACCTGTTGCCGGCTGTATTCTACACTAAGATAAGTCTTCTCCAAATTGCTATCTTTTCTAGGCATCACAGGCTGTGTAATAAGGGGCAATTTTGTGCATCTTCCCGTGGTTCCTTTTATGTTCTTAAGATTTGGAGCAGGAGTGCTTGAATCTTTTAGAGGCAAATGCAGAGTGCTAGGTCTCAATTTGACCAATCACTGTTGATTCTAATAGGCTCAAAGGTGCTAAAGGGTAGGAAATAAGTTTTTGAGATTTTGATCACGCTGGCCACACACATTCACACGTATTCTTCGCCGGGTCAAGTTCTTGCCTGTGAGGCAAAGATGGAGTAGTATAGTAGAGCACAAAGTGGCTGTGTGCTTTCTTTTCCTCTCTGGGACTGGATTGATTGTTTTTGTTGTCTCACAACTAAAGAAGGAAGATCGCTGTTTTCTGCTTGGCTTTCCTCAAGTGCTGACCAGCACAAGCCTAATACAGGTCTTCCATAGTCTACAAGCTGCCTTTAGCTTTTGTAGAATGGTGGGGAAATCAATAGAGTGAATAGAGGAACCATTTAAGAGTATTGGCTTCTTTCAGAGAGAATCTGGACTGACATAGACATCAGGAAGCTTCAAGTGGTTGTGGCAGCAGATGTCAGCATTACAACATCAATTAGTCTTAGATGGAAAGATCGATAATGTGAGTTTTCAGTTTAAATAAGAGAAAACAGTAGCCATTGGGCCATTCAGATATGATGCTTATTGAAACAGGAAGGATGTGTGTGTGTGTGTGTGTGTATTTGCTTAATGTTTTTACCTTTGGTGAACATTCCCAGTTAAACAAGACTTCTTTCTGTAGTTCTGTCCCGAATCACAATGAGCTGCCCTTCTAGAAAGCGTTTTAGGGCATCATAGAAGCACTTCTGAATTTAGAGGCTGTTTCAAAAGGTAGGCATGAATTTATGATGACTTCTAACCTCTTCCTTTGGCCAAATTCTGAGGCTGAAATGCATTTAAAATCCAAAACAGTTTTCACTTCTTCTTTTAGCAAAATTTACCATTAGAAGTTTGTATAGGATGACTATTTTTATAGGATGCGACCAAAGCAAGAATACCTTCAAATATGTCTTCAGATGGAGACTGGCTGATCTTGTGTGTGTGTGTGTGTGTGGGCATGTTTTTGTGACATATCAAGACACAACTTTGTATAATGACATGTGTATGACACAGGTATTACAAGAAGAGGGTGACTTATGAGGACATAACCCATGTCCCCATTTTTCGAAACGATTACAAATCATACAGAATTAGTTTATTGAGAAAGTAAAAATGCAAAAAGTTTCCTGTGAGGGATTAGGGTTAGGTTTAGGGTTGGTGTAGGGCCATAGAATATACAGTTTCTACAGTGTAAAAACCATTACGCCTATGGGATGTCCCCACTTTTCACAAAAACAAACGTGTGTGTGTGTGTGTATATATATATACAGTACAGACCAAAAGTTTGGAAACATTACTATTTTTAATGTTTTTGAAAGAAGTTTCTTCTGCTCATCAAGCCTGCATTTATTTGATCAAAAATACAAAAAAATAGTAATATTGTGAAATATTATTACAACTTAAAATAATAGTTTTCTATTTGAATATACTTAAAAAAAAATAATTTATTCCTGTGATGCAAAGCTGAATTTTCAGCATCATTACTCCAGCCTTCAGTGTCACATGTAACATCCAGTCTATCACATGATCATTTAGAAATCATTCTAATATTCTGATTTATTATGAGTGTTGGAAACAGTTCTGCTGTCTAATATATTTGATGAATAAAAGGTTAAAAAGAACTGCATAAAAAAAAAAAATTCTAATAATATATATTCTAATAATATATTTTCTTTACTATCACTTTTTATCAATTTAACACATCCTTGCTGAATAAAAGTATTGATGTTATTTAAAAAAAATAAATAAAAAAATAACTGACCCCCAAATTACTGACCAGTAGTGTATATTGTTATTACAAAATATTTATATTTAAAAAAAATAGCTTCTTTTTTTTACTTTTGTAAAAAATGTATCACATGTTCTGAAAAAATATTAAGCAGCAGAACTGTTTCCAACTTTGATAATGAATCATCATATTAGAATGATTTCTAAAGGATCATGTGATAATGATCCTAAAAATTCAGCTTTGCGTCACAGAAATAAATGATAAACTATAATAAATTTAAAAACAATTATTTTAAATTGTAATAATATATAACAATATGACATTTTTTTCTGTATTTCTGATCAAATAAATGCAGGCTTGATGAGCAGAAGAAACTTCTTTCAAAAACATTAAAAATAGTAATGTTTCCAAACTTTTGGTCTGTACTGTGTATATATATATAGATAAATATATATAAAGATAAATAATCCAAAATAATTTTCAAAGGGACAATATATTTTTTTTTATTTAAAAGGCAGCTAAGAACTAAGTTTTATTTGATTATAATTTAAACACAAGTATATTTGTGATTGATAAGATGTTCTTAATGTGTGTGTGTGTGTGTTTTTAATAAGTCTCATTTATTTGATGAGTAAAAACAGTAATATTGTGAAATATTTGTACAATTTAAAATTCCTGTGATGGCACAGCCATTACTCCATTCTTCAATGTCAATCTATCAGAATATGCTGATTTGTTGCTCAAGAATGTTATATATTTTTTCAGAATTCTTGGATGAAAAGAATGAATTCTTAAATTTCTTCATCCATCAATGGTTATTTTTGACCCTCATCACACAATGCCAGAATGCATTGTGACAAGTTCATTGAAAAAACACAAAAAAACAAAAAAAACAATCTATTGTTTTTATAAATATGTATTTTATAAATACCCACATAAAAATAAAATCACAAATGAGAATGCCTTCAGTATCCAAAAAATAAAAAAATAAAAAAAGGTTTCATGAATCCTTTAATGTTTCAGTAGAGCTCTTAAGGACCAGATATACTTCAAGCGAAATCGAAGAACGAACTGATATGACGTCATTTCGAACAAAATCAGGCCAAAACGAAGTTCGTTTTGAGTTTGTTTCAACTTTCTGGGGGAGTTCGTTTTGGCTCCTAAACACCTTATTAATTTGCTAATTTAAAGGGTATACAATAAACGAAATGCCAAACGAACATACAATAATAAACCTTTGTTTTTATCAAAAGTAAATCATGACACCGCATAAAATATAAAAAGGTGTAACAATTCATCCAGTTTAATATAATAAATGAACAATAATAAAATAAAGTAACAAACTGACTCCAATATTTTTTTTCACATCATGCTAAAGTTTTACAAACTATGAGACATTCACACTTCCCATAAAGGACTGATTATGGCTCTTTTGTATTTCAAACATGATACTTGACTCTGAACTGAGGCTAATCATTATTCTTTTGTTCATAATATTTTGACCATTGGTGCCTGTCTCACACCTAGATTGCCTACACTTCATCATTTAATCATTGTGTTTAGGGGATACGTGCGAGCGTCGAAAGTCATGTTTACATTAATCTACACCCCGCCTCCAGCAGCTCGAGGGTGATAGAATGTTCGTAAACAGTATGTCACTTAGTCCCGCCCCCTCCAAACAAAGAAAGTATACTTGTGGCCTTTAAGCTGTGCTCAAAAAGAAATGTCTGCAAGATTATTTCAATAAAAACTCAACTATAACTCATTAAATCTCTCAAATTTTCTGGTTTGTAATTTCACATTTATTTGATTAGCTTAAAACTTGTAATTATCTTTCATTTAGGTTTGTTACTTGCAATTTGAGAATCTGAGATAATAAAATGACACCTACTGTAAGTAAACTCCAAAGTCTCCTTAGCTTTAAGAGTAACAACTACACAATGGGTATTTCATTGAGTAAAGTTTTTTAATATATGTTTTATTTAATATCTGTTCAATGGATTGAGTCATTAGCTACATTCTAACATTAAACCAGTCATTCCAATAGGAATCTGTGCAATCAGGAGTTCAGAAACCTTCCCTCATTCCCTCTTTTTTCAAATTGTTCACATGAATTTACGACAACAATGTTATCGATCAATAAAAATCCACTTGGTTTTTAAAGTGACTTCTGTGTCTGCAGACATCATAAATCTCTACGGTATTAACAATAATCCATTTTGTAAAATTTTGCTGCAGTTTCATTCTCCTTCCAGTAAAGTGTCTCAAATGATATATCAGTCATCTAAGAGTTTCCATTTCAGCTAGGATACTGCCTTAGAAAAAAGATAGCAAGGTTTTGCAACAGAGCTTCTGTCTGCCTTTCCCAAATTCGCCCACTCTGCTTTTGTTTTGAGGCTCTCTCTCTCTCTCTCTCTCTCTCTCTCTCTATCTATCTCTATCTCTCTCTTTGTGCTGCTCACTGGGTCTTACCTCCGTTGG
The DNA here is from genome assembly GCF_963082965.1 of Carassius carassius. Taxonomy (NCBI): domain Eukaryota; kingdom Metazoa; phylum Chordata; class Actinopteri; order Cypriniformes; family Cyprinidae; genus Carassius; species Carassius carassius. Next base: position 5,803,330 of record NC_081760.1, read on the forward strand.
GACAACCCATCGTCATCTTTCATCTCCCTTGCATACATTAGCTCTGTTGTCATGGTGCTGACCGGTGTGCACTTGCCGTAGGGACTGACTACTGTCTCCTAGACCCTGGAGCAGCTGATCAGTGAATGACAGAAGCCCCCCAGGAAGGGACCCACCATCCCTCACATTGGGACAGAGCGATAGAGATGAGGAGAACTGATAAACAACAGATGTTTCGACAAGGGAGAGAAAGAAGGATTGTGGGGAGACAAGAAAGAGAGGGAGATAGAGCGTGAAGGGAGAGGAAGAGGACTGGAGAGGTTTCAAATAATTAAAGAGGGTGGAAATCCCTGGAGAGACTGAAGCAGAGGTGTTCCAGCTGCTGATGGCAAAGTGCTGCCACAGCACCATGAAACTTCACAAATGTGTAAAACAGTTGGACACTCGTGGACAGAGGAAGTCTAGGTCCTCATACTGCTACTAAATCCAAAAGTTGAAGTCTAAGCGAGAGTTGGAGGAGGACAGAAATCTGTTTTTTGGCTTATCTCAATTAAAAATTATTTCATTCTTTCTGATGGGTCAGGGTTTGGCTGGTTAGCATGATCCTGTTAGCCACTGCTAGAAGTCATAACTACACAATCTGGCAGCAAACAGCATCTTTGCTCCACTGACGGAATGTACATTTTAGGTTCCATCAGCTTCTCTAATGTTTCATTATATTCATAGTTGATGTTTTACCAGTGAACGATACTTTCTGGAAAGCTCTTAAAAGTGTGAAAGATCTATTTTCCCCCAGTCTGTTGCTTGTCACAGGAATGTTGTTATATATGGAAATGGTCTATGTGAAGATTCTTCAAAACTGGTGTGTGCATAATTACAGAAATGTATTTTCCTTTTTCCATTTTGAGCTATTCACTTACATTGGAAGTCAAGAGTATGGTATTCTGGAAGATTTTTATACTCACTAGGCTGTATTATTTGATCATAAATACAGCAACATTAATACTGTAAAATATTTTCTATTTGAACATATTTACAAATTAGATTTATTCCTCTGGCAAAGCTGAATTTTCAGTAGCCATCACTTCAGTTTTAAGTGTCACATGATTCTTTAGAAATCACTCTAATACGCTGTTTTGCTGATCAAGAAACATTAAATCAATATATATATATATATATATATATATATATATATATATATATATATATATATATATATATATATATATATATATATATATATATATATGTAAACATCTTTACTGTCACTTTTTATCAATTTAATGCAATCTTGTTGAAAAAAATATTTAATTTCTTACCAAAAAAGAAAAAAAGTAATTGCTCTGACTTCACACGTTTGAATGATAGTGTAAGTAAATACTTCCATACAGCTTGTGTTATGTGAGCTGTAAAGTAATCTAAATAATCCTTTTAAGAATGGAGCTACAATTCTTATGGGCAGATGAATTTCTGGTTACCATCATAAAACCCGTATGTGGGTTTTTCTGTAGGGTATATAAACATCTTTTTTGATATCTTTACTCATATTGTGTAAAAATGTTTTTAATAGTTTGCAGGAGTTAAAAGATTGGGGGGGGGGGGGGGTGTACAGACAAGACATTTTACAATAGTTGTCACATGTTAAGACACAATGTTTAATAATGTTAAAGTTAATAATGTTTTACTTTTGAAACAATGTGTATGTTACTCTAGTGCACACACCTTGCTTCATACACTTTCATTACTCTACATGCATTTTCCCTTTGCTTTTGTTTTACTGAGGAACAAATCAAAGGCTTAATTAGTACTGAACCCAGAACATTCTTTTAACTGTGCCAACAGCAAAATGATAAAAGACACCAATGCTCAATAAATAATTACATTAATTAATAATGATAATCTCAGTAAACAATGCTTCTGCCAATACAGACCAACTGTAGGCTTTGTACAGTTGCCAAGCACTGTAACTATCAAAGGTCATGCTATGAAACGAATATTTGGCACAATAAAATATAATTTCTAATGTAAAATCACAGGTATATGTTCACAACAAAGAGTGGCTTCAAACGTGGTTAATCCAATCAAATTTCAGAGCCAGAAAGGTTGTTCTATAAATGTGTTTTCTATGGAACATTAAAGAAAATGTAAATATCCAGCCTCCAGTTAGTGCTTGTGTGTGTATGATCATATGACCAATTTATGAAGTTATTTTGGATTAATAAGATAAACAGCGGAACATATTCTCGCACTTAGCAGAGGCTCCAGAGGCACTTGACTTATCTTAGATATGTGAGTGGGTTTGTGTGTGTGTGAGTGTGTGTTTAAGTGTTGTAAAGTAAGACATGCCTGAAGACACATATACATAATTCATACATATTCAGAGCTCTGGGGCTTTATGAACAAGGGTGATGGGATTTCGCTACCAGTTTTTTTTTCTTTGCTGTTTGTCTCTTGCTTTTAGAGAGCTTAAAGTGTGTGTGAATGTGAATAGTATGAAGAGTATGTCAGGATGCTTGAATCCTGTTAAGTTGACCTCTTTGCTTTGCCTCTAGGCCACACAGATTCAGCAGCTTTATGATCTGTGAATGTGCATGTCATTTGGGCTTTTGTGTTTTCTTTCAGGCTTTAGTGGCCGTATAGATTGAGTTTAGTGTGCGGCATGTCAACACAGATGTACTCGCTCTACCCACCGTTCTCATAAGACACATTCATCTATTTCTTTCTCATTTCCACTCATAACATATTCTTACTGCTAATAAAAAATGTCACACTTCCACCTAACACAGCTGAGCAATCCACTTTTCACAATCTCTCTCCCACCAGAGGGTTTAGAAATGATTCCAATATGTTTGAGGAGAGAGCTGGGTGAAGGGCTTAGGTAAGAAATACATTGGGGTGTTTTATGCGTGTGTGAGAGAGGAAGCACTTTAGGTGTTAAGTTTGAAGTGTTAAGCTTTGGCACAAAGGCGTTGGTCTCCTGTGTCCAATTAGAGAGCCGAATCTGCTCTCGATGATTCCGTTGACACACTTGAATCTGTGACAGAGGAAGAGTGAGAATGAACTGCTGTTACAGTTGACAGGGTGGCCGGCTCTTCTGCATGACTTCTCAGGGCTGCAGGATGTTTACTTACAAGCTGCTCCCCATATAGAATAATACATAGTAATACATTGTGCCTTTGTCATTTTTGATCATCTCCCTTTTGTATAATTCTGTTTTGAACAGACATATTGTTTTTTGAATCTGAAATAACAAAGGGATAACAACCTTCAAAACATTATGATGAGGAGAGAGAGACACTAACTTTTGGAAAATGTTTGAAAAGTGTTTGAGATGAAGACTCCAGTTAAGTTAATAACTACAGTAGATAGCCTTATAAAGTAGCCTTGGATTAGCAGGCCGCTTAAGAGGGTGTCATGTTGAGCTCCCATGACCAACAGGTTACATTGTTTCTTTTTTCCTGTTGTGCTGTGCACTAGAATCACGTTTTGAGCATGCTGAGCTACATTACATTGTATACATGTATATATATAACATGTATATAAAGCTGAATTTTTGGAAGCCAATACTACATTCTTCAGTGTCACATGATCCTTCAGAATTCATTTTAATATGCTGATTTGGTGCTCAAAAAAAAAAAAAAATATATATAAATAAATAAATAAATAAAATCAATGTTATCAATGTTAAAAACAGTGCCCACCCCTTAATATGTTTGTGGAAAATTTCGACATCTTTTTTTTCAAGATTCTATGATGAATATAAAGTTCAAAAGAATAGCATCTATTTAAAATAGGAATCTTTTGTAACAATCACTTTTGATTTGATTCATTTTTGCCAAACAAAAGTTAATTTGAAAAAAAACTTTTGAACGGCAGTGTAGATACTTTGAGTACAGATGACTGATTACATATTCTTGTGCTCAAAGAAAAAACAATGCTTTGGTTATAGCAAAAAAGCACTGTATTTTTCTCCTGTATGAAACTATTTAAAATCTAGTTTGCAGCATATTTATTTAACCCTAACAGTTCTTCTTCTGAGAAAAAAAAAGCCATTAGCTCAAAACATTGAGCTTTTGTGTTTGGGTGTGTTTAGTATACATATTATATATATATATATTATATGTAATATTTTTTGGCTCAGATTTAATGAACATTTTTCATACAGGTCAGCTGATCACATTGATGTATTTAAATTTGTTTGCTTTTCATTGACTTCACATTTAAAATGTTTAAATCTAGTCCCTAGGCTAATTTTGTTATATAATATAATTATATTTTATAATGCCTCTAATGCTTTAAAAACACCAAAGTGTTTCCTATTTGTATGAAGTGCCATAATAGTTGCGCTGCTGCAGTATGGAAAATTCTGGGTATCCTGCTCCATTTTATCTCGTTTTCTCCTTTAACACCAACATTAACTCGCTCTCTTGCACTGTGATTCTTTGCTTGTATTTCCCTTCTCCTGGTTCAATTGCTCCCTTTCGTCAAAGCTCTCTCTTTCTCCAGCCCTCTTCAATGGGTCAGCTCGCCTCCATGCCCTTGACTGGGATGTATTGGAACATATTGCCGTACTAAGTGTTAGCGACAGCTTTGGCTGATTTACTGTTCGGTGGGACCTCCTCTCCACCCTCTGATGCCCCCTGTGAGTAGCCTTGGTCTCGGGAAGGAGATGAGTTTGCGTGCTCTGTCTGGTTTACTGAGCTCCAGGACGACTGGGGCTAGCTAGGCAAAGCAGCAGGGCTCCATTCTCTCTTACACAGACAGGTCCATTGATTCTGCTGTCTGTGCTGTCTCTCTTCATAACGCAGATTACCCAGAAACCTGACGCCTGCTTTCGCTGTCTTCCCAGACCCATCTCTTGCTTGTTCTCTCACTCTCTCACTAAATGTGTCACTGGCTTCCTTCTACTTAGGTTCTGTTCATTTTTGCATTCACAACCTGACCCATCCTTTCTCATCTTTGCTTGTCTTCCCAGTGACTAGTTCTTTTTTAATTTCCCACAAATACTTGTCAGTTCCAACCCTCTTTCTCTTTGTCTCTGTCTTTCTATCAGCCTCTTCCTGTTGTCATCCATCATTCCAGATACGAAATCAGTAAGAGAGAGAGTAGATCTGCCCATTCAACAGCTTGTAAGAAAATGAAGCAAGAAAATGATGTTTGACATTTTTCTGTTATGATGTTGTTTTTATGAGGCAAGCTTTTTAAATAAATGTAAAAAAAAAAAAAAAAAAAAAAAAATTGGCCTACACATTAAAGGCTTTTGTTTCTGATTTAGTTTTTTTTATTTATTAAAATTAAATCACATTTTTTGTTGACTTTTAGGCTGCCAAATCTAATGGATTCTAATAAAAATAATAAAAATAAATAAAAATAAAAATAATAATAAGCTTATTTTCACAGGGACAGGATGATTTTATAATAAAATTAATAATAATAATAATAATCTAAATAATAATAATTATTATTATTATCTGTTTATTTATTTTTCAGTAGGAATTTAGGACAAAAATAATAACTTAATACATTTTACTTGCTTAATTGTCATGAAAACCATATCTCAATGCAATACAATTATAATTAATTTATTTTAATGTTGACAGTGTCACAATTCATCCAAAAAGCCATTTCTCCTTATGTAGCTGTGTTGCAGCAGTAGCGCTGGTGATGGTGACACATATGCTCTCAGAGATGTACATTTAAGTTTGGACTGTGTCAAGTTCTGAACCCATTCCCCCATCTCTCTGCTATGCTGTCAAATGAAGGCAAAATCCCATAAAGAACAAAGTGACATTTCCCTTTAAGGGAGGAAATGTAATAGAAACTCTTGGTGGTTTTGTAGATGAGCATTGACTTATCAGCATGCAATTGCAGTTACATAGTTAACTGTGTGTGTAATGGTCTGCACATTGTTTGTGTAAATACATTTGGTCTATTGGTTACAAGTGTGTTAGTGATTAAACCCACTGTAATCATTACCCCATGTCATTGTTACACAGGGAAATCACATGCTGTATCATTTGCATAATTACAGGTGTTGTTTTAAAATATGTGCCAGCAAGAGAAGCAGATGTTCAATGTATCCCATAATACTCCTCTGATGGCATTACATAACGTAACGAGTTACATGAAGTGTAATTATGAGATGGCAAGAGTAACAATTATTTCACAGCAACAAAAGAAGCAGCTAAATATTATACATATATATATATATATATATATATATATATATATATATATATATATATATATATATATATATATATATATATATTCTGACATGTGAAGTAATGACAATTGATTGATTGATTGATTGATTGATTGATTGATTTGCTTATAGCTCATGTATAATTTGAAATTTCAATTCTTTTGAGTTTCTCAGTTTTTATATATATATAGAAGTAGTAAGGTTAGAAAAATCTTTGAAATGCTTGCACATTCACTCATTAATGGACAGTTATTCATAATATACAATATGAAATATCTTAGAAAGCCATCTTAAAAGCAGTAAAGAAAGACTGAGTGTCTGATTAACCAGAAAAAATAAAGAATATGGAAAGAAAGAAAGATTTGGAAAGAAAATGAAAAAGGCCTCTAAGAGCATGAAGCCTCTTTTAGTTTTTTGTGATGGACTATAGAAAAGTAAGGAGTTATGGAATTGGGAGTAAAAGAGTGCATTAAGAAACCATGGAAACACAGCATGCAAGGCTTAGAGAGAGAAATTACTCTCATTCCCGTCTCTCCAATTCATTCCTCATGAAAGAAATGGCACAGAAGGTAGAAGGAATGAGAAAAAGAGAATAAAAGAAGTAATGAGGATGAGGACGGAAAGAGAGAAAAAAGACTGGGTGAGTTGGTATAACAGTCACAGCTCTTGCTGAAGCCATTAATGTTTTTCAGCAGATTGTTAAAGGCATTATTGTCTGCACTTGATATCACTGAAGAAGGCACCAGCAGTGTTAACCCTGCACTCCACATCTGAACCCAACATGTCTTAGCTTTAGTTGAACTGCCCTTCCAATTAAACCTCAAATCCAATGGCAATCTCCGGATGGTTGGTATTTTGGAAATTCTATAATACAGTCCGATTTGACTGGCAAAGTTTTTATATATATTTTATTTAGTGCTGGGCAACAATTAAATGGTTATGCACAATACTAATAATGCATTCAAAAGTAGTGTATTGTGCACCTTTTTCATTTAAAAGTACTGCTATATGAACAAAAGTGCCATAACATTTGGTTTGCAAACACTAAACAAATAAGGTATTTTTTTACAGCAGTATTCATTTACATAGTAGCAGTTAAAATATTTATTGTAAATCTTAACTTATAACATTACTGTAATTAAATTAAATATAAAAGAAGCTATTTGGCACTGGAAGGAAAATTGTTTTTTTTATAGAAAATATTTTATAGTTTTTTATAGAAAATCTCTGGTCTCTGGCTTCGGTTGGAAGAGGTGGGCCAGAGCGTGGTTCAGTTATATATAGTTCAGCGAGTGTGAGCGCTAACTGCACCTGAGTGCAAATCTTCTGATACGTGCTGCATGATTGCATGGATATTTCTGAGTGGCAAAAGCATATATATACATATATATACATATACATATACATATTTATATTGTATAGCTAACAGAAACTTTTTATTTCCAATTTATGGAGTCATGATTACTAGCTCGTTGCATTCTTTTCTGTTAAAAATAACAGTGGACAGTGGTTTGTGAATGTTGATGCTTAGCCTAAATAATTTGATCGTGAGCATCCCCCCTCCTGTGACCCATGATTTGTCTATATGTGTATTCAGAGCCAGTGAGCAAAGGACTTTCATAATAATAATAAAAAAAAAAAACTGTGTTAACGCACGATAAAATAATTATTGGCATTATTCTATAATTCATAATACATTAACATGATAATAATGTGTTAACTTGCCCAGCCATCATTTTTTATTTATTTGAAATATATATTTTTTATTTTTATTAATATATATATATATATATATATATATATATATATATATATATATATATATATATATATATATATTGCTGTATGCTCGCTATGCATAATATATTTCTGTATGCATATTCTACCTGGGTGGCCTGCCAAACTGTGAATTCATTTCAGTTCATTTCACTTGGATGTCCTTCTTGAGTCATTTTGTGATCAGACTGCCAAAAGTTAATGGAATAATTCTATAAGTATGGTTTAAAGTGCCTCTATTATGCTATTTCGAATAGAGCCTTTCATGCAGTGTGTAATTTATCTGTATATGAATGTAAACAATCTGCAAAGTTGTAAAGCGGAAATTATATAATAAATAAATTTATCCTCTTCTAAAAGAAAGAATTAACTCTGAACAGCCGAAAAGAGTCGTCAGTACTTTGAATTCCACTTTCTTTGATGGCTACACATCACAGGGTAAAACATTTGGATAAAACCTGCATATGTTCTGCTTTGGTAGACATTAAAAACTTGACCCCAACCCTCAAACACTAGCTTGATCGTGTGGTAAACCTCACGTCGAAAAAAACCCGGAGAAAGTAAATTCATTTTATTAATCAGCGGTTAATATTCATTTTCTCCACTGAACCACAGCAGTACAACCTCAATCTTGTTTTGTGTTCCTGTAATTTTATTGAAGACTGTTTCTAAGGGAGTTCAACTTGGAATTCACAAAACACTTGCTCTTAAACGATTGCTCAGTACCCAGTTTATTTGGACCAGCTGTAAGCTCAATCTATAAGTATGATTAATAATTTATGTTTATATTTTCAATCGAGCGTTCAAATTATGGAACTATGGCAATAAGCGTAGCGTTTCTGACACGTGCTGTACATGAGGACCAATCACAACAGACTGGGCCATCTGACCAATCAGAATAGAGTAGTCTCATGTAAAAGAGGGGTTTGGAGAGGCTAAAAAATAGAACTGCGTTGAACGAATAATTTCAGAATCGTTGGATTGTTGGAAAATGAGGTGATATAAATGCATATTTTGAGAAAACGAAAGCGTTTTGTGACCTTGCTTGCATGTATACCTATTGCAGGAGACTCCCAAAATAGTATTAGGATCCTTAAAATGGCATAACAAATGAATAATGACTTAAAACTTTGGTTTAAACTTTTTTTTAAATGTTATTTTCATGACTTTGCCACAAGAGATATAGCTATTAAAAAAATGGCTGAAAGAATGAATTCATTCATTCATTCATTTGCATTGTTTATTTGCTGTTTTGAGGTTGGGCATTAACTGTGATGTTATGAAGATTTTTACTAATATAAAATTGAGAAATCTCTATATAATTGTATAATTATTAAAAAAAGTAGTAAGTAGTAATGACTTTGAATCATTTGCAGATTCACTTATTAATGCAAAGTTAATTATCAGATGCAATGTTTTTGAAAAAATGTTGGGTTCTAAACTGAGGTCATATGGCAGAAAAACAATGTAGCACTTCATAATGTTAAACTCTTCAAAAATATTATGTAGAATACAGTACCTATTGTACAGTGGATACATAGGCAGTATTGACTTAGGCCAAAGCCAGTGCCCTTCCTCAGATAATGTGCTGACTTTATGTGCAGTCATCATGATATTAAAGATATAAACTTTTATAGGGACTTACATTGTTACAGCGCAATATTTTTATAGTCAGCCATCTTGTTTTTGGTCCTCAGTGGAACACACTTGACAGTGTGGCAAGGACAAAGAATCACATGACTTTTATGCTGTGATGAACAGGACCTTCACCTACTATATGTTGACAAAATAATTATAGGCAATGCAGCAGTCGGTCAATTGAGAAGAATGTGAAAAGTACAAATAGTTCCAGGAAGAGATATGACATTGAGAGCAACACATTGGAGACTGTGGCATGTGTTGGTCTTCTGAATTGAGATGCTCTTTTTTCCAGCAAGGATGCATTAAATTGATCAAAAGTAACAGAAAAGAAAAGTTACAAAAGATATCTTTTCACATAAATTATTAAAGAATCCTGAGTAAAATGTTTCATAAGAGCCACAACACTATTAATCAGCATAACTGTTCTTAACACTGATAATAAGAAATGTTTCTTAGATACTAGAATGATTTCTGAAAGACCGTGTGACACTGAAGACACTGAAAATTCAGATTTATCATCACAGGAATTAGTTACATTTTATGAATAAATTACAATTTTCTTTTTTCTAAAAAACTAAATAAATAATAAATTAATAAATAAATAAATGCAGCCTTGGTGAGCATAGGAGACATTTCAAAGTCATTGAAAAAATAAATAAAAAAAATAACTAACAGTAGTGTTCTTCTGTGGACTTTATTGCCAAAAATTGTTGTTTGTCTATTATTATTAATAGCCACCTTGTTTTTAGATCATTAGTCATCAGATCCTTGGTAAACATTTTATTGAGGATGGCAGGTATGGAGGTGCACCTGCTGTTAAAATAATGTTTTAGTGACATTTATTTGGTATTATTTGTATTTTATTTGTACTGCCTTTCTCAGAGAAAACACTGATGGGAGAATGAGTGAGTCTAATGACATAGCAGTGTTTACTGGTTAAATGTAAGCGTATCCCTACCGTCAGTCAACTGATGAGGCTTTCAGTGGTGAAACGTTTGAAAATAAATGGAGAGTTTATGATTCAACTCTTGTACAAGCTATTAATGGTCTTCATCGGGTGGTTAAAGCTCTTATTTTTGTGCATTTAAAGAGCAGATGTAATGGTGAGGTTAGGAATATTTAAGAACTTAAAAAAAAAAATAGCCAATAGACCGGGGGCCAATGTGAGGCTATAGCACACGTTTCATTTCCCTTATTTTGACTTTTCAAATCGCATATATTTATATTTTATATTTAGATTACAGTTGCTGTCATCTAACACTCAATTAATGCTTATTTTAAACAAAAACAACAACAACAAATTGAATTATATGAACAAAAATGTACCTTTTCCATATTTGAATATAATGATCACACTTGTAGTATTTAAAACAAGTGTTTTTTGTTTTGTTTTTGTTTTTCATGAAAGAGATAAATGAATACATTTTACTTAGCAAGGACATATGTGACCCTGGACCACAAAACCAGTCTTAACTCGCTGGGGTATATTTATAGCAATAGTCAAAAAAACAAACCTTGGTCAAATGGGTCAAATTTATCGATTTTCCTTTTATGCCAAAAATCATTAGGATATTAAGTACTGATTATGCTCCATGAAAATATTTAGTAAATCTCTTACTGTAAATATATAAAAACATAATTTTTTTATGAGTAATATTCATTGCTAAGGACTTAATTTGTACAACTTTAAAGACGATTTTCTCCTTTCAAGGACATACAAAAATATTATCAACCACAAACATTTGAATGTCACTACATTATAGAATTGTTATAGCTGTCATTAATTGCTTATTGGCCATAACATGAAAGTAATTTAATTTCTGGTTCATTTCCTGTAATATAACCAATAATCAAAGGTCAGATTCTCAGCGTCTCTTCTCTAAAAACCTTGTTGGTTTGCTCAAAGAAAGGGAGCAAACAGCAAAAACTAATTTATATGTTACATTGTTCGTGCATTTTTAGTTTTGACAGGCTTTCTGCATCTTTGCAACATTAGCATAACCAATTTTAACATCCAAACATGGCCAGTGTCCCACTTTATATGATTTGCTGACATTGTTTGCAATCTTCATGATGATACTTTTTTCTTTTTCTTTTTTTTTTTTTAATGGTGATTCATGCTGTTGCTAAAATAAATCTTAAAATGTTCAGACTGCCCCCCCCCCCTGCCCCTACATTGCTTTTTTGAATTTTTATTTATTTATTGGACAGGTGTTCTGTCAAAAACATTACATGTCATGTTCAAAATTAAAAAATAATACTGCATTGAAAAGTACATTTGCATGTACTTACATTTTTATTTCATTTAGCAGTTACTTTCCCCCCCAAGCACCTTAATATAACTTAGGCTATATAACGTTCTTTTGTCTTTTTTTTTTTTTTGTCATAATATTTTTTAAAAGCCTTATTTTGCATCCATTGAAAAGCACAAACTGAGTTTATTCATTGCCTTCTGAGATTTGAATTGGGTTATTCCTGTTATGGAAAAACATGTTTTGTCATTTAAAAAACAACTTAGGAAATACCAGGCACTTTATTAATTAAAGATTGATTATTTACACAATATCCTTTGTTCTGTGACAGCTGTGATGGAAGAAAATGGTGTAGAATGTACTTTGAAACTATTTTTCCTGAGAAATTGCTAGTATTTCACAACTACAAAGAAATGGGAAGTAACACATTGAATTTGAATTTTCAACTTCCATGTGTAACTAATTATCATGCGTATAATGTATTTGGTTCAAGGCATTGTTGCTTCAGGATGTGCCACCAGGTGGGTCCAGAAATGTCTTTATACTTTCGAATTACCGTACTGTGTGTAACTGCAGGAAGAGTTCTGGTAACAGGGATTAGCTCTGAAGACAAAAATCAAAGCTTTGTTTTAGAATACTTGTGAGTGCACTCATAATATGTCACCTTTATTTATATAGCGCTTTAAACAAAATACATTGCGTCAAAGCAACTGAACAACATTCATTAGGAAAACAGTGTCAATAATGCAAAAATGAGAGTTAAAGGCAGTTCATCATTGGATTCAGTTATGTCATCTCTGTTCAGTTAAATAGTGTCTGTGCATTTATTTGCAATCAAGTCAACGATATCGCTGTAGATGAAGTGTCCCCAACTAAGCAAGCCAGAGGCGACAGCGGCAAGGAACCGAAACTCCATCGGTGACAGAATGGAGAAAAAAACCTTGGGAGAAACCAGGCTCAGTTGGGGGGCCAGTTCTCCTCTGACCAGACGAAACCAGTAGTTCAATTCCAGGCTGCAGCAAAGTCAGATTGTGCAGAAGAATCATCTGTTTCCTGTGGTCTTGTCCTGGTGCTCCTCTGAGACAAGGTCTTTACAGGGGATCTGTATCTGGGGCTCTAGTTGTCCTGGTCTCCGCTGTCTTTCAGGGATGTAGAGGTCCTTTCTAGGTGCTGATCCACCATCTGGTCTGGATACGTACTGGATCCGGGTGACTGCAGTGACCCTCTGATCTGGACACAGACTGGATCTGGTGGCCACGGTGACCTCGGAACAAGAGAGAAACAGACAAATATTAGCGTAGATGCCATTCTTCTAATGATGTAGCAAGTACATAGGTTGTTATGGGAAGTGTTTCCGGTTCCGGTTTACCTAATTAATGCAGCCTAAAAATCCTTTAACGGATTTGGATAATAAAAGCATATTAGTATGTTATGTGTATGCCAGGTTAAAGAGATGGGTCTTTAATCTAGATTTAAACTGCAAGAGTGTGTCTGCCTCCCGAACAATGTTAGGTAGGTTATTCCAGAGTTTGGGCGCCAAATAGGAAAAGGATCTGCCGCCTGCAGTTGATTTTGATATTCTAGGTATTATCAAATTGCCCGAGTTTTGAGAACGTAGCGGACGTAGAGGATTATAATGTAAAAGGAGCTCATTCAAATACTTAGGTGCTAAACCATTCAGGGCTTTATAAGTAATAAGCAATATTTTAAAATCTATGCGATGCTTGATAGGGAGCCAGTGCAGTGTTGACAGGACCGGGCTAATATGGTCATACTTCCTGGTTCTAGTAAGAACTCTTGCTGCTGCATTTTGGACTAGCTGTAGTTTGTTTACTAAGCGTGCAGAACAACCACCCAATAAAGCATTACAATAATCTAACCTTGAGGTCATAAATGCATGGATTAACATTTCTGCATTTGACATTGAGAGCATAGGCCGTAATTTAGATATATTTTTGAGATGGAAAAATGCAGTTTTACAAATGCTAGAAACGTGGCTTTCTAAGGAAAGATTGCGATCAAGTAGCACACCTAGGTTCCTAACTGATGATGAAGAATTGACAGAGCAACCATCAAGTCTTAGACAGTGTTCCAGGTTATTACAAGCAGAGTTTTTAGGTCCTATAATTAACACCTCTGTTTTTTCAGAATTTAGCAGTAAGAAATTACTCGTCATCCAGTTTTTTATATCGACTATGCAATCCATTAGTTTTTCAAATTGGTGTGATTCACCGGGCTGCGAAGAAATATAGAGCTGAGTATCATCAGCATAACAGTGAAAGCTAACACCATGTTTCCTGATGATATCTCCCAAGGGTAACATATAAAGCGTGAAGAGTAGCGGCCCTAGTACTGAGCCTTGAGGTACTCCATACTGCACTTGTGATCGATAGGATACATCTTCATTCACTGCTACGAACTGATGGCGGTCATATAAGTACGATTTAAACCATGCTAATGCACTTCCACTGATGCCAACAAAGTATTCAAGTCTATGCAAAAGAATGTTGTGGTCAATTGTGTCAAACGCAGCACTAAGATCCAATAAAACTAATAGAGAGATACACCCACGATCAGATGATAAGAGCAGATCATTTGTAACTCTAAGAAGAGCAGTCTCAGTACTATGATACGGTCTAAATCCTGACTGGAAATCCTCACATATACCATTTTTCTCTAAGAAGGAATATAATTGTGTGGATACCACCTTTTCTAGTATCTTGGACAGAAAAGGGAGATTTGAGATTGGTCTATAATTAACTAGTTCTTTGGGGTCAAGTTGTGGTTTTTTGATGAGAGGCTTAATAACAGCCAGTTTGAAGGTTTTGGGGACATGTCCTAATGACAATGAGGAATTAATAATAGTCAGAAGAGGATCTATGACCTCTGGAAGCACCTCTTTCAGGAGCTTAGATGGTATAGGGTCTAACATACATGTTGTTGGTTTAGATGATTTAACAAGTTTATACAATTCTTCCTCTCCTATAGTAGAGAATGAGTGGAACTGTTCCTCAGGGGATCTATAGTGCACTGTCTGATGTGATACTGTAGCTGACGGCTGAATGGTTGCAATTTTATCTCTAATAGTATTGATTTTAGAAGTAAAGTAGTTCATAAAGTCATTACTGCTGTGGTGTTGGGAAATGTCAACACTTGTTGAGGCTTTATTTTTCGTTAATTTAGCCACTGTATTGAATAAATACCTGGGGTTATGTTTGTTTTCTTCTAAAAGAGAAGAAAAGTAATCGGATCTAGCAGTTTTTAATGCTTTTCTGTAGGATATGTTACTTTCCCGCCAAGCAATACGAAATACCTCTAGTTTTGTTTTCCTCCAGCTGCGCTCTATTTTTCGGGCTGCTCTCTTTAGGGTGCGAGTATGCTCATTATACCATGGTGTCAAACTGTTTTCCTTAACCTTCCTTAAGCGTAAAGGAGCAACTTTATTTAAAGTGCTAGAAAAGAGAGAGTCCATAGTTTCTGTTACATCATCAAGTTGTTCTGAGGTTTTGGATATGCTAAAAAAAAAAAAATAGCAATATGGCTATATGCTACTGCTGGAAGGTGTTTGTTCACCCACAACACTTTTGGCCTCGCTGTTTCAGATGTCATCTTCATCTCTTGAGGAATAGCCTGCTTTTCAGACCCAATATCATACATGGAGTTTTTTTACAATGTTATATTCATACTCTCACTTGAGTAAACACATGCAGTATTATACGATTATTTTATGTGGGTGTTTGGTTTAACAGTTGCAAAATATGCTTTTAAATATTTTGCCAATTAGTGTGTAGCGCTGTGTTTAGTGGTTGTATCCACAGTGGAGAGATATGATAGTTAGAAAACACATGCTCAACTTTAAAACTTCATATTAATTCTGAGAGGAATTTTAATAGAGTTGAACAACTCGCTCACAGGATTCAGCAACACATCAGATTAATTTGACCGATCAACAGCGAAGATGAATGCACAGACAATAATACAGAGGCAGATGTGACAGAGTGGTGTCACAACAATAACATGGCCCTGAATTTCAATAAGAAAAACTCATTTTCGACTCCAGTGCACCCAGAAAAATTCTCCACCCTAATCATCACTAATGGGGCCACAGCGGAGACTGCAAACTGCCTGGGGTAACATGGGCTGCAGATTTGAAATTGTCCTTCCCCCAGACCCTACACACCAAAGACATTCCCATGAAGATACAACAGCACTTCCAGTTTCTGGGGAGTTTTAAAAATAGCATTTAAAATTCTGGTTGCAGTCTGGTATCACTATGACAAGAAAGGTAGTGTTGGAGAACTTTTTTTAATCTCTTTGGAATTATATATATATATATTTTTCACTAACAGCATAATAGGGCTCTGTCTCTTCCAGGATGACAGCTTTTTGCTTGGCTTGCAGGTGTTTTGTAATTCAAAGTGGTAAAATGTAATCATAGTAAAGTGGTAAATTTTTGACTACTTTATTTGGAAGTTAGAGGTTTGCAGTTGTATTTTTGGATTAAATTAATACTGACATGCATGACTTATTTCAGTAAGTAACTTATCTTGTAAATTTAACAATGGAAACATTGGCTACGTCCATAACTTGTAGGCAGCTGACTTGCTCGCTGGCTTATTTGCAGGCAGCGTTTGCGCACAAAGGCACCTGACGAAACTAATTTCGGACATGCTTCTGGGGCAGCGTAATGGTTTAATGATATACAACAAAACAGAACAAGCTTTGGTGATAACTAAGCAAATATTGAATTACTATGATACTGATTTCTCGCTATAAATAAGATCAAAAGTGCAAAAGTTGGTCAGAAACATATTTACAAACACACACACACACACACACATATTTTTTTTTAGCTCAACCATCACAGAATGGAACACACAGGATTTTGGAATATAAAAGGCAGATGAAGGCATCTCAGGAGACAGGAAGTGAAGTTGACATTGGATTTGGACATGCCTTGATGCCTTGCTACATTGGATTGCATCCTCCGAAGGCAGCATTTTTCGGCAACATAGTCAGCAGCAATACTTATGTAGGCTGTGGCATGTAAACAATGCACAAAGTAGCCCAAAGTGTGATTAAAAAAAGTAATACAGATTTTTTCGATTGCTAAATGACAGGGGGCACAACTGGAGTCACATGTGCAAAACTCTAACTACAGTCTGCACAGCAGCAGTTCATGTGGACCAAACTCTAGTTCATTTTTCATTGCTTGAACACAGTTTTCAAAACTCTACACACTTATCCCACGACTTTACCCACAACCTGCACAACACTGTGATTTACAGCACTTTGTTCAAATGCTAATACACTGCTGTCAAAACTGTGAACCACACATTCAAAACAGAATAGTTTTCAGCCTAGTGCCTTTCAAACACTGCTGATTGCAATTTCAGGATTAGCCCCTCAATTATTTGTTCGAATTACAGTATGTACATTTAGTTTTCTACCTTTTTTTCTCATTACTGTAATTCCGTAAATTACTACAGACTATTGAAGCTGTCACGGTTGGTAAACCGTGATCTCTGGGTTTTGCACTTTGTGGTGAAGCTCCTCCTTCACCCAGTCGTCACAGAAGCAAACTGCTAATTTTCATTTCCCTTAAAGAATTGTTATGTTCTAAAAATGTAAATAAATCATGTGAAAGAATGTCCCTATTTTCTTTGAAGAAAATATGACTTTGAATGAAGTCACTGAAATAGGTCAAACTGTAAAGATGAAAAGTGAGTATTTTCTGTGTTGGTGTTTGATGCTAGTGTTTTTCCTCTCAGTGTGTTCTGAGTGACAGTGTGTGTTATCTCAGTGAGGATTGTGTGTAGTGTTTGGCTGCACTGAGCCTGTTTTGAGCCATGTGTTAAGAGTTGTGTTGCTTGGAATGAGTTTTGTAGGTGATGTGAACTGTTTAGCTCAGGTGACTGTTGGTAGTGCAAACTGTAGTTAGAGTTTTGCACATGTAGCTTCAGTTGTGCTCACTGTCGTTTAGCAATCAAAAAACACTGTACTGTAATTCTGTAAATTACTGCAGACTATTGAAGCAAACTGCTAATTTTAATTTACCTTAAAGAATTATGTTCTAAAAATGTAAATAAATCATGTGAAAGAATGTCATTCTTTTCTTTGACGAAAATATGACTTTGAATGAAGTCACTGAAATAGTTCAAACTGTAAAGATGAAAAGTGAGTATTTTTTGTGTTGGTGTTTGTTGCTAGTGTTTTTCCTCTCAGTGTGTTCTGAGTGACAGTGTGTGTTATCTCAGTGAGGGTTGTGTGTAGTGTTTGGCTGCACTGAGCCTGTTTTGAGCCATGTGTTAAGAGTTGTGTTGCTTGGAATGAGTTTTGTAGGTGATGTGAACTGTTTAGCTCAGGTGACTGTTGGTAGTGCAGACTGTAGTTAGAGTTTTGCACATGGAACTCCAGATGTGCTTACTGTCGTTTAGCAATCGAAAAAAACTGTAATAATTCTTCCACACAATTACACCACTACCACCAGCAGCCTGAACCATCCCAGCTTTGGACCAGGGCTACTCTAAATCTCAAGCAAATATGACACAACCCCATGAACACAGTTTTCAAAACTCTACACACTTATCCCACGACTTTACCCACAACCTGCACAACACTGTGATTTACAGCACTTTGTTCAAATGCTAATACACTGCTGTCAAAACTGTGAACCACACATTCAAAACAGAATAGTTTTCAGCCTAGTGCCTTTCAAACACTGCTGATTGCAATTTCAGGATTAGCCCCTCAATTATTTGTTCGAATTACAGTATGTACATTTAGTTTTCTACCTTTTTTTCTCATTACTGTAATTCCGTAAATTACTACAGACTATTGAAGCTGTCACGGTTGGTAAACCGTGATCTCTGGGTTTTGCACTTTGTGGTGAAGCTCCTCCTTCACCCAGTCGTCACAGAAGCAAACTGCTAATTTTCATTTCCCTTAAAGAATTGTTATGTTCTAAAAATGTAAATAAATCATGTGAAAGAATGTCCCTATTTTCTTTGAAGAAAATATGACTTTGAATGAAGTCACTGAAATAGGTCAAACTGTAAAGATGAAAAGTGAGTATTTTCTGTGTTGGTGTTTGATGCTAGTGTTTTTCCTCTCAGTGTGTTCTGAGTGACAGTGTGTGTTATCTCAGTGAGGATTGTGTGTAGTGTTTGGCTGCACTGAGCCTGTTTTGAGCCATGTGTTAAGAGTTGTGTTGCTTGGAATGAGTTTTGTAGGTGATGTGAACTGTTTAGCTCAGGTGACTGTTGGTAGTGCAAACTGTAGTTAGAGTTTTGCACATGTAGCTTCAGTTGTGCTCACTGTCGTTTAGCAATCAAAAAACACTGTACTGTAATTCTGTAAATTACTGCAGACTATTGAAGCAAACTGCTAATTTTAATTTACCTTAAAGAATTATGTTCTAAAAATGTAAATAAATCATGTGAAAGAATGTCATTCTTTTCTTTGACGAAAATATGACTTTGAATGAAGTCACTGAAATAGTTCAAACTGTAAAGATGAAAAGTGAGTATTTTTTGTGTTGGTGTTTGTTGCTAGTGTTTTTCCTCTCAGTGTGTTCTGAGTGACAGTGTGTGTTATCTCAGTGAGGGTTGTGTGTAGTGTTTGGCTGCACTGAGCCTGTTTTGAGCCATGTGTTAAGAGTTGTGTTGCTTGGAATGAGTTTTGTAGGTGATGTGAACTGTTTAGCTCAGGTGACTGTTGGTAGTGCAGACTGTAGTTAGAGTTTTGCACATGGAACTCCAGATGTGCTTACTGTCGTTTAGCAATCGAAAAAAACTGTAATAATTCTTCCACACAATTACACCACTACCACCAGCAGCCTGAACCATCCCAGCTTTGGACCAGGGCTACTCTAAATCTCAAGCAAATATGACACAACCCCACCTTTTCATCAGCGAGGGGAACATTTTATGAAACCGAACTCTATTGCAAAATGAACTTGACAGAAGCAGATGTTTAGTCTTTACATAAATACTTCAGAAAGACTTCAGCATTTTAAATACCAATGATTTACAATAAAATAATTGTAATTTATTAATTTGTGTCAGTGGTGCACATCAGCATTTATCATTACTTCATATAAAAAGGGAACGCATACTTGTTCAGTCACAGCTGCTCAGTTTGTGATGACAGGAATGCACAAAACATTCATTTAGGGCTTTTACGTCCAAAAGCATACACATATGATACAACAGAAAAAATACTGATAAACCCTTGTACGCTTACGTCAGATATGTTTAGAAAAAAATAGCATTTATATACGTTTTCCACAATTTATTTAATGTGAGGATGTTTTAGTGCTGACTTCCCTTTATACTGTTACTGAGTTAAGCAAAGCATATGCAATTTATGATGTATGCAGATGTCCGGTATCAGCAAAGGCACAGGGAAGAGACAGAAGAAATATAAAATCAAGTAAATACATGATTATATTAATATATGATTGTATCTGTTCCTCAAGCAGTCTCTGGTATTTTCATAAGCATAACGTGTATTTATTATGGCGATGATAGTACTGTATATGTAGCATTTAGCATCGCATATAACATCATGCTCTTCATATAACATCACATTTCTGCCATATACGGTGTTCAGAATTACCATCGGATTACAATGGTACACTTGTTGGTGTCTGAAAGTAATTTGCCATTAAAATTGTTCTGAATGTCTTAAATGTTGATGTTAGCTGGTAGCTTGATATGAAAACATGGGGAATAAGCAGTGGTGTCAGACATCTCCTAACTCGGGTCAACTCTGCCTGGAACTGCACTGCTGTGCGGTGGAAAAATATTTTACAATTGTAGGTTCTGTACATTCTGAAACTGACTTTTACAGTTACATTTATAAACCTTAATGCTTTTCAAGTAGGAGCACAATGAGATTTTAATGGACATTTAAAGATGCCTCAGTCACCTTATGCAAGCTCCAAACCATACATTTCAGAATAAAGCTAACGATCTATTTAAGACCACTTGAGTGGTACAATATCTGTCATTGACAGACATTTTCCTCACTTCCTTTGAGACACTGAAGTTATTGTGTTGTGGATTTATTCTTTGCTAGTCTTCCACCTTCATTCAGCATCAACCACAGAATGAGAAAGAACAAGATTGTCACAGGTGTGAGAGTGGATTTGTTTTTCTTCTCAATTCAGCAGGCTTCAAATCAGGTTGATTGTCCCATCTCAATGTAAGAGGTTTCCCCAGCTGACCTCAAATCAATTTAACAATCTTTATTTCTCTCAAGTTCTAACATTTTCCCACGCATGACCTCAAATCAAACTTTATGGCCTTTTATGCACTCCACATAGCTTCTTCAAACTGACCTGAAATCAGTTTTTATAGCCTTTGTTTACTTGGGCTGGAGCTGGAGGATGGCTATTTTGTTGAAGAGCCATCTCCATGCCATCAAAGGGCTTTTAATTATGTTTCATAAGGTATGGAAAGAGCTCTGAGTTCAGTCAGTTATGGCACTGACCTGCTGAAAGACTGACGTGTCAGAAATGGATGCCTTTAGTCTAAAGAGCCAATTTAAAAATTACTTTCTAATCAGTAGCTAATTACTAACTTCTGCAAATAGGCCAAAAGCTTAAATAAAATACATTGTTTTAATAAGTGCTTAACCAAGCAGCACATAAACATGCACAGACACTTTTAATGCCAAACTTTTTTGTTTTGTTTATTTTTTTATATTTTTCTATTAAGCTTTAATGAATTTGTATTAAAGTTTTAGCAATTGTAGTACTTCAGCTTATTTCAGTTGCCAAGGCAACATTTCATTAATACATTATCTATATTTTATTTTATTTTATTTTATTTTATTTTATTTTATTTTATTTTATTTTATTTTATTTCAGCTTTATTTCAGTTAGCAAATACAGGTCCTTCTCAAAAAATTAGCATATTGTGATAAAGTTCATTATTTTCCATAATGTAATGATAAAAATTAAACTTTCATATATTTTAGATACATTGCACACCAACTGAAATATTTCAGGTCTTTTATTGTTTTAATACTGATGATTTTGGCATACAGCTCATGAAAACACAAAATTGTGAAAAGTGTTTTTAATACAAAAAAAGTCAACCTTCAAATAATTATGTTCAGTTATGCACTCAATACTTGGTCGGGAATCCTTTTGCAGAAATGACTGCTTCAATGCGGCGTGGCATGAAGGCAATCAGCCTGTGGCACTGCTGAGGTGTTATGGAGGCCCAGGATGCTTCGATAGCGGCCTTAAGCTCATCCAGAGTGTTGGGTCTTGCGTCTCTCAACTTGGTCCTTCTCCACAATCTTCCTCAGGGTTCGGTCACCTCTTCTCGTTGTGCAGAGTTTTTTGCCACACTTTTTCCTTCCCACAGACTTCCCAATGAGGTGCCTTGATACAGCACTCTGGGAACAGCCTATTCGTTCAGAAATTTCTTTCTGTGTCTTACCCTCTTGCTTGAGGGTGTCAATGATGGCCTTCTGGTCAGCAGTCTTACCCATGATTGCGGTTTTGAGTGATGAACCAGGCTGGGAGTTTTTGAAAGCCTCAGGAATCTTTTGCAGGTGTTTAAAGTTAATTAGTTGATTCAGATGATTAGGTTAATAGCTTGTTTAGAGAAGCTTTTCATGATATGCTAATTTTTTGAGACAGGAATTTTGGGTTTTCATGAGCTGTATGCCAAAATCATCAGTATTAAAACATTAAAACCGATGCAACCGGTTCTTGACTCGAGAACGAGTCAATCTTTCGTTCGTTATCTGGCTCGGCTTGGTGTTCATCTTCAGTTCTCTCTTCACAGCAGTTCAGTGAATTACTCCGGGATATTGGTTTATTTTAACTCAGAGGGAGTTTCAGTCAAGTTAAAAAAGTTAACAGCTTAAGTCATTTGTGGATTAATGCTTATTGGAGACGCAAACCGTTTCATACGATTCAGTTCGATTTGGTGAACTGGTTCAAGAAGAACCGGTTAAATCGAATGATTTTTTCGCGAACCGGACATCACTATACTGCAGTGTTGTGAACTCGCTCACAACAGACCCCGAAGAGAAGACAATGCTGAATAAAGTTGTAGTTTTTGTTATTTTTGGACCAAAATGTATTTTCGATGCTTCAACAAATTCTAACGGACCCTCTGATGTCACATGGACTCCTTTGATGATGTTTTTATTACCTTTCTGGACATGGACAGTATACCGTTCACACACTTTTAATGGAGGGAAAGAAAGCTCTCTGACTAAATCTAAAATATCTTAAACAGTGTTCCGAAGATGAACAGAGATCTTACGGGTTTGGAACGACATGAGGGTGAGTCATTAATGACATAATTTTCATTTTTGTGTGAACTAACCCTTTAAGTGAAGACACACTTGTTGCCTGGAGGAGGTGAAGGACTCATGAAGAGTTAAGGTGAAAGCCAGGAGGCAATGTAAAGCTATTCACAAGAATCCATTGAAGATAAGAGCGTGCATTTGATTTCAAGTGTTACCTAAAAGCAGCATACCAACACCAAGAGACTGAAGCTTCACTGATAAGAAAAAGAAGTCATGATTGCTGCGAACACTCCAACAGAAGGGCTTAAAGAGTTTAATGGCTCAATTCACAACCAGTCATTTTTGATCTATCTATCTTTCTATCTATCTATCTATCTATCTATCTATCTATCTATCTATCTATCTATCTATCTATCTATCTATCTATCTATCTATCTATCTATCTATCTATCTATCTATCTATCTATCTCACACATACACACTTGTTTGACACCATCTATTCTTCTGTGAACCACCTCTATGGACAAACAACTTATTTGATTCGTTCCAAGGGGTTGAAAACACGTCTGGTGTTTTCGAGGTATCTGTATATTTTTGCTTATTCTTTTTGAGGTTTGCACAGCAGTAGGGAAACCGCCGCCCAGTTGTTGTTGATCTTTATACTGTCTGTCATTTGTTCTTTAATTCTGCTGTTTTTCGCTGAAAAAGGCGCACAGCTTGTGGCTTCCACATGAGTGTCTGTGATTGCGTGGTCTTTTGCGGCTCCAAACCCTTTGATTGCTTTCTTTTCTTTAGCCAGGGGGAGGAAAGACTCTCTCCTGGTCTCTTTCCTGTTTTCTTTTCTTTTCTCATGCTGTGAAGGAAAAAGAGATGGCCAGGTGAGAGTTTGCTTTGTGTTAGTGTGTGTGTGACAGAACTAATCCACCCCTTTAAATGCCAATGCATTTGAATTATTGGTCAACACCACAGTTGTCACAATTTCTTTCTCATGTTGATCATCAGGTTGTTTTGGTGTATGTGTGTGTGTAAGGATCTATTTATACTATCATATTTTGAGGAATTTTGATAACTAGGTTTTGACTGTGATTTTTTTTTTTTTGTACATAATGTATAATGAAAGAAAGTCAATGGGAACTTTGTCATGGCACTTGTATACTGTTGTTCTCTCGTTGATCTGATTGCTTCTATTGTTCTCATTTGTAAGTCGCTTTGGATAAAAGCATCTGCTAAATGATTAAATGGAACCAGGATTGTTTTATATTGTTACCAGCATTCTTCAAAATGTGAACGAGATACAGGTTTGGAATGAGTAAATAATGACAGAATTTTAGTTTTTGGGTGAACTATCCCTTTAAGGCCTGTATTTGCAGCACCTTGCAGCTTGTGCCCATCACCAGCTTTTATTGCACCCACTAGACATACTGAGACTAGTCACAGACACTAAAGTAGATTTTTTTAGAGGAGTTGTCATATTGATAAATGGTGGGAATTGTGACGCAGCTGTCATCTTAGATCACAATGCCAACTTTCCAGATGTTGCATGTCTAGATTTTATTCATACGACACACATGAATACCTACAGAATAAATTTTATAATCAGTTCTTCATCAAATGCAATGCATATTTACAACAGTTTACAAAAGAAATATGAAAATTCTGTTCGACCGCCAAATGTGACAATTGTGTAGATGTCGGAGATACAGTAGCGGAAAGGTGGCCTCAGTCTTATAGTGTGCATGATGAAAAATGCTAATGTCAAACATCAAAATAAGAAGCTTTGCTTGTTTGAACATGAACAGAGGTTGCAATAACTTAAGGACTGTGATGTATTTTGTATTGAATGAGAAAATATAGATGTTGCAGACTAGCGGAAAGAGGGTTAAACAATGTTTTTCCCAAACAAAGAAGGAAAAGTAACAATTAAAAATGTTTCAAATAGGTGAAAATAAACTTAGTAGAAGATTCAGAAAAAGGAAACTGGACATTTCAACAAAACATTTCAAAACAATGTTCACATAGTGTTTCAGGTAGTAATGAGTACCATGAAGTTTTACAGATTTTCATGCAGACTTTAAACATACATCTAACAAAATGTAGTGAGCTTTATGTATTAAAATAACAAAAAAAGATATGTTGATATGTTACTTAAAATATTGACAAAGAAAAAAAGCAGTGTAACTATCCTCCTCTTCACATAACATTGCCATGGCTGCTCTGAACCTCAGAATAAAATCTCTTGTCAGGTATAACTGAAAAGAGAGTTAAGGCTTAGCGATTGAAAAACCATGCGACCAACCCTCCACTGCCTTACAAAAACCATACCACAAATCTCCCCATGGGTTATGACAGTCATCTGGCCACTGTGCTGTAGTTGCCTGATGATAGGTTTTCTTGTTCTCTCTCTCGCTCTGTCTCTCCTCTTTCTGTACTGTCCAGAGCTGGAGTGTGAAAAGAAATTGCTGCTTTAGCCTTGGGTTAGGCCCTGTGACAGGTTAACACACACACACACACACACACACACACACACACACACACACACACACACACACACACACACACACACACACACACACACACACACAAACTGAGATCCTGTTAACTCTACGCTGTCAGAACAAACACAGTCATACTTCAAAATGACCGCTACCTCCCCTCTTTCTTTCCCACCTCATCATCTACTGCTCCCCCCACTCTTTCGGTTCCTTTCCAATTTGTGTGATTTAATTGGTTCATTTAGTGGCTGGAGCAAGGTGAGGGATTGTCTGGGAGAATTTAAGGTTGCTGGTTTCTGTCAGCCTGGTGAACTCTTTCATAGTCACTTAGCTCTCTCTCTCTCTCTTTCTTTTTTTTCTCACTATCTGTCCATCTACCTCTCTTGTACTTTACCTGCCTTGTTTATGGGGAACTTCAAACTGTTCTGGGAGAGATAACAAATCTGAGAAGAACATATCTGTGAGGTAAAATGTGAAACTGCAGTGATGGCAAACGCCTTTTCTGTCCCCAAATGAGCCATGAAGTCATCTACAGCTTAGTTACAGGAACATCTTGAAGCATCTGCATTTTTATGGTAATGTTTTGAGATATTGTTGTGTGTATTTTCGTTGCCACTAGTGCACCAAAGGCTGCATTTACACTGCAGGTCTGGATGCCCAAATTATTATTTTTGACTATATCAGACTTTTTTGACAATCTGCTAGCAGCTTCATTTAAAACATGAGTTCATTTTGGCAAAGTGGAATTACTTACATTCAGTGCTGCCAATATGGCCTACTTAATTGATGACGTGCATGAAAACACCCTATAGAGAGCAATAGATAGAAAGAACTTGTCTGTGCATGAGCCGCCATCACTGAAAACAGCTGCAACAAGCACTCAGCATGATTTTAAAAGCAACACATTTCAGCGCCAGATCACTTCTTATTTGACACAAACACACTAAATATATCCTGCTAGTCAGTTAGAGATGTTTCATTTGTAATAGATATATCTGTTCTACGAGATGTTTCAAAAACATTTCACACCCAACTTGAATTAACAGTAAAACATCCAATCTGTACACTTACATGGCAGGCTGAATTGTATGTATCCAATTCGATCAGATTTATTTACATACACAAATGAGGCCTGAAGCCAATCTTAGAATACCAGAATTAATGTGCTTTTTTCCTGCTTACATGTTCGTGGGCCATATCCAATCTATGACACATGGGAGGAAACAATTGGAACTGGGTCACTTGAATCATGCAGTGTAAATGCGAAGAATCTGTTTGTTTGAGGGACCTGACATAGCAACGTCGGCTCATCCAATGAGATTGGATTACCTTGCTGAATAATGGAAGGTTGGTGAGTGTTTTAAAAGTTTTATATTATTTTTGCAAATTCTGTCGAGAAAACATTCCATTTCAGCTTGCTTTTACAGTTCTTTGAGCTCAACAAGTGCAGTGCTGTACCAGGTGAGCCACCAAGCAAGTTTACTACAGTAGATATAGTCGCATATATAGAAGAGCTGATTTTGTGATCCAAGCATCAAAATTTTACAAGTTTACAATTTACAAATCATGCACAAAGGCATTTTGAGGTGATAACATAGTATTGTACAAGGAACTGTGAGAAAATAAGTCTTCAATAATTGGTTTTCTGCCCCTGTAGGAATTTTGCAAAAATATAGGTAGAACGTGGCCAATGCATCACAAAGACCACAGTCCATCACACAAATCCTATAGTAGGCTTAGTAGTAATGTAGGAACTGTAGTTAGTTCCTATGCTACATGTTTAATTGAATATACATGTTCATGGTCATTCATCTGAAGCATAGACACAAAGCCTATTTCATAAAGTCGCTCTCGCTCTTTCCCTCTCTGATGATGTATTTGTTCTCTTCCTGTGCAGCTGCCCCAGAGATAAGTGGCTGTTTATCAAATTGCCTGTCAGAAACACTCGGCAGATTAATCCACAGCTCTTATCGCTGCGCTGAGAGAAAACTTCCCAGTGCTTTTAATTCACTGAATTGGATTACAGTACACAAGCACCTCTCGCGACTGGAGTGCACAGTTCGTTTTAATACAAAAACCTCCCTTACACCCCCGTCTGAGCTGGAAGCGAGCAATGCGATGAACGCTCTTGTTATAATCAATGAAGCAATATAAACTGCAAGTGCGTGAGTTTTGTGGTGACTATTGTTCTAGAGTCTATTACTTAAAAAAAGGCAAAATCTTGAGGTTTGGATGCCAGAAGATAGTATTATTCTGAAAGAAATAAAGCAGAGCCAGTCTGCAGAGCTTCTGCAGAGTCAAGTCTTGAACCCAGATATATACACCCACAGGTAATCAATGCATTCCATACATATACTTGTATTTTAAGCAGTGAATATGAGTCAAGTGCTTCACCATATATGAACATTTCAGGACTGAAATAGATGGTCATGTTTGGACTCTGAATTTATGATGTACACTCTGCTTTTCTTAAGATACTGAGCAATATATAATAGTAAACATACTTTGATACTATTCTCATAGATTTCACTCAATTCAGCTACATTCTAATAAATAAAATGTTCTACACTAAAAATGGAACTGCTGATAGTGGTGCTTATGTGATTCACTACTTGAAACTGTTGGATACTACAATTCAGACACTTATATCCTAAGTGACTCTTTTTTTTTTTTTTTTTTTACCAGTATGCGTGTTCCCCGGGAATTGAACCCCCAACCTTTTGCACTGCTAACACAATGCTCTACCACTGAGCCACAGGAAAACCTGTACAGGTGAGTAGGAAAGCAAGTATCCTGCAGTTTTTGATTGCATGTGACACCCAAAACCGATGGATATAATCATGTCCCCTCCCTTCATTTGTTATGTTACATAAGACATAAAACATTGAAATTAAGATGAAATAACAAAGACTGACGGCTTCAACAGAGGCTTATACCACTGAGTTGATGGAAACTTAAACTTGAAACTAAAAATGTTGCCTTGGCATATAGCTATAAAATAAAAATAAAATAAAACTATTCAAATGGCTTCAGAGGCTCATTCCAGTGCTGTGATAATTAACTAAAGCTGAGCCTAAATTAAAGGGGTGGTAAAACGCGGTTTTTCGAAGGCTTGATTGTGTTTGTGGGGTGCACTGTAACATGTGTT
Source organism: Carassius carassius (assembly GCF_963082965.1). NCBI lineage: Eukaryota > Metazoa > Chordata > Actinopteri > Cypriniformes > Cyprinidae > Carassius > Carassius carassius. Next base: position 5,832,100 of record NC_081760.1, read on the forward strand.
CATGCTTTGTTTTTTAAAAAATCGCATTATTTTTCATATATTTTACCTTTACTCTACACTGCTCTGTCCCTCCTTGTAAAAGTCTGATAGTTTCCGGGTTCTATGAAGCCAGTCCCACAAAAATAGCAATGGGCTCAGATTGGTTAGCTGGCCCAGTGTGTTGTGATTCGCTAACCGCCTAGAGCACGTTTTCGGTAACGTCACGCCCCTTACCTTTACCAGTCGTCTGTGCTTTGGTGGTATTAGAAACAATGGCGTCAATAAAACCATACCAATTTGAGCCCGAATCGGACCTAGAAAATTTTAATGAAGATGAACGAGCAGAACCTGTTCAAGAACTGCGTTTAAATGACGTTTCAGAATGGTATGTTTTTTGTTGTTGATATCTAATACTTTTTTAGATACGCTGTAATTTAATTGTACTAATTATAATAGTTGATGTTTAACTTATAACAATAATAAGTGTTTGTCTATTAACAAAAGTGTATTCAAGAACCTTTTTTATTTAAAAAAAAATATATATTTTATTAGGTGTACATGTAATAACTGTGAAAAAATGCCAATTGAAGAGGAAAACATCTGCTGCAAAGAAATACAGAAGGTAGTGTAATAAGCTATTACCAAAATTATGCATAACGTGTTAATTCTGTATAATTATTTTTTCATATTTAAAAGATGAACATAGGTTAATTGTACAGTATGTTCTCATTGTCTTACATTACCGTTTAGGTTGTAAAACGAATGATGGAGGTTCCAGACCCTCCTAAATGTATGGTTGAGCATCCAGGTTTTGAACCAAACTGCTTAAATCCGTATACTTTGCAAAATATCAATAATATTTACAGAGCCGACTATGGACCAGTGAGACGCAGAAATGAAGAGGAGTAAGTATTTATTAAATTTTATGAAATTATGTTGTGTAAAAGAACATAAATAAAAGACAATAGATACAAAATATATATATTTACACATTTATATTTACTATATAGTTATTCAAAGACAAAAACTAATCAAAATATACATTTTTATCAAACATATTTTCAAATCACATATACATGTTTCCAATATACCACTGGTTTTATACACAATATTGAGGTTTTCTATTCCTGCCATAGGCGTTTCCGTTATCTGGCCTATCGCAGCTTTGTCAGCTGGTGCTGGGGCTACCTAGGACGTAGTGTGAGGGTTGTCATCCCCTCATGTGTTGTTAACCGGATCCGTCTACAGTTTCCTGATCCAGCGGGACAGTATGTTGGGTTCCGGCCACCCCTCGACTGAATCGTGACACACGCTGGGCAATCACCTCTTCTTTGGAAGGTTTTTCATACTGTGATGACAGAGGAGGTGGAATGGGGATTGCATGCAGCTCTTCCGCATATGGCTTGGGGTCCACAAAGACTTTATGTAACAGAAGGCTCATAAGGTCATCGACATAGTCTGTAAAAAACAGAATACTGAGTCACTCTATGGTTTTACATAATTACTGATAAATAATCTACCTTTGTTTTATAATTAACATTTGTGTAATATTTATAAATATTTTTTGTAAGCTTATATTTATTTTATTATAGCTTTTTTTTTTATATATTATTGTTAATAAAACAAACTTACTGTATGTTGGTTCTATTTTCACTGGCTTTGCTGTGCATTCCCCTTTTTTGGACTTTGGAAAAACGATCTTATACACAGCCTGTCCTTCAGTTGTTGCCTGCTCACGGTTAGCATTTTCATTATAGTGCATTGCTGCAAGATACAGCCTGTAATCAGTGCACAATCCATAAAATATGAAGATTAGTAGACTGTGTTGTGACAAATAAACAAACAATTCAGAATAAGAGACAAATGTTCAATCCATGATTATAATGGTTTCTTTCTTGCAAGAAAGGCTCACAGTCGCACAGTCAGTCAAGAGAATGTGAGTGCTCGCCAAGATGGGAGGCTTTATAGCTCTTTATATCTCTGCTACTCATATCATAGATAACATACTGTAGGGCCACAGGCAAGGCTCCTAACCTATTTAACCTTTTTCTTACTTATTAGGAAAGAACATTATTTATTATAGGGAAAGATCATTCATATTAATAAAATAATGAATAAAAAAAACATTTCCATAACAATTGTTAGAAACAATGCTTATAAATATTACTGAATATGTCAAAGATTATTACCTGCACAACATTCCTATGAAAGGGAAAATCACGTTCTTTGGGGCAAAACGCAAAATCAGACTGTGGAAAGCCTCCAGTGATGACGTCTGAAAGTTGTGGCTGAGCTTTTCTATATCCTTGAGAACTCTCTTGTTGTATAATAGCTTTTCCACTTTATGGAGCGCTATTGATCCTGTAACCAAACAGATAAAATATGAAGAAAATCTCAAAATTTTACTAGTTTACTGTCATTTTATTGTCATTTGTCTCTCTATACAGTCATACCTGGTTGGATCCATTTTTTTGGATCCCTGGAAACTTTGTCTGGGTGTTCACACTTGGGGAAGAGGTGGTTCTCATGAACATGTACATTTTGGATGTGGTTCTGCAGTGAATTCCACTTCGCCACCTTTTCTGGCCCAGACTCAGAGGAAATCGCACTCCAGTAAACATGGTTTTTGATGCTGTGCAACCATTTTTTCAGCACCTCACAGTCCTTCATTTTTGAAAGTTTGTCAAGTTTCTTAGATAAACCTGTACAAAGTAAAAGCTTGGTTGTACAATCATTATTTCAAGATAATCAAATTACCACAAAAATAAAAATGTACATGTTAGGTTGAACAATTAACTGAATAAGAATCAATTAATAATACAAAGATAAATAATTACCTTTCTCAAAGTGCCACACGTCATAGAACTGAGTGATATTGCAGTCCCTCAGGTATTTCTGAATCTGCGGATGGCGATCGGTGACGATGTAGTCAACAGCTAAACCATTAGACTCGAGCTTATCGAGACAACGCTTCAATCCCTCCTTTTCCATATGATAACTTCCACCAACCTCGTTGTTCTGTTGTTGGGTACACAACATTTCAAATGTATAAACAGAGTAGAGTATAAACAATAACAGATAAAAGAAAATGTAACATTTTTTTTTTAAATGCTTAATTACTAACCTGAACTAGTTGAAGATCCAGAATTTTGTTGGTTTCCATGTGCATAATGGTGTAGCTGCCAAATTTTGCTGAGTGTCCTATTTTAAACATCATAATCATATATAGAACATTACTGAGAACATCAGTATCATAATATTTTAGGAAAACTCAAAGACTATAAAATAAACGGCGTGATTGTTTGTTATTTACTGTAAACGTACCTGGCGTGTCAGCACGCATATCTCCAGCCACAGCAACATTTCCTCCCTCTTGCAGCTGTCTTATAAGATTCAGTTGATCTTGGTTCCACTTGTGTATTATGGTAGGCTCAATGAAATTCCTGGCATGAATCCTAAAAGTTACGAAATGCATCATCTGGAGCTTCATGGCCTTGAAAATCTATTAACATAGAAATCATACAGTACATACATACTGAAACAGTATTTTTTTGTGAATTTTATTGTAATTGTAATACCTTCTCTAGTTGTTTAAAAGATCCACCGGTAAAATACGTTGCAGCAGACAATAGCAGGTTTCCAAGTGGGGTACTCCCTACAATGGGCTGGCTCTGCCACTGTCTGTAGTAGTTACACTTTTCACAAAGCTGGGTGAATGCAACAAAAGTCCCCCTTCGTCTGCTCTGGACAACACACTTTGTCTTACAAATTGGACAGGACACAAACAGCTCTCGAAGACAGCTTTCAAAAACAATGTATTTGTTATCGCTGTGGTCGGGCTGTGGATCTATCCTAAGGCAATATAAAAAGAATAAATATTAGGAAGTTGCTTTCATGTTTTATATATTTTTTTAAACACAAATGTATTGGTAAAAAAGTGTGTAAATATGTATTTATATCTTACGCCAATTCTGATTCTTCAGTAACAACAGAATCTGGGTTATATGTGGAATCGGTGGGTTCGACATTTAATTCTGATTCTTCTTCCCCATCTAACACCAGACGAGGTCTCTTACTGGGCCTGAAGACTGAGCCCCTTACTGGTGTTGAAGAGTGCTGCACATCAGGAAACATGTCAGTTGTTTGGGTGCCCACATTAGGACCATAGAATGTTTGTAAGAAATAATGACAATATGTAATCAATGATCAAATTACAGCTTAAAACATACATTTGTCATGTAAAATAGTAGGAAAAAATTAATTACTGGATAATAATCATTGGACCACAAAAAATAAGCTTCATAAGCAAGAATTTCATATAATTGTTCTAACAAATTATATTAGTCCTCAACGGGATTTTTTTTGATTAAAGAGTGAAGATCGGTACTGAATGGAATCGTTACTTTTGTATTTTTAGAACGCTTATAGCCAAATATCTGTCGCTATAACTATTAACCCAAAACGAACACTAAACATTGGCTTTACTATAGTAGCCAAATCAAACACAGAACCATGTTTAGCATGCCTGCAGATAAACAAACATGTAGATAAACAATACATAAACGCTCTAATCAAATAATGATATACACTAATTCCAAGTTCGCGGTTGAGATTAAGAAAAAAAGTTTGTAACGTTAACGTTAGGGGTTTGTCGAATGCATGAATGAGCATTTAACAAACTGGTTTGCTGAGCCAAACAGCGTTGTTATTTGTTCACTTCCTTGATACAATGTACAATAAGCAATACAAACTATTACAGTAAAACACATCGACGAAAAATAAGTCATACTTACAGGTTGTGGCCCGTAAACAGCTTCTGTTTTTAAAGTTGGAACTGCTCCATCTTTCAGGACAAGCCGTTGGGCGAATCCTGCATTGAACTCGCGAAGATTGTGGAAGCTTTCCTCCGTAAAATGGGCAGCACAGAGAGCGAGATTTGGGTAATAATTTTGAGGGACCGAGTTAAAAATAAATTTTAACCATTGATCCCTAACTTCCCCGTCCCTAGGAAGGCTGAACAAAGTGGACCTGCAATCCGGATGAAAATAACAGCGTTTCGTCGGCATCGCGGCAATGACACTCCAGCATACAACAACTCTTCTCAATCTCCACAGCAATATAAAATGGCCTCGCTCCCCACCCCGCCCCCCCTAATTTATTATTCTCGGAGGAGGGGTTTTGGGCTTAGTGATGTCAGCAACCCTGGAGGAATGTTTGCTGTAGTCCTTAGAAATGGATTTCTTTAAAAGCAAATATCTCCCTTTGCTTAAAACTTTGAACGTTGTAACTTTGCAGATGTTGTTTATGCTCAAACAGGAACATTACACACTAGCTAAAGTTAGAAAAGTGAAATCGTGTTTTATCACCCCTTTAAATAAAGCTAAAAGTAAAATAAACTATTAAATTAAAAATTTAAGATTAAGTACAATTAAAAATGCTGCCTTAGCAGCATACTTAATCTCATGAGACTGCGAAGGTTAGGATTCAAATGTAAAAGTTGAATGATATAAAAATGAAAAAACTAGAACATGAAACAAGACTCAAGATAGCAGTATGACACTGTTAAGACTTCAAAATCATAACAGAAAAAACAGGCTTATATAGACAGAGGTAACAAGATAATTAGGAACAGGTTTTTTCAATCAGGCATAAGTCCAGGCAATGGCTTGTAGGAAATGAAGTCCATGACACAGTGTCAATGACGGAGTACCATCTGGTGGACAACCAGAGCACGCCATCTGACCCACTCCACCCTTAAAGAGTGGTTTCCAGACACAACATAAAACTTCAACTCCAGGAGGGAGGTGGAGCAGCATCGGAACAGGGGGAGGGATGAAGGGCCAGACAAGGAACAAGAGGCTAGGGCAGAGTCGAAGACCACCAGGGTGGAGCAGACAGGACCGAAGATCCCCATGGTGGAGCAAATTACCACCACAGGACAAGAGGCCAAGGCGAAGCAGAGACATGGACGGACCACATGGCCATGATAGAACAGAAAGAGAGTTTGGGAACAGTCTCCAGAGCTTTGACATGACAGGCTGAGAGCACAGAGACTGCCTCGTAGGCCGTGATATGGCAGACTGTGAGTTCAAAGCCAGGACTGGCAGAAGTTTCAAGTGTTACCAGTGTGGTCAAAACTGCACAGACAGTAAACTCACAGGTTGGTGCCAACACTAGACTAAGCTCTGGGGCTTGAATGGGCTCTGGAGCAAATTGATGGACTGGAAAGGGCTCTGGAGAAGACTCAGGGAATGGAGCAGGCTCTGGAGAGGATCCATTGGGCTGAAGCAGGCTCTGGATTGGCAGACATGATGTGAGCTGGCTTTGGCTTAGCATACTTGACCAGAGCAGTCTCTGATTTAGCAGACTTGACTTGAACTGGCTCTGGCTTGACATGAATAGACTCTGGCTTGGCAAACTTCACAGCAGTAACCTGGCGTGGATCTGGTGTGGTGGCTGAGGGAACACTGCGTTGCTCTTAAAACAAAACTGAGAACTTTTTAAAATATATCTTTCACAGAAGAAAAAAAAGTAATGCAGGTTTGGAAGGACATTAGGGTGAGTAAATGTTTATGTGTTTAGTCTATTTAGTCTATTTCATGAGTCCACGCTGACAAATAATTAGCTGAAGTATGATAATGCGTATTTGGCGTGCTTTCCGGGGAAGGGGCTCCGAGCTCGGGAATGGCCTGAACCTAGAGTACCCCCCTCCCTGTATTGTTGTAAAATGAACTCGAAGTGAGCAGATGGGGTGGAGGAGGGATGCTGGTAAACCATCAATGGATAGAGGTAAATCAGCTGTATTTATACTGTGATGTTGATTAACTTGATTGTGCTCTGTGTTGATTAGGCTAAGCATCTGACATGCTCCTCCTGAACTTTGTTAATAAAACATCATGCATTTTTTGTCTCCCCATGTTTAGAGACTAACTAGAGCATTATAGTTTTGTTGTCATTCTCTTACAGTCTAGTTACATTGTTTTACACTTTATGGATTTGCACTCAAAGCTTGCATGTGTTCTGATGGAATTACATTGGTTAAAATGGAAATAGGTGACTTTAAAGGAATATTGTGTGGAATGTTGAATATCAAGGAAGCCTTGTCTGGGTCCAGCTCACTCGATGGGTTATTGTAACAGTTGCTGTTTCAATCCATAGCTCTATATGTAAAGTAGCCTCATGGGACAGCAGGAAAGGGGGCTCAGCTCAGCTGGATGTGTGATTGAGGAGATTTAAGGCTGTGTGGTGAATGGATAGAGGGCAGGATGGAGAGAGAAATGATAGATGTGGTAGGCGTTTGCCAAATGTCTGTAGGAGGCTCTGGTGTCAGAGTCCAGACAGTTCCCAGTTCTCTCTGTAAACTTATGAACTTTGTTACCTGTTTACTCACTTGCTGTCTCGTTTGATCACTCATTGAGCTTTAAAGAGTGGGCCGGGTAGCTCGTTGTGTCCAGGTCTTCCCAATCTACAATTCATATCTTCTGCTCATTTCATGACTTTTACATTAATTTTTAACTAGCTAGACCAGTCGACCTATAAATGTGTGCAACAATTACACAGGTGTATGCGCCAGTTTTATGTTACAGTACGTTCGTTCCAGGTTTAAGTTGGCTCTAAAATTCCAGTTTTGGCTACATGAGGAGTTTAAACTATGCAGTCTTGCAAAATGAGATACACTGTGTTCCCCAGCAGTGTACATGACCAGAGTTCTCTACCGATGCAGGCTTATGGACATTAAAGTGCCTCAGTGACGCCAGGAATCCATTACTCTGCTATTCTGAGCATTCTACAGATTGCTCCCTGCATGGAATAACAAGCAGCTGGGAATGGTCAGGAAGCTAACGGAAGGTCCATATGGAGGAGATCAGTGGGAACTACCTGAGAGCTCAGCCGGGGCCCAGTTAACTGACAGCAGATCAGTGCTGATAGGACAGGGGGAAAATGAGAGTGTTCTGAAAACGCTTTGCTGGGGGCCAAAAGCCTGCCACAGCACAGGTGTATGAATGGACCTGGGGACTGAAGGAGACAGCAGCGGAGGAAGACATGCCAACTGGTTGGACAGAGGTTAGCATTGATGAGAGAGGAAGCGATGAAAACGTAGAGAGACAATAGTAAGAGGTAATGGGAGGAGATTGATGAGGAGGGGAGAGGAGGATGTGTGTTAATGTGTGTGTATGAATGGAGAACGTTGGACTGATGAGAGATAGAAAGGAAAAGCAAAGAGTTAAGAGTCAGGATGTGGAGAAAAATATCAATTCCACATCAGTGTACACACAGTTCTTCTGCTGTTAGCTGTGTAAATGAAGATGATGATGATGAAGTCATTGGTCCAAACAGAGAACATGAGACTGCTGATTACCTGTGTGTGTGTGTGTGTGTGTGTGTGTGTGTGTGTGTGTAAAGGAGTGAGCCACTGTATTTTTGCAAAGGAAAATTCTGTTTTATTCCACTATGATTATTTTATTTTATAAAATATTGGCCAACTTCTACTTGCTTTATCTTGCTTTGTCCTTTTATTGTTCTTGTGGATTACTTTGTAATTATATTGTAATTATATTACATTTTTTTTCTAATTTAGATTTTCTAATATTTATTTTCTAATATTTTTGTTTTATTTTATTTTATAAAATACTAAATTTTATTAACCATTTTTAAAAATTGTTTTGCAGAATATTTTCTACTTTTTTCTTCCCTGATTATTTTATTTTATTTGTATTTTAATATCTCTTTTGTACCTCTTGTCATGTGTGCAATGTCTCTCCCAGCCTTTCTTAACCATCTCTTTCATTCTTTTCTGGCTCTCTTCCTCCATCACCTCTGTGTGGCCTATCTGTGTTCTCATCTTCACTTGTCCTTGGCCATTCTTTCTAATTCTTTTCATCTTCTTATTTCTCACCTTCTCCCATTGCTCTTCTCAACTCCCTTCCTTTTGCATTTTTCCATCTTCTTCTCTCTGTCTCTTCCTTCTCCCTCTCTTAATCCTGACTGTGATCAGTTGTTGTTATTTCGCACAGAGAGTGGCCTGTCATAATCTATGCCACTGAGTAATCAGTGTTGGGTTGTTTTCTGCTACAGTGGCGACCGGATAAAAGGCCCATACCACAGAGGTGACATCATCCTCTTTACCAAAGAAAGAATACCAACCTGAGCTGAGGCCAAAGAGAAGATGGAAATTGTGGAGATGTGGTGAAGAGAAGCTGGAAATTGACTTTTTTTGACAGCATCCATCCTAATACCAAGACTGTTTACTGTCAAACTTAATCCAATAAGTATGATTTGGTAGTGAGTGAGACAGATAGAGAGCGGGGAAATGGTTTGTTCTGCCTTATGTGCTGTAATGATGTGCTAGAGTAGGACAAATGGCCAGACTGCTCTCTTTTTATTGTATCCATTCTAATATTTAGCCACGATTCATGTGTAATTGTGTGAGAACTGAATATTTGAAACTAATTAACCTCCATTAGAGTGGTTCTGGCTTAAATATGAAAACAAACTATCCAAGTGGACCTGGCTAGGGGAACCAGTTCAAAAACAAAACTAGCTTTTTTTGTATTATTCAGACCTGTCCATTCCTCTCACCAATAACACACCTTTAATCTGTATATGCCACCCACTACACCTGTCTACATAAAGGGAGGGTGTGCTTGGGAGTCATTAGGTCTGATCAGTTCATTAAAGAGATTGAGTAAGTTGCACTAATGACCACTTGAGTGGCACCATGCTGTGGAAGATTGTCACTCGTTATTTTCCTCCTTATTCTCTTCTTCTTCTTCTTCTCTTTGGTAGTCTCAGTGGAATTAATTGAGCAAGAGAGTGGTAGAAGTGGAAAGACATGGAAAAAAGGGGAAACATGGAAAAACAATCTCTTGCGTCCCCGAGGGATGGAGTGATGTGAAGAACTCATCTGAGGGTGTTGAACAGAGATGCTTAGATGTCTCGTCTCCACCTGAGTAAAGAGTCAAGGTCATACGCAGGCCATGATTCATCAACATCAAGAGCTGTACTAGAAACTAGACTATTTAAAGTGATAGTTCATCCAAAAATTCACTTACCGTCATTCTATTGCAAACCCATATAGAGTTCATGCTGCTATTTTCCAAATTCAGGCAGTAACCCGGTGGCATTGAATCCCCCAAAAGGACAAAAAAGCTTTTTTTTTTAGATAGATAGATATAGATAGATAGATAGATACTTTTTTAAAATGGTATTCATAGCAGCACCCATATTACTTGAAGCCATCTGAAGGAAGAACTGAGGCTATTAAAAATATTATTGTCCTTTATTCACAATTTTTGTGGGAAATGGACTGTTTGGAGCCACTAAGAAAATGAAAACAACACTATGAAGAGATATTGAAGATCTAAGAAGCTTTGGGCTAGAGACTCCAGAGAGCCTGTGAAAATGTATGTTTAAGTGTATATATGGGTCCTTATCTGTGTGTTCTCACAGACACCTGTAGTTCTATAATATATTTAAAGGCCCATTACCCTTTTCAATTATTTACATAACCCTTCCTCTCCCTTTCTTTCCCTCATGGCGGTGAGATATAGAAGGATGGGGGAAATAAGCATGATTTTGGCTGCAAGCAACAGGCGAGATTGAATCATTCTTTTTTCTAAGGAAATCCTCCCTCTGGCTTACTGACACACGAGCAAACAACAAATAACAAAAAAGAAAAATAAATGCGGCGTTACCCTTTTTTTAAATTAAAAAAAGCCATATTAGATATGACGCAAGTGCATTCTGGGACTTGAGTGTTTTGAAATACTTGTTCAAACTGCTGGATAACATCCTGTAACTCTTAATTTTTACTTTCTGTTTGTAAATAATTGAGGACATGTTAGATCACTACCTATTGTTGCAAGCAATCCCTGGATGCAGCAGCAGATGGTAATTATAGGAATATTACTTTGTAAAGGTCATTAGTTTCCATATAAATCCCACAGATGTTATCTGAGGTAAACTCTAAAAGCCGTAGAATCCCATATAACCTCTGGCTTGTGCTGAAGTCCTCCCAGCTTCATGTAATATTACTGACCAGATATATCTGCACTGATATTAGCCTTCTGCCTGTGTTGGATTAATAGAGTTCTTCTAATGCTCATATATCCTCAAATAAGACAAATATATCTTACAACGTCTATTTGGTGAGAGGTTCCTTTAATGGAGAGATTTTCATTAAGATGCACTTGGGTTCAAAGTGGCAAGGTTTTTCAGTGTGCACATATTTGGGTAAACTAAAGCTGTGCTGCTCCTTCAAGGACTCTTGAGTTGCGGTCTGTTCCTCTTACCGCTCACTTCCTGTTTTCTTCACATTATGAAAAGAAGTATTATTTGGTCTCCTGGTTTTTGTTATCTTACACTTATGGACAACCCTATTTACAATTTATTTCATTTTATTAGTATTATTATTATAAGTAGTAGTAGTAGTAGTACAATTATGTTCTTCTAGAATTATTTTTTGTGCAATATGTGCAATTGCTTTTTAGACAAGAAGTTTCTCAATTTAGGTCATCTTGACTTTTTTAAGAACTCTCATCTATCATATCTTATCAAGGCTAAATGTCCCTTATAAAGGCAGTCAGTGTAAGTAAGTAGCAAAATTTGCATGTACATCAACATATTTCATCTTATTTCTTTTCTGAAAGTGTTTGGCCTGGATGGGTTGAAGTAGCTGTCAAAGCCTGTTCAGAGCAAAAGGAAAAATCAAAGTGAATTTCTGAATAATAAAGGTATCACTTTTTACTTTTGGTACTACTTTTTGTAACTTTAGTATAAATATTCATTAAACATACTTGTCTGTTACCTCTAGAACTTTAAATATTTATATTCCCGGAGAGCAAGGGTATCTTGCAGTTAATAAAGAAATTGACATACACGTCCTTTGTTATTGGACAAATTTAATCTTTGGTGTGAAACCTTTTTACTTGTTTCTATTCTATTCTATTCTATTCTATTCTATTCTATTCTATTCTATTCTATTCTATTCTAGACCAGACTAAATATGTTTCAGTCAGCTTTCAGTAATCTCCACAGATGTTTCAAAGTGCTGAACAGTGCAGACTGTGCAGTCATATATGTGGTCTTGTGTAAACCTGTTTTCTGTGATTGTGTGAAGTTTCTGATAACAGAATAAAGTGTTAATTAGACTACAGAGTGAGTAGTTTCATCTTAATGTGTTTTTTTTTTTACTTTGAAGCACTTGTTTTGCTTTAGTTTTCCAGTTTTATTCTTGGACGGAGGCATTATTTTTGCACAGCTGGCTCAGACGTTCACAAAATGCAGAGTGGTGAAATCTCAGTTCATTGTCTTTGAATGAAATGCAGCCTCTTTGTACCTTTGCATAGCGCTTTTTAGTGTTAGTGAGTGAGCGAATATGAGCAAGAGTAATTTAGCTTCCTTTTTTCCTATTGTGCAGTAGTTCCATCTTGTTACATTTCCATCTTCTCACTTTGCCAGTGAGACTGAATTAACCCTTCAGACCTCCCTAATGAATCTGTGAGCAATTTCTTGCTTATTTCCATGTGCTTGCCTGGAGTCGACTTCAAGGCTTCAATGAGAGCAATCTTTTCTAGATTTTGTGTTTGAAGCAACGTGTCACAAACACATGCATAATGTTCATGTGCACAGCACGGCAAGGCACGCTGACCCAGATCTTCCTTATAGTTTCCTCACTCTCCTCAGTCTCCTCACTTTATGCATATACACATGCATAAAACATCTGTTTGTCTCATGTGAATATGTGCCTGTGTGTGTGTGTCTGCAGACAAACACGCTTAGGGATCTTCTTTTTCTTCCTCCTTATCAGACTCTGATCAACAGAGCATCATATGAAATTATAATTACAGTGACATTCAGCTCCCCACTGTTTCCTTTACTATCATAGATGTTCGCACACATACACACTGCTTGCTTCAAGCCCAAATAATGTTTCCCACTGTGCCACAAAAACAGACATCCCTAGTTGCTCAGGGGAGCTTCATCAATCCCACATAAAGAAAAGGGACGACGCAGGAAACACTGCAGCCCACATGCAGTGAGAGCAGCAGTCCCTTAAACATGTTTTAATTAACATGCCTTTGTTGAGTTTGCGCTCGGGCCTGCGTGACTGCAATCTCTTGGTGACCTTTCTCAAAATCGTCACAGCAGTCATTGTAATGTTCTTTCCCTCTTATTTTCTCTTTTTCTCACTTTATTTTACTGACCCACCTGCACAAAGCTGCATAATTGGGGTAGTGTTGGCACAGTGGATAAGACACATGCCTTTAGTGTAAGAGACCTGGGTTTGAATCCACTGTGGGACACCAATGTGTCCCTGAGCAAGATACTTAACCCCTAGTTGCTCCAGTGTGTGTGACCTCTGACAATTGTAAGTTGCTTTGGATAAAAGTGTCAGCTAAATGAATAAATGTAAATGGTAAGTATCTTTGCCGAGAAGACCAGTAGATGGTCTGTCTTGGATGATTGTGTGCTTCTGCTTTGGCTTATTAACTATATATATATACTTTTATGACAGTTACATGTGCTTTTTTATTGTCTTTTTGATGATCCTTGGATTTTTTAATACTTTTATTGTATGGAAGACTTTTTTCTTTTCTTTTCTTTTGTTTTTTTTTTGTTTTTACCCTCTTTGCTTCCTTCCCATATTTCCCATATCTCACCATCCTTCTCTCCGGCCTTTCTCTGTATCTTTGGATGATGCCATGATAACGGTCAGGTATATTAGAGAAAGCAAAAACATGTCACACAACAGAAAGCATGATAGCAAGACAAGGCAAAATAAAAGCAGGAAAGGTGCAGAGAGGTGAGGAAATGGAAAGGTAGAGATTGGAAGGGGGTCGAAGGAAATGAAAGATAAAATTGTGACTGTGGTAAAAGAGACCCAGAGCATTCTGGGGAATATGCATCCTGCTCTTCCCTGTGACAAGCGATCTCCCACCGGTTAGGTGTGCCAGGATGTTTGCTTGTGTAATGGATGCCACAAAAGAATGACTGGATGGAGGGATCCTGTCTTTGGAAAGGAGCAGGTGAGAGCTTGCTGGGGACAAAGTGTTTTCGAGCAGACAACTCTCAAACATCAAATGAATGGGCAATTGTGCTTCTGCCTGGGGCAGCTATCGTAGACAAGGTAGAAACAGAGAGAGCAGCATTACAACCTGACCCGGCTAATGTACAGTCATGGCCAAAAGTTTTGAGAATTACATAAATATTGGAATTTGGAAAAGTTGCTGCTTAAGTTTTTATAATAGCAATTTGCATATACTCCAGAATGTTATGAAGAGTGATCAGATGAATTGCATAGTCCTTCTTTGCCATGAAAATTAACTTAATCCCAAAAAAAACTTTTCACTGCATTTCATTGCTGTCATTAAAGGACCTGCTGAGACCATTTCAGTAATCGTCTTGTTAACTCAGGTAAGAATGTTGACGAGCACAAGGCTGGAGATCATTATGTCAGGCTGATTGGGTTAGAATGGCAGACTTGACATGTTAAAAAGAGGGTGATGCTTGAAATCATTTTTCTTCTATTGTTAACCATGGTGACCTGCAAAGAAACGCGTGTAGCCATCATTGCATTGCATAAAAATGGCTTCATAGGCAAGGATATTGTGTCTACTAAGATTGCACCTAAATCAAAAATTTATAGGATCATCAAGAACTTCAAGGAAAGAGGTTCAATTCTTATAAAGAAGGCTTCAGGGCATCCAAGAAAGTCCAGCAAGCGCCAGGATCGTCTCCTAAAGAGGATTCAGCTGCGGGATTGGAGTGCCAACAGTGCAGAGCTTGCTCAGGAATGGCAGCAGGCAGGTGTGAGCGCATCTGCACGTACATTGAGGCGAAGACTTTTGGAAGATGGCCTGGTATCAAGAAGGGCAGCAAAGAAGCCACTTCTCTCCAAAAAAAACATCAGGGACAGATTGATCTTCTACAGAAAGTATAGTGAATGGACTGCTGAGGACTGGGGCAAAGTCATATTCTCCGATGAAGCCCCTTTCCGATTGTTTGGGGCATCTGGAAAAAGGCTTGTCCGGAGAAGAAAAGGTTTAGGGCTACCATCAGTCCTGTGTCATGCCAACAGTAAAGCATCCTGACACCATTCATGTGTGGGGTTGCATCTCATCCAGGGGAGTGGGCTCACTCACAATTGTGCCCAAAAACACAGCCATGAATAAAGAATGGTACCAAAACACCCTCCAACAGCAACTTCTTCCAACAATCCAACAACAGTTTGGTGAAGAACAATACATTTTCCAGCACGATGGAGCACCGTGCCATAAGGCTAAAGTGATAACTAAGTGACCCGGGGACCAGAATGTTGAAATTTTGGGTCCATGGCCTGGAAACTCCCCAGATCTTAATCCTCAAGAGGCGGGTGGACAAACAAATGGTCACCATTGTTGAGGTTCATATTCTGATTGTTGATGTGTTTGTGTGACTGTTTGACACCGTAGAAGACCACACTATTTGAAAAGTCATTCAGATTAACTGATTATCACAGAACCACTGGCTCTTAGAATCACTTTTACTATAATCAATCAAATTACACAATGCCTATTTCATCAGAGATTAGACTCTGTACAGTTCAATAATTGATGATTACCATCGCCAATATAAAGTATAACAACCTACACCTAGGTACAGGTTAACACCTGATGGCATTTCTTCTGGGCTTTTGAGTTACAACAAATGTGTTTTAGAAACACATGGTTATAACAGCCAGAGAAAACACAAAGACTAAAGTCAAAGGTCAAGAGCCCAACTAAAGCAAACACTGATCTCTAACATGGTTACTTCAAATGAACAATAAATCAACATCTAAACCTTAGTTCATTCTCAATAAGATCTTCTGTAGACGTCGACAGAAATAAAGTCAGTCTGGTTATTAATAAGTGGAGTTGGTGATGCTGTTGTGGGGTTGTTTAATCAGATCTTGAGTGATTTAATGTATTTTATTTCAGTTGATTTCATCTAATACTGTGTCTGAAGTCAGTTGTAGTAGTTCTTGTGTTTCTCTTTTCTTCAGTGATTCTGTTGGTTAACAGCAGCTGTTCATCACTAATTCTCAATCAGCACTCAGTTAATCACTTAATTACTTGAATGCAAAGTTTTAAAACTTACAGGGTTTAAATAAAGGCAATCTGTTTACTCAAACGGTTTGAGTTAAGTTAACTTGTCGGGTTTTACAGTGTGAATCAGGAGAGAAATATGCACAGATCAAGCAAAGGAGTGCAAACAGTCCAGATGTGTTGATGGATTATTATGTGATGTTTTTCACTGGAAGAAGAGTTATTATAGGTTATGAACCACAGTTTAAAGTTAAAATTCATCTTGATGGATTTGTTTATTACAAGCATGCAGATTTTAAATTAAATTGGAGTTGTGTGGATTACTTTTGTTGTAGATTATTGGGATGTTTTTATCAGATGTTTAGATCCATTCACTGCAGAGGATCCATTGGTGAGAAAGTGATGCCATGGTAAAGAAATTCCAAATCTGTTCTGATTTAGAAACAAATTGATCTACATCTTAGATGTACATCTACATCTTAGTTTTTAAACATCGAGTTCAAAATGCTTGTCTACTGTATTTTGGAGGTCTCTGTTCTATTGTGTTCCCCTAATTTAGAAACATTACCACAGATGCCCTCATAGGTATAAGAAATGAAGGAACATGAAGAAAAGTTAAGTTTTACAGTTCCCCCGTGAAAGCAGTCTGGAACAGAGATGGGAATGAGGATTAGGGGAGTAGTCCGGTGGAATAATTCATAAGATATTGTTTATTTAAATAAGCGACCAGATTACAGGGCCAGTGTTTGTTGTCTTATTCACATTACAAGAGCAGAATAAAAAGAAAGAACTAAAAAACTCATAGAGTGCTTGCACTAAAAGAGCTCCTGGCATAGACTGTGTTTACATGCAGGGGAATATTCCCATTTAGTAATCAGAATTAGGTTATATTACCAATATTATGTAAACATCATATAACTCCATTAACTGAACCAGATTTTGCCAATATAAATTTTTCTGGAAATCTAAATAAAAATCTGGAATATCCAGTGCAACTGTCCATTTATTTATAAATGTGCATGTCCAAATAAATGCAGTTCTGGGTGATATAAGATTGAAAAATCAAACATTTGGAGAAACGTTAAAGCATTGTGTAGATTAGCCTATTCATTTATATCTTAGTATAATACACTATAGTTTCAAAAAGTATAGCATAGCATAAAAGTATAGCTTCTGTTAAGCACAAAAGAAGAAATTTTAAAGAATGTGGGTAACTAAACAGTTCACAGCAGCCACTGAATTATATAGTATGTAGAGAAAAAAGTATATATATATATACACACACACATGCATAAATGATGTCAAAATTTAATGTTTTTTGGGTGCGAGGTATCCCTTTAACACAGTATAGTTTTATAAAATATTGTGTAGCTTAGTGTATTATCACATAATGTATTACAGTAATGTATTAGCATAGTATGTTATTGTATAAAGTATAGCTTAGTGTAGTTTAGAAATTACAGTATAAAGTACAGTATCAGTGTTTCCTTATTTCTCCAATGTTTCATTTCACATTGTACAGCTGCTGAGTTCTCTTAAGTCTCCTGGGAGAGATAGTAATAGACTTCTGTCAAACAGTTGTGTGTTAAAATGCAGAAAACCTGATAGAGTGATAGTGCCTCCAGCATCTCACAACTAACTCTAGCAGATTAACGCATCCTCTAATCAGCCTCGACTCCGGCATCAGATTATCCCCTCAACAGCATCCCGATTGGTTTAACTGCCAAGGTGCGCATGTGGATATTATCTGGGATTCTGTAGAATCACTCTGAGGGAATTGTTTAACACAGAGAGCTTGTGTGTAAACACAATAACGTTTTTCTGCATGTGATTCCAGTTCATGTAAATTTCTCTGCCAGTATGAATATGTATGGAGCCCAGGCTCTGATTAGGGAGCCTTGAGATCTCATGTAAAATTTACCGAGCACATGAAGGACAAATACAGCATGTTCCTCATGAAATTTGTAATAAATATGCATGTGTCTGCATGGACGTGCCTCTGTATGCAAATCTCATTGAGTCACGCCACTCTGAAGTCCCCAGACACTGGCCAATATGGTGACTGTTTGCTGTTCCCCATGTCGATTTGATCAGTAGTTGTGGTTTATCATACGGATACTTGTATCATAATCACATCGGTTCGAGTCATCATGGATTAGTACAATATCTCTTGAGCAAATCTCTAATGCAAACAGTCTCATGATTATAGGATTATTATAATGTCTTAATTTTCATATAGATATCAAATGTGTGACTTTTCACTGTCAGCAGCATTGGATGTGAGTGTCTAAATTTTTTTTTTTATGTGATGGAACCCCCAAACACAATGATCTCCTTGTGAAGGACCTCCTTCCAAAAATATTGTTATATAAAAGTTGTTGTATATTCATTCATTTGTAAAGAACAATTTATAAAAAGTAGAATATGTGTAATATGTGTAAAATATTAAAATGTTTTTTGGGAAAATATCTACTAATTAAATGTGGAAATGAATGAATTAATGAATTCATTGAAATGAAATGTAAATAATTAAAATAATTATTTAAAAAAAGAAATAATAACAAAGAACAAATAAATAATTAGTAAAATAATAACAATTAAACAATTTAAAACACATTTATTTTAAATAAAACAAATAACAATATTTAAATGGCACAAAATGTAATATTTCAATTCAAATTAACCACCATTAATGAGGACCTATTAGGCAAAATTCACTTTCACACTGTTGTGTGTCCACAGTGTCAGTAAACAACTAGCCTAATGGTAAAAATCCACCCACTCCTTTTTTATAATCTCCATAAATCAGAAGCAGAGTCTGATAACAGGCTCTTTCAGATTTCCCCCTGCTGTGACATCACAGTAGGGGTAAGCCCCACCTGTAACTGTTAACAATCTACTCTAATTGCATAGATCCTGCCCTAAGTGAGCAGCACATAGTCCGCCATGTTAATATACTCTCTATAGCACCAATTGATTTTATGTCTGTGCCACATAAACATTATAAATATTATGTTTTTTTAATGTACCAATGAACACAAGACTCTCCAAAGACTCCTGGCATCTGAGCCACAGAAGACAGAGTGAATACATTTTATTTACGAAGGAAATGCGCTAAATCATTTAGGCCAAGTCATGTATATGTGCAAATCATTTTATGCCGGACTGCTTCACAAATCGGGGTCAGCTCAACTCTGGATTGCACAAAGTGGATTCTGAAATACCAAGTGTTCTATTCAGAGCATGTAAGAATCGTACTTCATATTTTCTGCATATTTCCAAATCATGTTTCTTCATGTGCTTATTAGCATGCTGTACAGCTAATGTGGTTAAAGTTACCATTACTGACTTTAATCGAAGAAAGCAGAGCTATATTGTTAGTTTTTTTTCACACCCAAATAGGAGCAAATTTGACATGTTATAATAAATGATCTGTGAGTTATTTTGAGCTAAAACTTCAGACACATTCCGGGGACACCAGTGACTTCTGTTACATATTCTAAAAAGGGGCATAATAGATCACCTTTACTGTTAAATGTATAAAACTGGAGAAAAACAAAGCTATAGAAGTCATAGAATAAATATCACACTCTATAATATCACACTCCACATGAGATAGATTTAAGAAACACTCAGAGCATTTTTAAACAAAAACTTAAACTTTTTCCATTTGAACTTATTAATGTGTCATTTCACTATACTTTTGCTTGCTTGCAGCTTAAACTATCAACGCTTATTTTCTTCTCAATCTTTTTGATCGTCACTTCAAAGTGTCTAAACAAAGCACATACATATTAGTTGTGCAAATACATTTTATGCAATGTTTTATCAGCAGAGACACTCTGGTGACTGCTTGTACCTCAACTCTTTGAATAATTCAGTCGCAATGTGTTTTCTCAAGGAGAAACAGAATTTATTTGCTGAAGGTTTCCCTTTTTCCTGTTTTATTTTCCAAATAGGCTTAAGTACCCTTTCTGTTAACAGAGAAATTGTAGACTAAAGTTCGCCCCGGATTGCCCTACGGGTCACTTTTGAAGGTTATTGAAAAGTTTAAGTTCAAAGTTACAGTAAAGATAAAAACCGCACACAAACCACACTAACAGTTTGTTTAATTACAATTTCAGCCTTGGCTAACCAGCTGTGGCCCTATATAGATTTGAGGCTGCGGAGCTGAAGTCTATCATCAGTTAGCCACACAGTCTACTCTGTGTGTGTGTGTGTGTGTGTGTGTGTGGAGGTAAAGGAGTGTTTCAGATACTGGATGATATGCTCTTCTGTTGCCTGAAAGCACCCCTGCTTTTAGGCTCAAAATTTGAGTGCTCAACTGCCAAACATGCATCCGTGGTCTCAAATCACTACAGAAACAGACTGGTTACATTTATACGCTCTCAAGAGCCTCTCGGTGATGGCCAATAATACACTGGATGCCACAAAGGGGAGTGAAACTCATTTGAAACATCTTATTTTGTGTGTAGATTTGTCTCACTCTGTTCCTCTAGATTGCCCTGAGGGAAATGGTAGTTTGGACACACTGACACTCTTTTAGATTGACAGAATTTGGCTTTGGCCACGAATTTTGAATTCCCATGGACAGTGGTAATTATGTTAAGTGGTATTTGTATCAACACTCTCTTTTTCTCTGCTGTTTATCATCTATCTTTCAAATGCACACACTTTTGCTTTGGAAACGGTGTGCTGCAGGTGTTTGGGGCTGTCGGAGAGCTTGCAGAATGAATCAGAGGTTTATTAAACAGCCAAAACCAGAGGAGAGAGGATGAGATGAGATGAGAAGCAAGCAGAAGAGAGGAGAGAAGGAAAGAATCTCAAAATCAGGAAAAAGATCGATTCGTATTTACTCCTGCAGCTGAAGATTTCCATATTTACATTACAAAAGGTCTCATAGCAATCCTTATGTTTTCTGATGTATCGTCCATCACTTTGCACAACTAGAAAATTCAACTTTGTCTCAGCAAAAGTCTTAAACGGTTTGTAAATGAAATATTTTTGCCGAGTTAGGATGTAACTACGGCCAAATATAAACTCTTCTGCTAAACTAAATCTCCCAAATTGAGTGCAATGTTGACAAAATCACAAAGGTTGAATGGAGCATCTAATTGAGAAGATTTGTAAAATATTTTAAAGAAAATGTGAACTAGGATGATTACCACTGAAGTCTCCATGATATTCTCACCCTCGTCCCTCCATTTGAGTCTAATATTTGTTCAAACTCCATTCCTAAGAACAGTTGTAATAATGGTTTATATCAGCAAGCACCACTAATCATCCCATGCATAATCTAATCTGAACCCTGAGATGCCCTTTTGGAGAGGAAATTTACAACAAAGAGCTCTTGACTGTAAAGAAGATGGAATTTTTAAAATGTCTAATTTCTCCTTAAACTTCTTAATAAGCATAGATTTGACATATTCATGATTTAGCTATTTGAATGCTAGCCAAAAGCACCTCTCAGCTCCAGTGACAATTGGGGCCTGTAGAGACCACTGTCAAGCCACTTGTCAAAAAGAAGCCATACCATTTGTGCATTGTGGATTTAGTCATTTAGCGTACATTTTTATCCAAAGTGATTTGCGGTGGGGCAGTTAAAAGGCATTTCCTCTACTTCGCTCATGGAAACAACAGTGATGTAGAAGAGTTTTAATAGATATTAGTAACTTTGCATTACTGTCTCCACCAACATTGGGATATAACTTTTATTTTATTGCCATTATTATTATTATTATTATTATTATTTGGTCAGCACCCAATTGAAAAGCAGGCTATATGTGCAGTATATTTTATATACATGCATGCATTTTTATGACTTCCTGGGAAATGAAATGATAAAACAGAACAGAACAAATGCTTAGACTAGCATGGAATTCCATGTTGGTTTTTGTTAATAGTAGGCCTACATTAACCACAAATAATCACATACATACAGGTCAGGGGGCAGATAAATTACATATGATGTGTGTGAATAAGCATGATATGTTAATGTGTAAAAAATTTAATAATATACTATAATTTTACCCGCTGTTAAGTGCATTGACCTCAGTACACACAGTTTACTGCCTTATGGGCATCCACACGAATATTAACCGTCTGTCTCTCCCTTTATTTCCCTTGCTAGTCACTCTCTCTCCTCTTCATTCTCTCTGAGTCAGAGTTTTTTGGCATTTGATTAAACAGAATTACAAGCTCCTACCCTGGAGACTGTGAGCTTGAGCACATGCGAGTTTGTGTGTGTGTGTGTGTGTACTCCACCCACACGGGTGATAACAGGTGGGAGGAGATTTCTGACTTTGATTTAGACTTTCTGTCTCTCTTTCTTTCTCAATCTTCTTTGCATCTTTGGCTGCTGGGTTGAGAAGTGATGGGTAAAGTCAAGATGTCAGAATTGAAAGTATAACAGACTTTGAACACCCGCGCTCCTACCCCATGATTTTAAAGCATGATAGGTAAGAACCATCTCAACAGCACCCCCCCCCCCCCCCCCTAGCATTTTTTATGAAAGGTGTTATACTAAAACATAGGTATTGACCTTTGAAAAAGATTTAGTTCACATTTTGACAAGTGTACTTCATTTATATTGTGTTTAGGGAGGCATATATAATAATAAAGAGTATAGTACCAGCTTCCTGGATCAAAGTACAATACAGAGGTAATTACTCTCTTTTTATTATTTATTACACATATTTTGGAGAACTTATAGCTTTTTAAATGAGCACACATATTTAAATGTACACATATATGTTCAGTACATTCATAATAAATCTGAAACTAGTTTGAGAACTATCTCTCTCCCTTCGATTGCCCCACTTTCTGTTGTGATTATTTGACGTGATCATATTTGCTGTGCTCTGATTAATTCATCTCCGCTTGACCCATTGACTGTGACTTGATATTTCATGTTTATAAGTGCACACAGGCACAGGAGTTTATTTGGGAACAGGTGAAAGCAGTTGTAATCAACTCATAAATAACGGAAAAATTATTGAGTGTTTCTAGCTGATCGTTTGTTAGAGCACCATACACTTCAGCACAACCCCAAATAAAAGCTGGACATGCTTAATGATGGCGCTCTTAAAAATGTGAACAGACAAATGTTCTTTATAAATAAACTGCACATGGGGGTAATACAAACTAGTTAAAAATTCTAATTTGTCCAGGAGTCAGTGTGTGTGTATGTGTATGTGCGTAATTAACAAGATTAGTAAATAACTGTGAAGTTTAAAACCTCAGTATCACTTGGCCAAATGACTGGGCTTTAGGTAATAGTTTGACAGTGAGATCGTTGTTTGGATGGTATTTAATCATCAGTGTTGTTTGTGATTCATATGTGGGAGTTTCTTAAACTATGTGCATTGGGCACTTTTGCCCCTGTGGACTTCTGGAAAATGAAGTCTCTTAAAACACTTTTCACACTCTCACTAGTTGATTTAATTTGTCTTCTAACATTGTCCTTCAGACCAAATAATTAAAGAAATTTCTGAAAATGTCAACCACAGTGTGATTTCCATCTCTTCTTAAATAATGTATTATGTGTTTATGTGAAAGCATACCTTTAACATTTTTGGATTAAGATGGTCTGCTCCTTACACTAACTTTTAGGGGGAAATTGTTTTGAGAAAATGACACCGCCAACTGTAGAGTAAATATTGAAATAGATTTGATTTGTTTTTCTCTTTGTTTAGATGAGGGAGTAGGGGACTAGTTCCCTTTTGTGATGATGCTAATCAGGTGCAGTGGAATTGTCTCTTGTCCGTTGCCTTATTTTCCCCATTTGGCAATTAATGATCCAGTTTCATTGTTGCTCCATGCACGTGTTTTATCCATAGCTCACTCATGTGTGGATTGTGGGGCTCCCAAACTACTGTATACTAACATTAGTTTATGCATCAGTTAAACATTTTAAAGGCAGACATTAAAACGGAAACCTCAATGCAAGGTATTTGAAGATTATCTGAAAGTTTTTTATGTATTTATTGATTGATCTTTTTATTTTAATTTAAGACAGCCTTTAAAGAGGGAGGTGTTATATTGAAATATCATGTTTTGTTGGTTAATGTAATGATTATTCCCAGCTCCCAGTTTAAAATAGTATAAATGTTAAACTTAATTGTCTCTTTTAAATAAATAATAATAATAATAATAATAAAGAAATAATAAATTAATTAAAAATAAAAATAATTATAAGTGATCATCTTTAGTATATCCAAGATAATTTGACATTTTGTGAGAAATATTTGAGTTCATAGTTATGCTTTCCTAATGCAGTAGCACATTTCTTGTGGAAAAAAAGTCAAGATTGTGAGAAAAAAAACAACTTTTGTTATGTTGAGATAAAAACTGTGATCATGTAAAAACACGACAGAAAAAAATAATACTGCGTGAATATAAATCAGTAAAAAAAAAAATTATATATACAGCACAGTCACACTACAAGTGAGATCTGCAACAGGTACAGTCAATGCCCTCAGGTTTGTGCGCCTGTCCTCTCACCCCAAACACATGCACCCATACACAGATCTCTTCTAGTGCTAATTGGAATGCTAAATCTAGTCACAAATGAATTTCTCCTGCAGTTTCCTCTCTCCATGTCTCTTTATGGCAGATCAAGGGCATAATTTATATCACCTGTTTTTACTGAAATCCGAGCAGACTTTTCAGTCTCTCATTATATAGGATCTTATGACGTAAACACAAAATGTGCCAAGCATTTGGGATGCCATTGGATATTCATGTGTCTGTTTCTTGATGCTAATGCCAAATGGACACTCTTTCTAATTAGCGGTGTCGGCTATTCCACTTCCAAGACAATAACCCATGCAGGAAGAGCTAAATTACTTTCAGCATGACACCTCCATAGTACGCCACTTTTCCAACAGGTAATTTTGCTACATTTCTGCCTTGCCAGAGCTGCCTGGGTCAAACGTAAATGCTGTTATTGAGAATTGGACACATCTACACGCAGCAACAGCTGTGCTGTGTTAGGCAGCATTAGGTTACGTAACAGACCAATCACAGCTTGGGTTTGCAAAATGGATTTTCAGTGTAATATCACCATGAACCATAAAAAGTTTTGGCTGGAGTGTTTTGTAAAGCTCACCACCATCCTCTAAAGTATGCTTTTCTGGCACACAAATGAAGGTTTGGCAATTACCAGTAGATGCCAAATGTGGTGTGCCAACGGTCAGATTTTGTTGATGATGAATAATGGACTTTTTTTCTGTGTTGTCAGGGGAAGGCTTTTTTTTCAGGGTTTGTTTTTGTTTCACCATGGTAATAATCAACTTCACAAGTTGTTACAGAACATGGTTAGTTAAAATAATAGTCATGACCACATGTTGGGTGAACTGGAACAAGCTAGCTATAATTGGCCAACATAAGTGCTCTCATATGATCTTCTGGTTATATGAATGTCACGGTTATATTATATCATGGTATGGATGGTGGCATCTACACCCTTTTGGCCATAGTGGTTATTGTACCTTATAAATAAGTGGATCTCAACCAAACTTCCAAGGAGGAAGTATATTGTATGTAAGACAAAACAAGCATTAATATGAGCCGACATTTTATAATTGAAATATTTCTTCTTTTAATTTGCCTATTCAAAAGTGGTCTTGAAAACCTGGATATTTGAGGAAGCCTAATTTAAAATTGTGATTTCTAGACCTTAAAAAGTCTAGAAATCGAATTCATGTATGGCTTTATGTAAATGAGGGAGGGACCTTGGTTCTCAACCTATATATATATATATACAACCCGAATTCCGGAAAAGTTGGGACGTTTTTTAAATTTTAATAAAATGAAAACTAAAAGACTTTCAAATCACATGAGCCAATATTTTATTCACAATAGAACATAGATAACATAGCAAATGTTTAAACTGAGAAAGTTTACAATTTTATGCACAAAATGAGCTCATTTCAATTTTGATTTCTGCTACAGGTCTCAAAATAGTTGGGACGGGGCATGTTTACCATGCTGTAGCATCTCCTTTTCTTTTCAAAACAGTTTGAAGACGTCTGGGCATTGAGGCTATGAGTTGCTGGAGTTTTGCTGTTGGAATTTGGTCCCATTCTTGCCTTATATAGATTTCCAGCTGCTGAAGAGTTCGTGGTCGTCTTTGACGTATTTTTCGTTTAATGATGCGCCAAATGTTCTCTATAGGTGAAAGATCTGGACTGCAGGCAGGCCAGGTTAGCACCCGGACTCTTCTACGACGAAGCCATGCTGTTGTTATAGCTGCAGTATGTGGTTTTGCATTGTCCTGCTGAAATAAACAAGGCCTTCCCTGAAATAGACGTTGTTTGGAGGGAAGCATATGTTGCTCTAAAACCTTTATATACCTTTCAGCATTCACAGAGCCTTCCAAAACATGCAAGCTGCCCATACCGTATGCACTTATGCACCCCCGTACCATCAGAGATGCTGGCTTTTGAACTGAACACTGATAACATGCTGGAAGGTCTCCCTCCTCTTTTGCCCGGAGGACACGGCGTCAGTGATTTCCAACAAGAATGTCAAATTTGGACTCGTCTGACCATAAACCACTTTGAAATAGTCCATTTTAAATGAGCCTTGGCCCACAGGACACGACGGCGCTTCTGGACCATGTTCACATATGGCTTCCTTTTTGCATGATAGAGCTTTAGTTGGCATCTGCTGATGGCACGGCGGATTGTGTTTACCGACAGTGGTTTCTGAAAGTATTCCTGGGCCCATTTAGTAATGTCATTGACACAATCATGCCGATGAGTGATGCAGTGTCGTCTGAGAGCCCGAAGACCACGGGCATCCAATAAAGGTCTCCGGCCTTGTCCCTTACGCACAGAGATTTCTCCAGTTTCTCTGAATCTTTTGATGATGTTATGCACTGTAGATGATGAGATTTGCAAAGCCTTTGCAATTTGACGTTGAGGAACATTGTTTTTAAAGTTTTCCACAATTTTTTTACGCAGTCTTTCACAGATTGGAGAGCCTCTGCCCATCTTTACTTCTGAGAGACTCTGCTTCTCTAAGACAAAGCTTTTATAGCTAATCATGTTACAGACCTGATATCAATTAACTTAATTAATCACTAGATGTTCTCCCAGCTGAATCTTTTCAAAACTGCTTGCTTTTTTAGCCATTTGTTGCCCCCGTGCCAACTTTTTTGAGACCTGTAGCAGGCATTAAATTTTAAATGAGCTAATTTAGTGGATAAAAGTGTAAAATTTCTCAGTTTAAACATTTGCTACGTTATCTATGTTCTATTGTGAATAAAATATTGGCTCATGTGATTTGAAATTCCTTTAGTTTTCATTTTATTAAAATTTAAAAAACGTCCCAACTTTTCCGGAATTCGGGTTGTATATATATATATATATATAAATTATTATTTTTTTTGGAGTCATAGGGCCTTCAGTATTGTTGTGGACAACAATTGGAGTCAAAAAGGTTGAGAACCACTGTCATGAATGATTTCTCTCCCATGTGTTAGTAAAATTATGACAAATAAATGTCATATTCAGTTTCCAAAAAAGCAGCCTGTTTTCACTTACATTCATTTTTTTCTCTCCCAACTGTTCTGTTTTCTGCTATTTATACACCCTAAATATATATTTGTCTTCCGATTCATGTATCCTGTTCATCAGTTCAGCCCTCTCCTCTTTTCTCCAGCTTTTGTGTATTTCTTCTGTGTGCTGTGGCCAAATGGATGCACATTTCCACTCCAAATTGTCTTGACCTGGCAATGAGCACTTCTGCCTGGCTTCAGTATCTGTCCATTTATTCAGCTTCTTTTTGTCCGACAGAAAAAGTTATGCCAACAGAAGCACAAAGGCATATAATGGTGATTACCAAAAGAGGTTTTAAAGCAAAGAAGAAAGGTAAGTGTACACATGAAATGCACCGTTGATCCTCTATTTTCTCTGATATAACTAATGATACATTTTCTCTTTGCCCTCTCGTATTTTATTGCAATAACTAGAAAATGTTGAAGATTAATTTAGTAATATTTCTCTTTAGGTATAATTGCCATATCTGCTGTTTAATGTCCTATTTTCATACATACAACTATGTGTAATATATCAATACAGTATTAGTTATTGGCCATTGATTGATTGATTGACCGATTTATTGATTAATCTTTCTTTCTTTCTTTCTTTCTTTCTTTCTTTCTTTCTTTCTTTCTTTCTTTCTTTCTCATCACACTAGGCCCACCGGGTTCCCTCATCCCTGTGGCTCCACCTTGGTCTATCATTGTCCTTCATCCGCTATAGGATTCCACTCCTCTGGCTTTGCCTCATCCCTCCATCCCTCTGGATCCGTCTTGCTCCTCCTTCCCTCTGGCTCCACCATGGTCTTCCGGGTCCCCATCTCTACTTTGCTCACAAGAGATGTCAGCTCCACCTTGGCCCTCCGGACCTCTGGTGTCACCCTGGTTCTCCGTCTGCTCTGCTCCACCTGAGTCTCCACCTCCAGCGGCTCCATCTCCATCACTTATCGCCCAGGGTGTTGTCTGCCAAGTTTCCATCATGGCTCCTCCCTCCCTCAATTCCACCCTGGGGCCTCGTCCTGGCTGGTCTCTGGACCAACACCTGGCTCCTCCTGCTCCTGGCTCCTCTCACCGTCAGCTCCACCCTGGTCTCTCCATCTGCCTTCTCCCTTGGTTCCCTGTCCTGCATGTCCTCTGTGTCCTTCCAGAAGGGGTAACTACTGTCACAGTTATAGACTTTCCTGTTCTCCTTCCTTGTTTAGTTCCGTTGCCCTAGTTTCTGTTATGTCCTGATTTGTTTCTATGATTACTCATGATTTGCAGCTGTTACTCGTTCATTAGTCTACTTATTTATACTCTCTGTTCTGTTCAGCCGTTGCCAGCTATTTTGGCTTTACCATTGAATGTGCTACGTTTGCTCCTGCGATTCTCCTCTATGTATTCCTTGTGGATTTATAATTAAAATACTGTTTTTGGATAATACTCTTTCGCCATGTGCTTTAATTAGCACAATTGATATTTAATAAAATCTATATTTAAAGAAATTGCGCAACATAAAGATAATATTAAATCATTGGCATATCACAGAATTTAATTATCGTGCATCTATCCCTTCTTTTATTGTATACTGTTCATCAGTACATGTTATATATATATATATATATATATATATGTATATATATATATATATATATATATATATATATATAAAAAGCATTAAGTCAAAACATTTTATAATGTTTTGCCTTAGCAGTTGTTTGTTTTCATACTTAAGTCAATTCCTCCTGAATGAAATGTAGCACTCATGTAGTCCAAGATGATGATGTAGTCCAAAATTTTTTACATACCTGCATTTCCATTAAAAATGCCTGAAATAAAGGTTTAGCAAACATATTGTTTCTGACTTTGGCCTGGTTCTAATAAGAACCAGGGTTTTTTTATTTCATATGATCTGGTGACTTTGTTGCCCTGTTACAGTGTGTGTCTGTCTGCCTTCTACAGAATCTTCCCTCTGGTGCTCTGTATTGATTGTACACGTAAAGATTGTGTATACTGTTCATCAACATCCTGTTTGTTTGTAAAGAAAAAAAGGCCAGAGTTATATATAGAGGGGGTCAACTGACACAGTTGTGGTTCTGAGGCTTTACTTCTACAGCTGTAGATGGATTGTGCTTCGGGGACCTGGCAGCATTCACAGGATGAATGAGCGTCTTTGTGAAGTTTCAAGGCAAGGTCTTCCATAAATCCTTTGCAAAAAAGATGCTGCTTGTGGATTTGTTTTCCTTGTTCCCCTCCATTAAAATCTATCAAGAGTATATGTCTCAACACATTATTGACAGAAAGACTCTGGCTCTGGGGATTACGCCCCATTCATGCGGTGGTCAATAGTCCGAAAGGGTTTTCTTGTTTACAGGTTAGTATACAAAACAGTGTTTTGTTCCTTTTGTGTTCACTGTTATCTTTGAGTGGCTCAAAATTGAAGGTTGTTTTTGTGCATGAAAATGTAGGTCGCTGCCTTTATCAAATTGCAATATAAAAATCTTTAAACTCTCCATGTCATTTTACATTAGAAAAAAACTAAACAAACAAACAAACAGTTAAAGCCTGTAGTTCCGGCTAATGCCACTGATTCCTCTCCCACTCTTCCTGACTGGTTTTAGCTTCTCATCTCGAGTTGAATGTGTTCCTAAGTAGGACGAAAACATGTTTTTCTAGAAATCTGCTGTAGGCCCTTAAAATCATCCCACACCAATATTTGCTATAGCACGCTCAATGTCCAATTGTTGAAATGCTGAACCATGGAGTGCGTGGGGGCGATTTCTAACCTTCTTTTCTCTTTCAACTAGTTCATTTGGCTTGAGAGTGCCAACGTTTTAGCATTGGAGTTTGTTTGGGCATGTTAAGATACTGCTTTCATTTTTTTTTCTTTCTCAATAGTGCATTCCATGTGAGAGACAGCTGGCTGGCATATAGCTGGCATAACTTGTAAATGAGTGAGCATATTGGAATTCTTATGGCAGAACAGAAGTTCCATAATGCTCCATCTGAGGAGCATCCAATGTTTGCTCTCCCTGTCTCACTTAAGTCCTCCCCAATTACTTCCATCACATTTAGCTATAAATTAGCAACACTTTGTGCTCTTTCTGTCTGCTCTCTTTCATCTTGGGTGGTTTTGACTCGCAATTCTCCGATCTGCTCATCGTGGCATGATATTAGGTGATTAAGAATCAGCGTCTAAGAGATTCTGCCGAGTGAAATGAATTTTATCGTCCCTCACTTGAGGTGAATATTGAACAGTCTGTGCAGCATTTATATTCAAGACAATTTTACAATCTGGAGGATCTATCATAAACAAGAAAACAAATACACAACTAAACAAAGCAGACAGAAATAACAGAGACACCTCAGGAAAGCGGGGACCCCCGGTGACACAAACTAATCTACTAACCAGAAGTGCTTTGAGCTTCAGTGATTATACCTCACACATTTGCAAGCTCAGGGTGTATTGTGGTGCTGTTTAAATGGAAACTCATAAATCCTTTTGCGATTTAAATAACAGATTCTTTTTATGAGTCTGGACAGTGCTCGGCCTAACCTTGTGGATCATAAAAAATGTGATACATTATAAATTAAAAGCCTGTTAAGTTATATTTAGATTTTTTTTTTTTTTTTTACGCCAGCAAGCCTTCCAAACTAACTCAAAATGACAAATGTACCACTCTGACTGCAAATACTTTGTATTACAAAATGTCAATACCCTGCTCCTGAATGTAAAAGTCGAATATGGTTGAATATCATGAAAACATGTCCAGTTTATGTGTCATTTCAATATAGATATATTTAGATTTAACACATATAAAACATTCACTCTAAAAAATGCTGGGTTGTTTCAACCCAACTTTGGGTTCACATTTGACCCAAAGCTGGGTTGAAACAACCCAGCATTTTAATGTTAAAATCATATCATAAAAAATTATTTCTTAATGTTTATTATTATTATTATTATTATTATTATTATTATTATTATTATTCTATTTATCTTATTAACAACATTGATTCTTATTAGATTATATTTACATTTAGATAATATCTATTGAAGTAAATGTTATTTATTTATTTATTTATTTTATTCAAAGCAGCATAAATTTAAGGTGGGTTAACTAATGCTACCATATAGATATAAAAATAATAAATATTTATAATATCTCATTATATATCATTTATATTTAATTATGCATATATGTTTAGAAATACTTGTACTTATATTCATAATTCAATTATTTACTATTAAATAACCTTGTAGTAAAAACTGGGGGGGGGGGGGCATGTTAAACTGTTGCATAAATATATTACAGTACATAATCATAAAAGTCCTAAATGAAACTTTTTAAGCATACATTTTAAGTAAAATATTTGCTTATTTCTTATAATATTGTGGTTACCCATATGTTCTTGACAGGTTTTGTGATATTTAAATATATATAATTAAACTGAAATTGATAGACTGTTTGGGCAAATGAATTTGATTAATGGTTATTTGATTTATAGGCCAAAATAAGATCAATCTTTTAAATGACTTCAGATTAGATCAGATTGGTGCAAAGAAAGTTTAATGTATATCACAAAAACAAAACAATCTGATCTGACTGGGCGATTGAAAATGAGGGAGGAGAAGCTATCAAATAAAAGCCCACTCTCCGAGGAGCTAGAGAGAGTGAGGGGAGAGATGAATGTGAATGTGTGTGAAGGAGAAAGAGAGAGAGAGAAGTTGGAATCATTTGTCTTTGTTCTTATATTAATTAAATCCACCCAAAGTACCATTGACGATGGGAGAGTGTCAAGACCCAAGCCCCCTAGTGACTTCTCTCCCTCTTTGACAGGAGATGCATATCCCACCCCTGAACATCCAAAAGTCTTTCTGCACCTTGGCCCTCATTATGGACTTTCTTTTTTCAGAACTCTTTTAACTTTCATCCCTTCCTTCCTCTTTATCTGCTAAGGTTGAACAGCTTCAGAAGTTTGAAAAGAGAGCAGGACTACCACTTGAGGGCAATCCCGTGAATGTGAATGTGAATGTGAAATTGACCTCCATGCCCTCTTTTCCTTTCCTGTACATGTGCAGTAGCCTCTTTAAGAGGTTAAAACCATTTATCAAACATACTTTATTTTTCAAACACTGAGGTCGGTAAAATAATTGGCCCATATTTCTCCATATTTAAACAATCAGACAGACTTTGATGAAATTTGTGGTAATTAGTCCAGAGTTCATTAATTGCATTTGCCAGAGCCATGACTCAATATGGCATTATACTCAAACTGGAGTGCTGTTGGAGAGAGAATTGACTGCAGTGTGGTAAGGCAAAACATTTGCAATAAAGTATTACTGATAAGAGATTGTTTAAGGTAAGGTAGGGCTAGTCTACAACTAAAAAGGGATTTCTGAAGGACCAGAAGGAAAGAGCTACAAGTATAGCTGACAGACCCTAAACCTTCTTTACATAACACTTTTAAACCCCTCCCACCTCAGTTAATGGAAAAAGAGAGTAAACAAGTTAGACAAATGGTGAGACGGAAAAAGTGAGACCTGCTTTCTGAATAGGCATACAGCCGGACTGATGGCTGATGACAGTTTAATGAGAGAAATCTGCTTTTAGAAAAGCTTGAACTCTTTCTGTTTACTTAGGTGAACCTAGAACAACCTTCCTTATCCCTCTGAGTGTTCCTGCAAAATGAGGTGGGGAAAGTAACAGATTTCCTCTATATATTTTTGCAAATACAGCTACAGACCAAGAGACATTTCTGAACGATTAAAACCTGAACCAGCCTTCTTCACCATGCTCGAACCGGAACACGCAGTCCTGCAGATGTCATGTTGTTTTCATTTCAGCTACGGAAGAATAAACTGATCCCAGACAGAGAGGAAAGACATTCCTGATCCTGAAGCTCCAAATCCTGACACACAAGCCTTGCACTGTTATGCCCCATATACTGTACATTGTGAGCAAGCCACATAACACATCTTAAATGCTTCTGTTATAATCAGTCCAAAACCTAGTTTGCTGCCTTTGTTTACTGTCTACTTTGGCAGCTCCTTTAAAAGGAAGAATCATAATTGAAACAGAAAACAGAACTGTGCCTTATGCACCTCATAAATAACTATGTAATAAATAAAATGCACAAAAAAAAAAAAAAAAAAATTTCAAAAGGAGCCTGATGTTAGCATGTTACTAAGCTACCAGTACAATCTTATATTTGACCCTGGACCACAAAACCAATTATAAGTAGCACTGGTAAATTTGTAGCAATAGCCAAAACTACACTGTATGGGTCAAAATTATAAATTTTTCTTTCATGCCAGAAATAATTAGGATATTAAATAAATGTTCCATAAATATATTTTGTACATTTCCTAAATATATATACAAAATATTATCATTAGTAATATGCATTGCTAAGGACTTATTTGGACAACTTTAAAAGTGATTTTCTCAATATTCTGATTGAATTGTACTCTTTCAACAGATACTTTTCTGCATTTACAATAGCAACAAAAGCAGAAACAAATAGTTTCTTATGGAGGGAAAAACAAGCAAACAAACAAAAAAAACTAGGGTGGGATATGGTTCTATTCAGAATTTGTTGACTGGATGGAGGAAGATCTGAATATGAGCTTGTAGCTGATAGTAAAAAAAAAGTTTAAAGTTTAAGCAGACAAAATACTTGGAGGAGAAGTCCAGTTTACATCACAAGAGCTGAGAGAGAACAGATGGTTTATTTTAATCTTGATTACAAAATTAAATATGTGTCACTCATCTTGGAATTTTTTCCATTGCATTTTTGTTTAGATTTTTGATTTTTCAATTAATATTGCAGTGTAACACTTTCTTCAGTACTTTCTTCAACCACAACCTCATTCAGTACATCAATACTGCATCGATAGTTTGTGAAAACTAGTACTGGATCACAATTGAAACCACACCAAGTTTGTGTGAGAAAAACCTAGCGTCTCTGTGAGTGCATGAGAGTGAACCTGCAGGATCAATTTTAATCTCTTTCCTCCAGTTCACTTCACTTTTATTCAGTTTAGTAATATTGGTTTCTAGAATTTGGCCAATAGAAGATATTCTTAGAAGGCAGTGTCATCCTTTCTGGAAACATCCTTCATCAGTAGCATGCCTAAGATGCCTTAATATGCTGTCTAGGTGATGCAGCAGTCTATGACTTGAGCATTTGCAGTGTAGACATCTTTGGTGATTTTACTGTGAATATTCTCTTTCTTAGTGCCACATAGGCTGAATGATGTGTTTAAAATTCTGTGTCAACCTTCTGTTTGAAACCAGCAGTAGTTTGGCATTGCAAGTGGTGGTTTGAGATCGAACTGTAGGGGGCAGTGTTGATTCACAGAAGACGCCCTGATAGGCGCTGTCAAAGAAAGAAGAGAGTGAATCTGGGGGAGGGGTGGAGATGATGGGGTGATGTTACAGGAGGAGAGAGGGGCTTCATCTTGTCATGACTGTCATGTCTGAGTGGCCTGACTGTCCATCTGACATCACATTCCCCCCTTAACTAGCCATCACT